>NW_024871107.1:0-600000 GCF_019054845.1 Dipodomys spectabilis
AGTAATTAATAAAAACAGAAAAATTGCAACAATATACTGTAAAAAGAAAAAGTAATGTGAAATGGATGTGGAAATGTATACCTGTAATTCCAGGAAACAGAAGCCTAGGCTGGAAAATAATCAAAGATATATACAGTGAAACTTTAGAACCAAGTGAACCAAAAAAATGAAATGAAGATAGTATGTGAATGTGGTCTCTTTCAAATTATTAGATGTTTTTCCATTAATCTTTTCAGAGTACAGTTGAGCACAGGTAACTTGTTGGGTCTTTGTCCATCCCACGAAAGATGGACGGGGTCCGAGGAAAGATAAATGCGGTGCTTGCCCATTCTCCAGCCTCCCTCAGCCTGGGAGACAATAAGACACAGCGGGGAGCCAAGGCAAGCAGGAAGAAAACTTGTTTATTAACAGAGAGCAGCCCTTTTTAAAGCCAAAAAAAGCGGGTGGTATTGCAGGTGAGGAAGAGGAACCAATCACTGACAAGGTCATACCCTATCATGCACCTAAGCTTTCACGGGCTGGTTACACACTGAAAATAAGGTAAATTGGGCTTTGCCCACTCAACTCCCTCTCAGCGCCATCTTTGCTGCCCATGTGCTCTGCAGTAACTAACTACAGAAGGGGGAATTACAGTGAAGGGGATTACTCTATAATTGTTTTGTGAAGAGAAAAATGTACCTTATTTAAAGGTTCTTTTCTGAGAAGAAAAACCATGTACAATTCTTTTGCCTTTTTCTGAAACTCTAAGATATTTTAACCCTCCCAACTAACCATCTTCCCACCTGGGTGCTGGAAAGGACAAGCACTCCCAAACTAGCTTAGCTGTGCCATCGAGCCTTTCCAGGGCAACAATGCTTGATAAGACATGTACTCATTACCTTGCTCAGGTAATTGTAACCTCTCTGTATGGTACTTTCACAATTCAAAAGAAAAAGCAGAAGACAAACATGATTTATTCCTGAACAATCAAGCTTCCTGTAGCCTGGTTCACTCTTCCTATTTTGCTCCCAGATGCCCATAAGACCCTGGTTGGAAGACATAATCTGTATTGTCAGGTGTGTGAGATAAATGACTTCTTTAGAAGAAAATGTGAATTTGGAGATTGAAATTGAGACGGGAAATCAAACTATTCCATCTTTTTTACTAAGGACCAGAAAAAAATGATATGTGCTTACATGCTGAGAGTAAGCAACTTTTGCCACCTGTGGTAATGAATTTAGTTTTGATGCTGTTGTGAAATGTGTCTGACATGTGTCCTGAACCCTATTTCCTTATTTTCTGAGAGCACCACCTCTTAAGAAATTCTGATTTGTACTGTGAATATTTACTTCCTGTAAAATGTAGTTGCTTGGATATTTTCATTTTGTGAAAGCTTGGTTAGTTTGATATTGTTCTCTCAGTTGAATTATAAGCAAGTAAAAATGAATTGAACCTGATTAAATGAAGTTCTTTCTGCCCATTTACTCTGGTACAGATTTCTCTGATTTAGCAAATCTACATTTTAAGTCATTCTGGATGACTAACTAGGTCTGTGTATGTGGATGAGTCAATAAGAATTGCAGACTTTGCCACATTGATTTTGGAACAAAAAACTACAGCTGGTAAATGGGCAATGATTCAGAAAACAGCTGAGGCTGAAGCCATGAGCCCTCCTGCCTGTGTTCAGCTCCCAATCTCTTCTAAAACACCCTTCACTTCCATTCATTAGTTTCTTTTTCTATCCAAAAAGGTTTCTGGAGCTTCTTCTTATGCTGGCCTCCTAGTATGCCAACATAAGGGGAGTCAAAGTAAGCAAGGCAAATGTGTCAGAGGGATGTTTTTGGTCGGTTGTGGGGCCTGAACTCTGGGACTGGGCATTTTCCCTCAGCTCTTCAGCTCAAGTCTAAAACCGCTGATCTAAACAACTGCATAGATCAAGTAGATTTAACAGACATCTACCGAATATTTCACCTAGCAGCAACAGAATACACGTTTTTCTCTGCAGCACATACAACATTTTCCAAAATAGACCACATTTTAGGTCACAAAGCAATCTTGTCCAAATTCAGAAATATTGAAGTTATACCTTGCATTCGCTCACACCACAAGGGAATAAAATTAAAACTCAACACCAAAAACCACCAAAGAAAGTCCTGTAACACATGGATGCTGAACGACACACTGTTGAATCACCAGTGGGTCAGGGAAGAGATTAGAAAGGAAATTCAAATGTTCATGATATTCAACAAAAATGAGCACACAAATTACCAGCTCTTCTGGGACAGAGCAAAGGCAGTACTCAGAGGCGAGTTTATAGCTTTGAGTTCCTACATAAACTAATTGGAAAGATCTAAAACCAACAATTTAATGAGACATCTGAACCTCCAGGAAAAAGAGCAGCAAGATAAACCCTAGTCCAGGAGATGGAAAGAAATATTTAAAATTAAATCAGAATTAAAGGAATTAGGATCCAAGAAAACCATAGAAAGAATCAACAAAAGAAAGAGTTGGTTCTTCGAAAAATTAACAAAATTGACAGACCCTTAGCAAATCTTATCAGAAAAAGAAAACTCACCCAAATAAACTTATAGATGAGAATGGAAACATCACCACAGAAACAACCAAGTTTCAGAACATTATAAGGGAATACTTCTCAAAACTATGCTAATAAGTTTGAGAACTTGGAGAAATGGACCTTTTCATAGCAAATATAGACATGCTGAAACTAAACCAAGATGAGTTAAAACATTTTAGCATGCCCATATCAAACATTGAGGTAGAAACAGTAATAAGAGAAGTCCCATTTAAGAAAATCCCAGGACCAGAAAGATGTGCAGCAGAATTCTAGAAGGCCTTCAAAGCAGAGCTCACACCAATAGCCCCACAATGAAATTAAAAGAGAAAGTGCACTACAGAACTCACTCTATGAAGACATCATAACCCTCATCCCAAAACCAGTCAGGGACTCGTCAAAAAAAGAGAAGTTATAGACCCATTTCTTTGATGAACATTGATGCAAAATTTTTGAGCCTAATTTTGGCCAATCGAATTCAACAATTCATCCAAAAAATCATAAACCACGATCAAACAGGATTCATTACAGGAATGCAAAGCTGGGTCAACATATGCAAATAGATTAATATAATTCATCACATCAACAAGAGCAAGGCTAAGAACCACATGGTTATCTCAATAGATGCAGAAAAGGCATTTGACAAGATTCAACACCCATTGATAATGAAAACTCTAGAAAAACTAGGAATCCAGCGAACATTCCTCAATACAAGAAAGGCTGTATATGAAAAACCTACAGCCAGCATTATACTTAATAGTGAAAAACTAAAGCCATTTCCTCTTAAATCAGGAACGAGACAAGGATGTCCATTCTTGCCACTCCTCTTCAATCTAGTATTAAAATGCATAACTATAGCAATAAGACAAGATGCAAACATGAAATGGATCTAAATAGGGAAAGATGATGCAAAACACTCCCTCTTTTCAGATGCTATGATCTTTTACTTAAAGAATTCCATTGATTCCACTCCCAAATTATTCAAGCTTATTCAAAACGTGGACAAAGTAACAGGGTATAAATTTAACCCTCAAAAATTAATGGCTTTTCGGTATGCAAAGAATGAGAAAAGTGTGGCTCAAATCAGGATAGCAATTCCATTCTTAATAGCGCCACAAAAAATAAAATACCTAAGAATTAACTTAAACAAGAAGTGAAAGACCTCTATGATGAAAACTTTAAAAGCCTGAAAAAGGAAATCAAAACAGAACATAGAAAGTGGCAAAAACTCCCATGCTCCTGGATTGGAGGAATCAACATCATGAAAATGGCAATATTTCCCAAGCTATGTACAAATTTAATGCAATATCTATCAATATCCCAAATTCATTCTTCAAGGAATAGAAGAGACAATCCAAAAATTCATATAGAACAATAAAAGATCCTGGATAGCATAAAAGATCATTAACAGAAAGAAAAGTGCTGGAGGAATATCAATACTAAATTTCAAACTCTACTACAACACCATAGCAATCAAAAAAACTTGGTAATGGCACAAGAATAGACCTCAGAACCAATGGAATAGAAATGAACCTACAGATATATAGCCATCTAATCTTTGATAAGGATGCTAAATAATTAGAATGGAAGAAAGACAGCCTCTTCAGTAAATGGTGCTGGCAAAATTGATTAATCACTTGTTGAAAACTAAAGCTAGATCCTTATATTTCACCCTGCAAAAGAATCAATTCCAAATGGATCAAAGACCTCCGAGTCAAAGCAGACACTCTGAAAACATTACAGGATGGAATAGGAGAAACCCTAGGTCTCCTTGATTCAGGCCGAAATTTTCTTAATAGAGACCCGGAAACACAACAAATCACAGAAAGGTTGGACAAATGGGATTGCATGAAGTTGCAGAGCTTCTGTATGGCAAAGGACATAGCTAGCAAGATCATTAGAAAGCCCACGGATTGGGAGAAGATCTTCACTAGCCATACAATGGACAAGGGTTTCATATCTGAAATATACTTGGAACTCAAAAAATTAAATTCCCCAACAACAAATCCTCAAAGAAACAACTGCCCAATAAATAAGTGGGTTAAAGACTTAAAGAGAAACTTCTCTGAAGAAGAAAGAAGGAAGGCCAATAGACACATGAAGAAATGCTCTCTAGCCATAAAAGAAATGGAAATCAAAACAACATTGAGATACCAGCTCACCCCAATTAGAATGGCAAAAATCAAGAACTCTAATAACAACAGGTGCTGGAGGGAATGTGGACAGAAGGGAACTTTACTTCATTGTTGGTGGGAGTGTAAACTTGTTCAACCACTTTAGAAAGCAGTATGGAGGTTCCTCAAAAGACTTCTCATAGAGCTCCCCTATGACCCAGCAATCCCACTTTTGGGCATTTACCCAAATGTTTACAAACAAGACCACACTAAAGCTACCAGCACAACTATGTTTATTGCAGCATTATTTACCATAGCTAAGATATGGAACCAACCCAGATGCCCCTCAGTAGATGAATGGATCAAGAAAATGTGATATATATACCCAATGGAATTCTATGCCTCCATCAGAAAGAATGACATTGCCCCATTTGTTAGGAAATGGAAAGGCTTGAAAAAAATTATATTAAGTGAAGTGAGCGAAGCCCAAAGAAACATAGGTCCCATGGTTTCCCTTATTTGCAATATCTAGTATATGTATGAGTGAAGCAGAAAAGGTCAGATAATGTGATGTTAGGAAAATGAACCCTTAGATATGTATTTTAATGTTTTTTCTTTCATGCATTTGTTTCTAATGTATTTATAAGATTATTTCTTTGTTGCTTTGTATGTCCCTCCCCCACAATATAACCCCTGCTTTCACTATATTTGATGTCGTCACAATTTGTGGAGGAGAAGGGGAAAAACAAGTCGTTTAAGGGTAACTGTGGACCCGTTACAACAATGAGAAGTACAAGTTTTCATGTCGAAAACGAAATTTACAAGTTTGGTGGGGGGGGGGAGGATGGGATGGGGGGGTGAGGGGAGGCTGGGAAGGGATGTGAATGGTAAACAAAGAAAGAGGTTGCAATGCTTGATAAGAAATGTACTCATTATCTTGCCCATGTAATTGTAACCCCTCTGTACAGTATGTTCACAATAAAAAATAAAAATAAAAAAAAAGAAAATACACAATACATCAATGAATAAGACACAAAATAAAGAGAATGACTACACCAAACGCAAGATGTCACCCACCCATGTTTGGAAATATAGATACTTTGTTTAATTTTGAATTTGTGACTATTTTGACCCCACCAGGACTCCATCTCAGGTCCCAGAAATGACCTACCTCTTTGGTGGCTCATAGGCTGGTGTGCTCACCACGACCCATTCACCAATTGGGCCTGCTAGGCCTTGGGTCTCATTGAGGATGGAAAATGCTATATAAGCATCTCAATAGCCATGGGAATAGGTTGTCATCCATGTATGCACAGTTATATCTGTCAACATATTCAATAAAATGCACAATACATCCATGAATAAGATAAATAAAAAATGAATAAAAAGTATAACTACACTGAATGCAAGATGCATACCACACCTGTAGGTAGAGGGAGATCCTATGTCTAAAAAGTGTGGGCTTGCTATTTTGTTCAGTGCTGGGGCTTCAAATCAGGCCCTGGACCAGGCCTGACATTCTAGTCTTCAAGGATGGTGAGCTTCCCCTTCCCCTTCAGTGCAACAGAGCTATCCAAACCTGAGTTCAAATCCCAGCACTCAGAAAAGATTCATCCTGATGTCAGAAGCCAGTTGTTGTAAACGTTTTCCTCTCCTGTGTAAGTCCTGAGTCTCAACTAGGAAGGGGAATTCATAGGCAGCCCTATAACCATGGGAACATGTTGTCATCCATGTCAGCACAGTTAAACCTGTCACCTTACTTAGTAAAATACACAATACCCCCATGAGGTAGAGACAAAATAAGAAGAAGTTCACCGAACACAAGATGCTGTACACACATGTATGTCAATATAGATCGTATGTTTAAATTATGAATTCACGACTATAGTGGACCACCCTGGCGATCAATGTCAGATCTTGGGAATGGCCTAGCTCGTTAGTTGCTCACAGGTTAGTGTGTTCACCTTGACTTATTGGCCAATTGGTCCTACTAGGCCCTGAGTTAAGATCCCAGCACTACCAACAAGTGAATCGTGGAGTAAGAAGCCAAGTGTGAAATTTGTTTTCCTTTTCTCTGAATATCCTTGGTGATCCTGAGAATCCTGGCAAGATGGAGAACATTTCTATAAATCTAGATGCTCTGTGAAAGGATGTCATCAATGTAATACATGGAAGGGGTTTCATCATAGTACAATCAATGGTAAATAAATGAATAAAACAAAAAATAAAAGAACAACCACACCAAACATGTATGGACTGAATATCTATAGGTAAGTATAAATCCTATCTTTACAATGTATATAAATAGTATGTTTCCAGGGATGGGGCTTGAATTCAGGACTAGTGAACAGGCCTGACTTTCTTATCTTCATCCCCATTGCTGCAGATTTACCCAGATCCTGAGTTCAAATCCAAAGCCTGGAAGAATAAACAGCGTGAATTGCAAGCCAGGGAGCTAAATTTTTTTATTTTACTTTTCTCAATACGGCGCTTGAACTCAGGTCGTGGCAACTCTGCCTCAGCTTTGATCACCGTAGGCTGGGGTACAGCCACTAGATCTACAGCTCCTCCTGGGAACCTAGACCCCCCAGGCCTTGCAGGGAAAGCAATGCACAGAAAAAATACGGTCTTTTTATATTTTCTTCCTTTTCATGGTGACCTTCATGGGTCTGAATGACACTGTTGCAAAGGGTACTTCACCTTGCATTGCTGAAGGCTGCCAGACTATCAGGATTAACAACGGAATGTTGTCAATGTCACGGTTGAATGAATTGATCATGGATGATGCTCTATAAAATTAGACAGCATCATTTCAGGAGGCTGATTGATTTGATTCAATATTTATGAAGCATTGAAAGAATATTATTACTTAAAGGAACACAATAATTTCAGCACACTGATTTCATTAATAGTTTAAGGATGAAAACAATTAATTAATTACATTACATTAATTACATTGAGGCATAATTTATACCGAAGAATTGGTAAGAATGTAGTCTATATAACTGAATAATGTATAGACATCTTTGACACTCTATAAAGATATATATTTATTACCATACTGCCATCTGTATGTCAATCTTTTCTTATTTTGGTAACCCCTGGGGCTTGATCTGAGGTCCTGGGAACACTGTGTCAGCTCAATTTGCCCCAGGATGGCATGCTAACACTCACCCATTCATGAATTGGGCCTTGTAGGCTTGTAGGCCTTGAGTTCAGCTGTCAGCACTACCAACAATGAATCGTGGAATAAGAAGATGATGGTGAAACATGTTTTCCATTTCTGTGAAAGTCATGGGTGTCAGGAATGAAGTGGAATACATATGCAGACCTATATCCTGTGTAATCAATGTTTTATATTCCATAATAGTCAATAAAATAAATAGTCAACACATGAATAAAACAAAAAAATAAAATAACTATACTGAATGCAATATGGAGTCAACCTATGTATATAAATATAAATCATATATGTAAATTGTACATGAATAGGATGTTTTCTAGTGGTGGGGATCTATTTTAGGCATAAGGAACAGACCTGAATTTCTTGACTTCAAGGAGGCCAGCTTCCCATTCCTACACAGTGCAACAGAGTTACCAAGACCATGAGTTTCAATCCCAGTCCTGGCAGAAAAATGGCACATTTGCAGTATGTGAGGACCAATTCTTATGTATTTTATTATGCCTAAATTTTGTGAATGTGATTGTTTAATTGTTTAATAAAGAATTAACTAAAATCGATCAGTGTCTTATAATTGTGTATAATTTTATCCTAGAATCATTCAAGAACTGCCCATTCAATCATAACATACATCACATTCCGTTGGCATTCATATGGATAAGAATGAGTTCCTTAGGATCTCCTGTAATTTGGAGGTGGCAGGACCAGGATTCCAACTGTGGGCTCCAGCTCCCACCACTTCAACCTGGGGATAGGGTACTCACCGGTCTGTCCAAGAATATTAGCAAGACCAATGATTAGGCAGGCACCAGTGGCTCTCAGCAGTCCTCCTTGATACTTACAAGGCTCTGATGGGAGGATCATGGTCAAAGTCATCTTAGGCAGGAAAGTCCTTGAGACCTCTGTCCAACTTCAGTTCCAACAAAGCCAGAAGCCCTGGGATCCAGTGTTGAAAGCGAGCCTTGAGCAAAAGCAGCTCACAGACTGTTCCCAGATCCTGAGGTCAAGGTCCGGGTCTGGTAAAAAAACAGACATACACAACAATCTTTGCAGCCATCCAGCTAAAGCAGGTCACCCTCTTGTCTCCAACTGAATTGGTCCCTGGGAAAAGGGCTGGGGGAGCTGCTGTCTTCTAGACTCCACCCATGCTGCTTGCATCACAGAATTCCAGCCACACCCCCATTATTTCATGGTTCTTTCTGACCAATGGGATACAAGAATGGTGGCCACGCCCACATTCCATGCTGCCCAGTAGCACCTGGATTCCCTAGGTTAGGTTAGTTTACAACACTACCAGCAGTTGAGGAAGGAAGAGGTGGCTGAATGGTGAGGAAGAGACTCAAGCCACTTTGGATTATAGTAGGAAATTGAGATGCCTACCCACACCACGGCTCCCTCCTCCCTTCCCAAGGTGCAGGATTTCAAACCTCAGGTAATGGTGCTTTGCCAGCCCGCCTAAAGGCCTGACCTGGTCCCTGGCCCTTGTTCTCTGCTCTTGGCCCATCTGTTTTCAATGCCGCTGCCGTTGATTCTTGCTCCACCTGGAACAGCCTCCAGCAGCTTTTCCCAGCAGCACAGGTGATTGGCTGCCCCCAAATCACCACTACCTGGGGTCAGACACCCCTCTCGGGGGCACCATGACCCCCTGCTTGTTTCCTCACCCTGGCTTTGAGGAGCCACCTTTCTGTCTTGGGCATTTCTGAAACAGAGACTTAATATATGCTCTGGTTGGACTGGATTGAGGTCCTCCTATCTGGGACAGGTATGTTCCACCAGACCTGGTCCTCTGTAGTTGGGATGGTTGACATGTGGTGCCATGCTCAGTCATCGATTTAGATGGATTATCCCAAACTTTTAGTCCACAGCAGCCGATTCTTGAACCATCAGACCTCATTCTCCTCACAGGACAGTTTTGAGGAAACAAGGGATTTATACAGAGGAAATCTCTGGAGCATGGCTTGGCATGGAGGGAGTGGCCTTTAGAGAAGGTTCTCTGCAGTTCTGTGAGCAAATAACAGGAAGATACCCCCAACGGGCTCAGGTGGGGTCAGTTATTAATCATGCAACAGGTAGGGATTTTGAAACGAAACATGGCTCTCTTTCATCATTACCCTATCCCCATGAGGAAGGGGATCCTTCACTGTGTTGAGTTTTGCATCTGGGAAAACCGAGGCACAGAGAATTCAGGTGAACTCCTTATGACTTCAGCTTCACAGGAAGCTCGGCCTGACTTCACTACCATGCTCCCAAGGACAATGGGTGCTATTCAATCCACTTCTTGTTGTAGGAAGTCCACTTCTTGTCAGTTGTGGGGCTTGAACCCTAGGCATGGGCACTGTTCCTGAGCTCTTAAGCAAAAGACTAGTGCTCTACCACTTGAGCCCACAGCACCACTTCTGGTTTTCTGGTAGTTCTTTGGAAATAAGAGTCTCAGAGTCGTTCCTGCTGGGGATGACTATGAACCATGATCCTCATATCTCAGCCTCCTGTGTACTTAGGATTAGAGTTCTGAGCCACCGGCACCCGACTTAATTGTAATTCTGACTTTTCTCTCTCTCTTTCACAAAAGCTGGTTGAATGGGTGCTGGAGGAGGGGGTCAACATCCCCATGTGGCTGGAATCCAAGGTGACCCTCTCATTCTGGAGGTGGGCTATGGGTCAGGAGCTGTCTCGCTTAGCCTGTTGAAACAGCTCCCAGAGGTAAGACCCACTGTGCCCTGGCTAGACTGTGTAATTCATTGTCCATCCAGCCTTACTGGATTTATTGTATTGTATTGCTTTCTACATCATTTTCTAGCACCTGGACAAACTTATGATACATAGTTACTGAATGAAAATGTAATACCTTCTTAGAAAGTCATTTAGGGCTCTGGGAATGTGGCTTCATGGTATGGTGATTGCCTAGCATGCATGAAACCCTGGGTTCAATTCCTCAGTAACACATAAAAAAGAAAAACACTGGAAAAAAATGCTGTGCCTCAAGTGTAGAGTGCCAGCCTCGAGCAAAAAAAAAAAAAAAAAAGCTCAGGAATAATCCCCTACCCCTGAGTTTAAGCCCCTGGACTGGCAAAACAATAGTAAATGGAAAATAAAGAACCCATACTTGAAATATATAATTGCTCCTTCTCTACTGACACCTGACAATGGCCCTTAATTCATGTACTTTACTTATGTTAGGATATTGTGTTGAAAAGTTTTGTTGATTAAGTCACAGCAATTAATGCCAGGAATGTGCTTAGATGTTAGGTGAAGATTTATTCTGGAAATTCAACGATTACAGGATTTTGTGTCATCACTGCTAATCACAAAGTGAAAATAGTCTGTGTGATTTTGAACTCTTTTTGGTCAGTTTTGGCACCAAAAAGGCAGAGGCTAATTAATAGTTGTGACAGAAAATAAGGAATAACTCCAGATGGAAGGAAAAAATGATAGTAACTAAGTTTACCAGAAACTGGTCTAGAGAATCGTTTTTGTTTATGGAAGAACTAGTTGTCAAGTAGGCTTTTCCTCATTGCCTTTAGCATTCTCTTAGTCTAGTTCTTAATCTCTGGGTGATAAATGTATCTCCTTCTATGCTGTTCTTTCATACCGTATCTCATTTGTTTTCTAAAAATCTCATTCTTTCTATATTTCTCTATGAATATTTCCTGATACTAAATACACCTATACAGATGTCACAGGATGCTAATGTAAGGGTCCCATAGCTCATAAGTCATTAATGTAACAAAATGGAAAAGGAGGACATATTTACTGCTACTTCAATTTTTCTGAAAAGCTGCTATGTTATCATTTGGTTAAAAATTCCATTCTTTGTCTACACAGTGTCATTCAGTGTACATATATGCAAATATGAGCTGGGTGTTGGTGGTTTACACCTGTAATCCTAGCTACTCAGGAAGTTGAGACTAGAGGATTGTGGTTCAAAGCCAGCCTTGTCAGGAAAGTCCATGAGACCCTAATCTTCAATTAACCACCAGAAACCCAGAAGTGTTGCTGTAGCTAAAGTGGAAGTGCGCTCAACTTGAACTGAAGAGCTGAGGGACACTGCCCAGGATCAGAATTCAAGGTGCACAACCAACAAAAAAGTGAAATATGACTTTAAGTTTCCCCCAAAGGAACGACAAGATCAATAATCTTCCCAAGCAAAAAATCAATTCCAAAATTATTCAGTGCACCTACTTTTGCTGAGTTATGTTATGGATTCTTTACTGGACATATCTAAAAACAAATTGTTTAGGGATCCAGGTGGACCCGTTGCAACAATGAGATGTACAAGTCGTTATGTCAAAAAACGAACTTTACAACTTTGGTGTGGGGAGGATGGGGTAGGGGAAGAGGGGGAGTATGGGAAGGGATGGGAAGGAGAAACAAAGAAGAGGCAACAATGCTTGATAAGAAATGTGCTCGTTATAATGCCCGTGTAGTTGTAACTCCTCTGTATGGTATTCTCACAATAAAAAAAAGAAAAAAATGTCAAATATTAGCTTTACAATAAACATCTAATACTTCTTCTTTGAAAAGAGACATTTATACTGTTGATGTCATTTAGCTTTACTCCTACGTGGAACATGAAGTATGAGGCCACTCCCTTTCTAAATCATGATTGCAACTTTGTAGACAGTAGAATGGAAGCATAATACTGTTTCCAATGCAAATCAGATAAAAGAGCATGGACTTAATTGGAAAAAAGTCCATCCTGAGAGAGCAGGGATTGTACTAGCCATGAACTGGTGGATAAGATCACATTTATTTTCTTTCCTTTACTTATATATTTTTTGTTGGTGGTGGTCTTGGCACTTGAACACTGGGCCTGGGAGCTGTCCCTCTGCTATTCAGCTCAAGGCTAATGCTCTATACTTGAGCCACAGTGTCACTTTCAGTTTTCTTGTAGTTAATTGGAAAAAGAGTCTCAGGGACTTTCCTACCCGGGCTGGATTTGAACCCTATCCGAAGATCTCACCACCACCCAGCTTAGGATCACATTACTTTTTTTCATTTTAATTTTTATTTTTTGTGAACATACTGTACAGAGGGGTTACAATTACATGGGCAAGATAATGCATACATGTCTTATCAAGCATTGCAGCATCCTCCTTTGCTTACCCTTCACATCCCTTCCCAGCCTGCCCCCCCTCATCCCCCTAACCCAATCCTTGCCCCCACCCCTGCACCAACGTTGTAAAGTTCGTTTTCGACATGAAAACTTGTACTTCTCATTGTTGCAACAGGTCCACCTTTATCCTTAAACGACCAGTTTTTCCCCATCTCCTCCACAAATTATACCGGCATGAAATAGAGTGAAAACAGGGGTTATATTGTGGGGGAGGGGCATACAAAGCAACAAAGAAATAATCTTATAAATGCGTTAGAAACAAATGCATGAAAGAAAAAAAACGTGAAAATACATATTTAAGGGTTCATTTTCCTAACATCACATTATCTGACCTTTTCTGCTTGACTCATACATATACTAGATATTGCAAATAAGGGAAACCATGGGACCTATGTTTCTTTGGGCTTAGCTTACTTCACGTAATATATTTTTTTCCAAGCCTTTCCATTTCCTAACAAAGGGGGAAATGTCATTCATTTTGATGGAGGCATAGAATTCCATTGTGCATATATACCACATTTTCTTGATCCATTCATCTACTGAGGGGCATCTGGGTTGGTTCCATATCTTAGCTATGGTAAATAATGCTGCAATAAACAGTTGTGCTGGTAGCTTTAGTGTGGTCTTACTTGTAAACATTTGGGTAAATGCCCAAAAGTGGGATTGCTGGGTCATAGGGGATCTGTATGTGAAGTCTTTTGAGGAACTTCCATACTGCTTTGTAAAGTGGTTGAACAAGTTTACACTCCCACCAACAATGAAGTAGGGTTCCCTTCTGTCCACATCTCCTCCAGCATCTGTTGTTGCTATAGTTCTTGATTTTTGTCATTCTAACTGGAGTGAGGTGGTATCTCAATGTTGTTTTGATTTGCATTTCTTTAATGGCTAGAGAGGTTGAGCATTTCTTCATGTGTCTATTGGCCATCCTTCTTTCTTCTTCAGAGAAGTTTCTCTTGAAGTCTTTCGCCCACTTATTTATTGGGCAGTTGTTTCTTTGAGGATTTGTTGTTGAGGGATTTAATTTTTTTGAGTTCCAAGTATATTATAGATACGAGATCCTTGTCCATTGTATGGCTAGTGAAGATCTTCTCCCAATCCGTGGGCTTTCTATTGATCTTACTAGCTATGTCCTTTGACATGCAGAAGCTCTGAAACTTCATGCAATCCCATTTGTCCAACCTTTCTTTGATTTGTTGTGTTTCCGGGTCTCTATTAAGAAAATTTCGCCCTGCGCCAAGGAGACCTAGGGCTTCTCCTATTCCATCCTGTAATGTTTTCAGTGTCAGCTTTGACTCCGAGGTCTTTGATCCATTTGGAGTTGCCGCTGGTGCAGGTTGATCTATAAGGATCTAGCTTTATTTTTCTACAAGTAGTTAACCAATTTTGCCAGCACCATTTACTGGAGAGGCTGTCTTTCTTCCATTCTATTTTATTAGTTCCCTTATCGATGATTAGATGGCTATAGGTCTGTAATTTCATTTCTGGGTTTTCAATTCTATTCCATTGGTCCTGAGGTCTGTTCTTATGCCAGTACCAAGCTGTTTTGATTACTATGGTTTTATAGTAGAGTTTGAAATTTGGTATTGATATTCCTCCAGCAGTGTTCTTTCCGTTGAGGAGCCTTTTTGCTATTCGGGCTCTTTTATTGTTCCATATGAATTTTTGGATTGCCTCTTCTATTTCCTTGAAGAATGAGGTTGGAATTTTGATAGGTATCGTGTTGAATTTGTAGATAGCCTTGGGAAGTATTGCCATTTTCACGATGTTAATCTTTCCAATCCAGGAGCATGGGAAGTTTTGCCATTTTCTAAGTTCTGTTTTGATTTCCTTTTTCAAGATGTTAAAGTTTTCATCGTAGAGGTCCTTCACTTCTTTGGTTAATTTAATTCCTAAGTATTTTATTTTTTGTGGGGCTATTACAAATGGAGTTGCTTTAGGATCACATTTCTAACAGTGTACACTCAACATATGTAATGTGCATGTTCATCTATCTTTATATGAATTCTTGAGTTAAAAATCTAGGCTACAGCTTAGCCTTTACACTCACAAAATGTTTGTAATTTAAAAATTGATACTACTGGAGAAATAAAACCTAAGAATGTAAAGGAGTCTGGGAAGTTCAATTTGCATCCAGACTGGGCAGAACAGTCTTTGAAAACTATATATAATTAACCAGCCAAAAGCTGGATTGGAAAAATGGCTCAAGTATTGGAATACCAGTCATTCGCAAGATTGCTGAATAAGATTTTGAGGCTTTTGAATACATACATGCAATCATACAAATATATACAGAGGCACTTATATGTGCAAAAATACACATATGAAGCAACTCTCAGAATATGTGGAAAAGTTAGAAAACAATAGAAAATATGCTCAGAGTAAGACTAGAATCAAGTGATAATTGTTAATTTTAGAAAGTCCTCAAGTGAACTTTCTTCAAAAAAGTTTGACTATTACATAGATAGGGACCAGAGATAATAAGAGAGTCAAGTAATCATTATTAAAGGGATTGGATCCATGGAGGAATGAATCAGAGACTCCTGCAGGTGCATCTGATAATGTTCATATCCTGTGTCAAATGTTAGAACATCTTTGAAAAGAATAAATGAACACTCTGAGCACTACAGTGGATAATATTACTGAGAAGTTTAGAATTGCTAGTCTGTATCTAGATTAAATAAACAAGAAACTATGGCAGGGCAATGTAATATAAGCCTAGAATTCTAGCACTCAGACTAAGATAGGAGATTAGATAGTGGAATTACACAGTGATACCTTCGCTGGACCAGGTAGTATAATTTTGTCTTAATAAAATAAACCAAACAAGAAAGGAATACAAAGTTGGACATTTTGGTTAATTTTGTCATTATGTTTTGAGAAGTCAAGTTTCCTATTGAAATGCAACTCATATATAATCCTCAGTTGTGTTTTAAATGCTCTCTTCATTACAGAACATTCTTAGATGCAAAATGGTTCGTGATTCCCATCCAAAATTTGAAAAAGTAAGTAATCATCACTCTGTTAGATTCCAAGGAAAGGATGAAGGATTACAAAAACTTAAGCCTGGAGAAATAGCAAAGTTAATCTAATGAAGGACTATGTAGATCTTGCTAAATTAGAGTTTAGATTTAAAATGAGTATTTTGGTTTTGATTGTAATTTCATATTCTATAGGATACTTACAAAATTCTTTTTAAGTAGAGTGTTAAATTGACAAATTTACAAATGTTTCTTGCATTCTATTTGCCTAGAATATTCTTTCATGAGAGTTATAATTAGAACTCAGTTAATAGATAATTCCAACACTTCATGTATAAAATGATAATGTGAATAATGTAGACAGAGTTGCCAACAAATGGATGATATTAATTTATAAATTTAGAAAAAGGGCAATTTTTTGAAGCTTTGGTATAACATGGTATGAAGAGAATAATTGTGTGACATCTTTCTTCTACCTGTATGTAACACAGGAAGCAAATTCCTTAATTGCGTGCCTCTGTATACAGTGAGAAAAATGCTAGGTTTGGGATTTGTTTTTATTTTTGTTTTTGTTTTATTGGTTTGTCCTATGGCTTGAACTCTGGGACTGGACACTGTCTCTGAGCCTGTTTATGCTCAATGCTCGTGCCCTACCACTTCAACCTCAGCTCACTTGTGTCTGTCTTTTGCTGAGAAGTTTATTGGAGATAAGAATCTAGGGATCCTTCCTGCCTGGGTGGGCTTTTGTCAACATCTACTGCATTGAGGTCCCTGGATAATGGTAACGAAATCACCAGTATATAGGGGATGCAGAGTGCAAACAGCAATTGCCACTGCATGCTGTGCTTTATTTAAGTGGTATTTAAGGACAAGCAAGCATGATCTTTGCCAAGATTTGATCAGAAGACATTCACACAAAAATTTCAACAGATACATTTTTACTTGAACTATGAGGCAATGTCTTGGTATATTATTATCTAAACTATTTTAGAGCAAGCTCAAACCACTTCTTCAATATCAGGAAAATGCTTGACCAGCTGCTCATGTATGTTTAAGCAAGCAGAAGAGCTACTTCCTCAGCTCCCAGGAGTCTGTGACATGTGTTTTGAGACAGGGAGAAAGAACATTTTCCCTCTCCAGCCCGGCATGCCAAGAGCTTTCCTAATACTCAAACATAGTCCTCAGATAATCCTGAGGCCAGAGCCTACATCATTTTGCCCCTTTAACATAGACCCTGAGTCTTCACAATTTCCTTCTTTTTTCTTTTGTTTTAAAGGTAAAGCTTTCCACAGGGTTATCATAGACACTTGCACTGGTTTCATAAACATGAAATATAACAGTACAAGTGCAAACAAAATAATAACAATCATGTAGTGGCCATAGTTTCAGCAAACACCTGCATATGCCTGGATTCAGATGTAAAGTCTTTGCAGGCCCTTAAATATGTATTCACATCCTCAGATTCTTTAATAGGCAATAGGGCTCGTCTACAGTCCTCATTAGCATTCTCATGAGCCAACATGTGCAGCAGTTGTTGCCGTGGAGCCTCTCCCACAACAGTACGTTCCAAGGTCACTTTCAATCATGATAAAATTTCAACATAGGGTTTACTAGGTTTTTTAATTACTTTAGTCCAAGAGCCATAATGCTCTCCTACCGGTGGAATCCTTTCCCATGCCTCAATTCCTATGTCTCTTAACTGCTCATGGATCTCTTCAGGAGAGTTTACTTTTATATGAGCATCCGCTTATTGTTCTGTTCCACTTAACATGGGAAACGTTATGATCTGCAGGTGTGGATTACTGCTCTGTGCATTTTGTCTAGCCCTTTTTGTACATAACTCAGTAAACCACATTTGCCATTGTAGGTATTTAGGTGTCTTAAGCAAGGCACTACAAAGCATCTTCCAATCCATGGGAGCAAAATTATTGTAATATCGGGCAAGCCCATTAAGCAATTCCTTAACATAATGATACTGAGGACCATACAACTGCCTTCTTAAGTTTACCAATATCATCAACAACAACACCTTCATATCTGGCTGGTTGAGCTATACCATTTATAAGGGGTGGTCGAATTACAGGATAAGAAAAAATAGGCAGTTCATCATCAAACTCACTGTATTTCTTTCGGATCCAACCCTTCCAATTGTTTAATAAATGCATCATCAATATTAGAAGCACCATCATTTGTAAATTGTTTACCAAAAATATCATGTACATTAAATTGTAACTGAGCAATCAATTGAGGAGCTGTAGAATTTCCAGATAAATACTGCTGTATTAAATTCTAATCATGTATAGATTTATTACATTTTACATTAGTAATGCAAAAGGTAATAAAATTCCAATCACATTTTAACAATAACTGTTTTTCCACAACCAATAACTTTTTTCCTAACCATCCCACTGTCTGTTTAAGAATATTAATCTGTGTTTATAATAGAGCATAAATTTCTACCTGTGAGACCCACAATTCATATGAATCCCGCTGCCATTCTTCCACAAAGTGCTTAGTTTGTAAGGCAGTGTATAGGGCAATTCCAGACACCACAGCAACAGTGGTAATAGAAATTAAGTTTAAGATCACAGATACAATGGCTCCAATCATACGCTTTGTACGTTTTAGTAGTTTGGTAAAAAAAATTCAATAACACTATCCAAAGGATTTTGGGACCATTTTCTTCCTAATTCATCAGGTAGCCAAATATGAGTTCTTTGTTGTAATATCATAGTACTATCACTGTCATTAAAATTAAGAGAGGAATTAATGCAAGAATAAGGAGACAATTAAAACAAGAAATAGTAGGAGAAAATGTAAAATTTCCCACTAAAAATACATAAGGCAGAGGTACACAAGCAGTTACATCATAAGATTTGTACAAAGTAAAATTATAAGTGGACGTAGAGTTCGACTTCCCTGAAAATGATCCATTTGATAGCATCACGGGTTTCAGCACCGCTCTGACCTTCCAAAGATGAGTCTGAACAGCAGTGGGTGCAGTCATGAAAGCCCATCGAGCATCTGCAATGCCTCCATCTCCCCAGGCCATCAGTTGATCTCCAGTAAGTGATTCATTAATGGTTTCCAGCATCCTAGTAACATTTAATAAATCACATCTGGTAATATTCCATTCTGAACATGTATTAATAAACTGTCCAAAAGGTCCCCAATTAATAAAATTATTGAACACTTTTCCAAATTTTCCTCTACACTCTTGCCACACAAAAGGCTGATATTTTAAATCAATATAAGTAAAATCGGGACACATAGGTAAGGATAACTTGCCATCAAAGGTGACACTTTCCCAACTACTATTAATGGACCAAGTAGTTAATCGCTGCAGCTGTGTTCTAGAATTGGAAGTGCGTTTCCCAGGTAAAACCCAATGTTGCCAATTCATAACTAAACATGGAGGAGGCCCCAGACAAACAGGCAAGGGATGAGTATAGTAAGTAAAATTTAAAAAGCTACCATCATCCTTATTGTAAAATGTCAAATTATTCCAAGGAGGAGACAAAACAGCAGGAACATTATTGAGGGCTATATCCATGTCTCCCCAAACAACAGGTTCCAATAAAGGAGGGTTAGGAACAAAGGCCCAGTAAGTTAAATTAGCATTAGCATGGACAGAGTTTACAGTAAGCAGGGCACACATGGCCAAGAACAAGTTCTCAGTCGTGACAGGTTTACCATTGCATTGTAACATCTTTTGCCTTCTCCAGTCAACTTTTTAATCTGCCCCCAGGTGGGCAGTGGGGATTTCTTTTTCCTCAACTGGTGGCCGATTCCTTGCAGGATATGGGGCTGTCCTCACTGGGCCGCGTCTGTATCCATCAGGCAGGAAGCTAATATTGTTTCCATCCTGTGTAGACAGAAAACCCTATCCTTGCCCCTTATGTAATAATGTTCCTAGTTGCTATTCTGCATCCAATGCAATCTTAATCCATACGGGAGCATTTAAATAAAGTTTTTCTGATATTTGTTCAAAATGGCACTCAGCGCTAGTTAAAATATCTCCTTGTGGTAAGTTTAAAATATTAAGAACAAAAAGAGCTTGATGTAAAATTATTTTAGGATTTTGCATGGAAAACCACAAAATATTCATACCTTCATCCAAACTTTTCCTCCTTTTAAATTTTTTGATTTGTTGTTTTAGTGTTCAACTATGCTTCAGCAAGCAGAAGAGATACTTCCTCAGCTCCCAGGATTCTGTGACATTTGTTTTCAGATAGGGAGAGAGAACATTTTCCCTCTCTAGCCTGGCATGCCAAGAGCTTTCCTAATACTCAAACACAGTCCTCAGATAATCCTGAGGCCAGAGCCTGCATCATTCTGCCCCTTCAACATAGACCCTTAGTCTTCACAATCTTTGAACTGTAATCTTCCAATCTTCACCTCCTGATTATCTATGATAGTTAAAAAAGTATAAATATAAATAATATTTTCAAGAATACCAGTGGAGGAAAAATGATGCAACCCTGTTTATAGTGGTGTTCTTTCCAGAATATGGAGGGCATCACATTAGCAGAGGTGCAGTGTATTTTCACAATGGACATAAGCTATTCTTGATATGAATTAAGGGAATTTTGAGGTGCACCCTACAAGTTGGAAACTGGTGGGCTAGGATGAGTTTATGGCATGAATCCTGTGATTGATGGTCATAGAAATAATAGCTTAATCTGATAAACAACTGCTTACTCTTGAAGAATTAATTATCACATGCTTCATAGTTTTATCCCACATCAGAATGTGGCTCTTTTTCTGTTCACTTCTCAGTCTGTAACACCCCATTGGAAAATGCATCTACTGCAGAATTACATAACATGCAAACAGGTATATTTTGAATCTCTCAGGTATGGAATGTTCAGAATTTGAAAATGAGTAGTTATTAGTCATAGGAATTTTGAAGAACACATACATTCCTTCCTATTAACAACTTATTTACTTTTAAAAGTTATGGGTTTCCATAGAATTAAATTGTTTTCTGTTTTAGTATAACAAAGTATTAATTTATTCTATTTTCAAAATATTGGCAAGTATATTGTGAAAAAATTGTCTAGTTGGTATCATTCAAGTTGATGACCCTCTGATAAAGAAGAGGTAATTAATTCAAATTAGATGCGAAATAATACTGATTTTTAAGTTACTACATAAAGAATAATATTTACTCTACCAAAACAGTGAAATTTTATTTCATCAGCTTATTTTTTAAATTTAATTTTAATGTGAAAGTGATGTGCACTGTGGTTACAGTCATTGTAAGGTAGTGAATACATAACTTTTCAAACTTGTTATCCCCTCTCTCATTTTTCTCAGTTTTTCCTTCACCCTAATACCCCTCCCAAGTTGTAATGTACATTTCCAACTTATTGTCTTGTGAGAAATGCTATTACATTGGTTTGCTGTTTGTCCTTTGTCTCGCCATTTTTTTTTTGTTCCTGTTCCCTTCCCTAATTAAGGTAAATGTATACACAATACACAGGGTACCAAAATCAAACACAGCAGGGGATAAACCATAGGGGAACATCTCAAAGAAAATAGAGATCACATAGTACATCAAAAAAAGCAACCGCAAATAAATATCTGTTTCCATATCTTGGAGTTCATTTTGCTCAGCATCAGCTTATATGGTCAAATATATGCATAACAAAGCCCCTGGAAAATAGTAGTTTCATGGACACTATATCATGAAAACAACATGTCAACTGTTTTTGATGGTAAAGGTGGGATTAAGATTGGTGAATTCACGATTTTGATAAAGGAATTTCAAAAGATTTAAAAATTTATGACAGGTAAATTTTAATTGTTCAAACTTTTTAACAACTTAGCCTATTAAGAAAATTTAACATTGTCTGGGAAAATAGGCTTTCATGCAAAGAAATCCATAGAGACTTAGCTGAGAGGGAGCAATGTGGGTGAATATGGCTCATTTTCACACTAAACAAACAAACCTCACAAACCTTGCTATAAATCCTGTAGGTTCCCTTGAGAATTGTCCTTACCCAGGAAATATACTCTCACTGTGTAAAACAAAGTTGTAGTGGAATTTAAATTCAAAATTCTTTTTAAAAAAGACATCAAAATTTGTGAATTGACATTTAATAACCAAACAGTAATTCTCTGAAAAAGAAGGAAATATAATTCAAAATCACTTGACTTTATTAAAAGTAAGAGAAAAGAGTAATGAAGAGAGATGAGAGAAACCATAGAGGACTGTTTTCTCTCCAGTGGTGTAATGGTTTCTTGATCTTGATTCTTCCATTCTATCTTCATAAGCTATGAAGTCACAGCTCAGGACTGGAGTAACCAGTTCAGACAAAGAATACTCACAGAATGGGGGCTGGGAAAGTGGCTCAGTGGTAGAACGCTTGCCTTGCATGCCTGAGGCCCTGGGTTCAATTCCTGAGCATCACATAAGCAAAAAAAAAAAAGCCGGAAGTGGAGCTGTGGCTCAAGTGGTAAAGCGCTAGCCTTGACCAGAAGAGCTAAGGGACAATGCCCAGGCCCAGAGTTCAGGCCCCACGACCAGACCAAAAAAAAAAAAAACACACACACACACACAGAAGAAAATATTAGCAGTAGATGTAGGTGATTTATAACCTTAGACAATCTATTTAAGTCTCTTCAAAATTCTCCCGTACCCTAAACTGCCCTCTTTGAACAGCTTTGTTTACTTTTCCCAAGACTGCCCTCCATTAACTGTTTAAAATTTTGTGAGGTCATATATATACTTTCTAGAGATTGCTGTTTGTTTGTAATTTTTGTGTGTTTTTGTTTGTAGTTGTGTTTTTAACTGAATTTCAAAAGGTTGTGCAAGTGTGTTACAATTAAATATGTCCATCTAATTGTCCAATGCTCTTGGATCAGAGTCACTCCTATGATTGTCAACCAAACCTTTCTCCATGATTTATTTCAGATTTATTACTTCCTTTATTACATGTGTACATTGAGTATTCTACCTGTACTTGCCCCTTGTTCCATTTTTCATTCATTCTATGTCTTTACTATTATTCCTTTCTGGTTTCAACTTCCTGATATTCATTCTATTAAACTGTCTGTTAATACTTCGAAAGGTTTATATACATTTCATGGAGTTTCAATCCTACATATACTTAAACTGATGTCAGCATATACTTCCATAATTCATTCATCTGTAATTACAATTTGCAAGACTGGAGACGTGAAGCATCTAAACATGATTTTATTCTCATCTTTTTGGAAGATTAATCTTTAGTCAACAAGAAAGTTTAAAAATCGCTTAGAATTTATAGCTAACTACCAGTTTTTATAAATGGCTTTGTGCAATGGTGTGTGATTATTTTATTTTACATAGGATATTTTCTACTACCTATAAGTTTTGGAAAAAGAAGAAAACTAAAATTTACTACTATAGAGGAATATGATAGAAATAGAAGATAGATTTTAGGTTTGTCACATCTCTGATCAGTACCCATATTCAAGACTTAAAGTCATATTTATTACTATGTTAGACAGATAGGGAAAATATATGATAAGGCAACACATGATAAGGCAACTATTAGTGACTTTTTAAAATGTACCTTCTTATGTGATGAAATTTACTTTATTAGCTAATATTTGGGTTTGAATAATGGGAGGCTGATCTATTTAACACATTTCTGGAAGGCACCTTCTGAACAACGCAAATGGTGGGAGATACTATTTCTACACTTTAATTAATGATTGAACTTATTTTGCATTAGTGCTGGGTAAATAAATCAACTCTATTGTAACTTGATTCCTACACTTGAAAAACTTTTAATGTCACTATCATCTACTTGTCAAGTGTTATTTTGGTGAATATGATTCTAGAAAGTTTATTTGAAAAGGAATATACTTGAAGGAGATTAAATGTAGGTTATCATTGGTTTGAGAATGACAACATTTTTATACTACAGAACCAAGTTTTACTGAAGTACCAGTGTTTTGAAGCACTAGGGTCTTCTCAATTAGTTTTTTTAATTATATTTGACATCTAAGTCAAGTTTTCCTAGCCTTGGTAGAACAATTATGGATCTATCATTCCAGGAAATTTTTTGGCCTACTTATGCTGGACTGAAATCTTTCATTCATCATTAGCAGAGAGGTATTAAAAATAATCTTGTGACATTTGTGATTTTGTTTACTAATATGGGCTTGTCATCTGTAAATTGAAAGTTTGAACTACAGTACTTTCACTCATATTTTGTGATCTCCTCTTTCATTTGAAGTTGCCTTAAATTCAACAATTGCTTGCTGCTAATTACTGCAAGGAATTGGGGCCCTGAAATATTCTAGGAAATGAAAAATTGAGATGGGTCTTCAATTACTTTCTGTTAGCATTTTGGATGGGCCAAGGTTAGAAGACTTGCCATTGTTATCTGATGATGCAGATAACCTGGGACCTGGTATCCTCGGACCCGTGGGTACTGTAGAAGAATAATAGCTTTTAGGCATAATATGGAGAAAAACACTTTGGGACCAGCGAGTTAATACAATAAACACAGCAGCAGTGTAAAATCTCTTCTAGATTAGAGGAAAACAATACTGTTTTTTTTTTTTACTATGTGAATTCAGAAGACCAAGAACACTTAGAAGGTATCACAAGTTTATACCAAAGACATTGCATTGATACTTTTTATATTCGAATATATATTCTAAACCTAATTATTTATGTTCCAATCTATTTATGGGAATAAATTTCAATTTATTTGTCAAATTATAAATTAATTCTATTAAGATTTACTGTGTGAAATTTAAGATCAGCACATATAAATATAAAATATATAAGTATATATAATATAAGAAATTGTTATGCATTGTTCTGTTGTGGTTAGGGTATCAAAGGCAAATCTGTTTTAAAGTATTATTCCATTATCTCTACCTCAGTTTTTGGTAGAGTTAGACCTAAAGCTTTACCATTTGTAAATGTAAAGTCTGGAGGCAAGAGGAAACACTTTGATTTAAACATTACCAATTTAAGGCCTAATATCGAGGAGAAATATATAGACTTCTCCAGGAGCTATGAAAATATTTGGTGATGGAAAGTCAGTAGTGTAAGTTCCTGCCTGGTTGTATGGTAGACAGGCCAGGATATTAAGTAAACATGCATATGAACAACATTTTCACCTTCTTGGCTTTAACTACTTTTGAAATAATAGGTAAAATAAATATTATATATATATATATATATATATATATATATATATATATATTGTTGTTTGGGTCCAGTCATGGGGCCTGAAATTTGGGCCTGGGCCCTGTCCCTCAGCTCTTCAGCTGAAGGCTAGTGCTCTACCACTTGAGCCACAGCACCACTTCCGGCTTTTTTCTTTTTCCTTATGTGGTGCTGAGGAATCAAACCCAGGGCTTCAGACATGCAAGGCATGCACTGAGCCAACTTCCCAGCCCAAACAATTATATTTTGATAAAATACCTTCTATTCTGAACAGTTCGGTCTGAAGTGTTCATCTCTCTATGATCCCTTGTAACTAAGATTAGTTTTGTTCCAGTAAGACAATCTATGCTGTCAGTGTAAGATATTCTGGTTGGTCTGTTCCTACATGGAAGAAGGGTAAGGGTCAGGAAGACATTTGTGCCACAGAGACCTCATTTAGGAAATTTTAAGCTGCAGAAGTTTAGAAGTGGATCTTAACCAAGGCTTACTTTGAATCCATTAGCTCCACAAAGATAACTCAGTTGATAAATAAGTACTTGAAAAGCCATCACCTTTGGACTTAGCTGTAAAGGCTTCAAAATATAATCAAATTTAAAATGAAAATGACAAAATAGTTATTGACAAAAAATTGCAAATGTGAGTAATCGACCAAACAATATAATTTTTTTCCACTATAGACAGAAATTTAGAGAAATAAGATCAATAGCATTTTTAGGAACAATAAGGGTTCCTTGTTACAAATAGGCAACCATGAATATGTGCCTGTATAAAGATTGCATCAATAACTACTTAAATTTAGAGGTTACTACATGCTTCAGCAGCAGGTCTACCCAAATTACAACAATACAGAGATTAAAATAGTACTTGCACAAGGATGGTATGAAAATTTGTGAAGTATTCCATATTTTTCATTCTTCAAATGCAAGAAATGAAAAACAGTTGTTAAAAAGTTGATTACAAAAATACAAGTGTAACAATACATGTAATTCATAGAATTAAAGGTTAGTTTGACATCAGTGTATTAAATCTTCACCTTAGAAAGGCCCTTACATAGCATAACCTTTATAAAACTTGAAATTAGATAACATTGTCATTTTATCCCAAAGAAATAAAATTTAAACCATGCTCATAGGGGCTTCCGGGAAGATAGTGGAGGAGAAGCTGAAGGCTAAACAAGCTCTCGCATAGAAAGCAGTTTTAGAGTTTCAGTGAACAGTCCTAAGCCAGAGAATCACACCAAGTGTGCCATCACAGTACACAGAGTTAGGCCAGAGAGGGAAAATCCAGGCAAGGAGACAGATCTGAGCATTTGCCAGCAGCTTCGGCAGCAGCGGTGGCCATAGTCGCCATCCTGTAACACAGAGAGTCCAGGACAAAGGAGCCACATGCAGTTGGTGAGCAGATTCTACTCAACACCAGCAAGAACTGACAAGGAGCAGACATCTTCATCCTGCGGTTCACAGACCAGAGACGACCCAGGAACCAAGACTCGGTGAAAGTAGAAGCTTAACGTCCTCACTCCTTCTCAGGGAGCAGAGGAGAGAAGGCCACCCCTCCCCCCCACAACCGGACATCTCCATCTTGGATACTGACAAAGCTCAGTGGAGCTGCTAGCTCCAACTAAGGCCTTGGAAGAAAACTAGAGTCATTTAGCAGGTCACAAGAACCTAAATTGACCTGCCAGACTCAGCTTCACCCCGGCAAATGTCACCCAGCTCAGGCGCAAGCCCCAGGAATGGCTTTCTTCACTGGGTAATCAGAGCCAGAGGCTGCCCCTCCCTTAAGCAGCCTTGACAATCAATTGAAATTCAGTAAACATAAACCCAGAGAGTGGCTCCAGCCTGGGCTCGTGAGTTTCTAACAAGCTAGCCCTCAGGAAAAGCTAATGTTTGCTGAAAAGCCTCAACTCTACCCAGAACCTAGCCTCATCACAGCATCTCCAAACGAGGAAAAAGCCATCTCCCTCTTTGTGATAATCAAAGCAGATCCCCCTCCCATTAAAGTAACCTGAGAGGAGGATCACAAAATCCTGGGTAAAGCAGAGCATTTTTTGGCCTGTTCAAACTTACTTAAGAAACCAACCAAGCCACAGGAAAATCGAACACAACAAGCAGATCAGAGACTCCAACAAGAGGCTGGTTACAGACACAAGGGAGATACAGGATTTTTCCCACCACTCCCAAAAAAATCAAAATATTTTTTCTTTTTTTTGTACATTTTATAAAAAAAATTTTCTAAAACTTTTTTTTAATTTTTAATTTTTACCTTTTTTGAAAAAAAATGTTTCCTAGTAACTTTTTTTCCCTCTTATACTTCTTATTTTAGGGGTATATTTGTGTGTGCGTTTTTCTTTCTTTTTTCTTCTTTAAATTTTTTTTTTGTTTTTTGTTTTGCTCTATTGAACTTCTGATCTTTTTTTCTTTCTTTCTTATCCTTTTCACCTTTTCTTCTCTTTCATTCTTTTTTATGTGACTTAATTGTTTTTCTACACATCCTCAGATATACCCATAGTCGATTATTAGACCTTCTCCTCCATTGTGTACACACTTAATCCACAAATTTATTACTCAGTTCAAAACCTCTTAGACTTAAATTCCTTGATAGCAGTACTACCTCTTTATACCTATATAATATTTTAGTTATTTTTATTTTTAAGTTTTTCACATCTCCTTTATATCCCTCCTCTTCTGCATTATATGCATGTTCTTCTCTCAATATTTCGTTTTCGTATCTACATAATATTTTAATTTTTACTTTTCTATTTTTTCTGGTCTCTTTTTTTCCCCTTTCTCTTTCTTCTTTTTTTTCTCTCTCTACTTTCATCCTATTCAACCTATTTCCTGTTTTGAGATTAGGACTTAGTTAACTCTCCCTGTGCCTTCCCACATCTCTCTATTCCTATTTTTTACCCACATCTCTCCCTAAACCTAATAATTTCTGGCTTGCCAAATTTGCATTTGCGGTTTGTAGCCCATTAAAATATAGTTGTTTGACGTTGAATAGATGTATCCATTGAACGAGATTGTATCTGCAGACTATTGACTGTGCAAATACAGACTTTGGTTGATGCTTGCCTTAAGTTAGAGTTCTAGCACAAAACTGGTGTTTCATTCATCCCAAATGGGCAGAACAAACCTGAAAAACACAGGAAAAATGGCAAGTCCGGGTATCTCAACTCCCACTCATGGTAATGAGGGGACAGAACAGATAATGAATAATCCAGAGGAGAGAAAAGATTAATCACATATAAAGGGAAACCAATTAGAATCAACTCAGATTTCTCAGCAGAGACAATCAAAGCACGAAGAGCCTGGAATGATGTATGCCATGCCCTAAAGACAAACAACTATCAACCAAGAATACTGTACCCAGCTAAATTCTCCTTCATAACTGAAGACCAAATAACAACCTTCCATAGCCAAGAAAAATTGAAACAATACATCTCCACCAAACCAGCCCTACAAAAGATTCTTAAAGATGTCCTACATATAGAAAACTAACAAGACCACAATAAAGGCCAAGAAAATGCACCCAAACTGAGAATCCAAGAAGATAGGAAGAACCCAGTTTACATAGACCCCAAGAAGGTAGATAACATGGCTAGAACTCCCAAATACCTCTCAGTCCTATCTCTCAACATTAACGGACTTAATTCTCCAATTAAGTGACATAGACTGTCTAGTAGGACTAAAAAGCAAGATCCTTCTATCTGTTGCCTTCAGGAGTCACATCTTGCTGGTAAACACAAAAATATATTCAATGTTAAAAGCTGGAACAAAATCTACCAAGCAAATGGCCCCCATAAACAGGCAGGAGTTGCAATCCTAATATCAGATAAAATAAACTTCCAATTAAAATTTGTGAGGAGAGATAAACAAGAGGTAAAGAAGGTCGCTACATATTAATTTTAAATATCTATTGGAAAAACAATGGAGCACCCAAATTTATCCAAGAAACACTACTTTCCCTCAAATCCCACAGAGATCCAAAGACAATAATTGTTGGGGATTTTAACACACCACTCTCCCCACTAGATAGATCAAGTCGGAAAAACTCAACAGAGAAACGGCAGATCTAAGCAACTGCATAGATCAAGTATATTTAACAGACATCTATCGAATATTTCTCCCAGCAGCATCAAAATACAAGTTTTTCTGAGCAGCACATGGAACATTTTCTAAAATAGACCACATTTTAGGCCACAATGCAAACTTGTCCAAATTCAGAAACGTTGAAGTTATACCTTGCATTCTCTATGACTACAAGGGAAAAAAATTAGAACGCAACACCAAAAGCCACCAAAGAAAGTCCTGTAACACATGGAGGCTGAAGAACACACTGTTGAATAATGAGTGGATCATGGAAGATATTAGAAAGAAAATCCAAATGTTCATGCTATTCAACAAAAATGAGCACACAAATTACCATCTCATCTGGGACACAGCAAAGGCAGTACTCAGAGGCAAATTTATACCTCTGAGCTCCTACATCAACAAATTGGAGAGATCTGAAACCAACAATTTAATGAGATATCTGAACCTCCTTGAAAAAGAGCAGCAAGATATACCCCAATATAATAGATGGAAAGAAATAATTATTTTAATTAACTAATTAATTAAAATTAAAATTAAATCAATATTAAATGAATTAGAATTCCAAAAACTATTGGAAAAAATAAAAAAAAAAACAAAGAGTTCTTTGTTCGAAATAATTAAGAAAATTGACAGGCCCTTCACAAATCTTACCAGAAAAAGAAGAGAACACACCCAAATAAATAAACTCAGAAATGAGAATGGAAACATCACCACAGAAACAACCAAGATTCAGGACATTATAAGGGAATACTTCTCAAAACTTTATGCTAATAAGTTTGAGAACTTGGTAGAAATGGACCTTTTCCTAGCAAATATTGACATGCCAATACTAAAGCAAGATGAGTTAAACCATCTTAACAGGCTCATATCAAGCATTGAAACAGAAACAGCAATACGAGACCTCCCATATAAGAAAAGTCCAGGCCCAGATGGTTTACAGCAGAATTCTACAAGACCATTAAAAGCAGAGCTCACAGCAATACTACTCCAAACCTTCAGTGAAATTGAACGAGAAAGTTCACTACCGTACACATTCTATAAAGCCATCATAACTCTCATCCCAAAATCAGGCAGGGAATAATCAAAGAAAGAGAACTATAGACCCATTTCTTTTTGGAACATTGATGCAAAACTTCTCAACAAAATTTTGGCCAATCGTCTTCAACAATGTATCCAGAAAATCATAAACCACAATCAAACAGGATTCATTTCAGGGATGCAAAGCTGGGTCAATATTCCCAAATCAATTAATATAATTCATCACATCAACAGGAGCAAGGATAAGAACCACATGGTTATCTCAATATATGCAGAAAAAGCATTTGACAAGATACAACACCCCTTTATGTTGAAGGTTCTGGAAAAATTAGGAATTATGGAACATTCCTCAATATAATAAAGGCTATATATTACAAACCTACAGCCAGCATTATACTTAATGGTGAAAAACTAAAGCCATTTCCTCTTAACTCAGGAACAAGACAAGGATGTCCACTATCACCACTTCTCTTCAATCTAGTATTAGAATTCCTGTCTACAGCAATAAGACAAGATGCAAACAAAGGTGATAAAAATAGAGAAAAAAGAAATAAAACTCCCCCTCTTTGCAGATGACATGATCCTGTATTTAAAGAATCCCATAGACTCCACTCCCAAATAATCAAGTTGATTCAAAACTTTGGCAAAGTAGCGGGGTATAAAATTAACCCCCCAAAATCAATGGCTTTTCTGTATGCCAACAATGAGAAAAGTGTGGCTGAAATTAGGAAAACAACTCCATTTGTAATAGCACCACAAAAAATAAAATACCTAGGAATTAACTTAACCAAAGAAGTGAGGGACCTTTATGATCAAAACTGTAAAAACTTGAAAAAGGAAATCAAAACACAACTTAGAAAATGGGAAAAACTCCCATGCTCTTGAACTTGGAAAGATCAACATTGTGAAAATGGCAATACTTCCCAAGGCTATCTACAAATTCAACACGATACCTATCAAAATTCCAACCTCATTCTTCAAGGAAATACAAGAGGCAATCCAAAAATTCATATGGAACAATAAAAGACCCCAAATAGCAAAAACGCTCCTGAACAGAAAGAACACTGCTGGAGGAATATCAATACTAAATTTCAAACTATACTACAAAGCCATAGTAATCAAAACAGCATGGTAGTGGCACAAGAACAGACTTCAGGACCAATGGAATAGAATTGAACACCCAGAAATGAACCTACAGACCTATAGCCATCTAATCTTCTATAAGGGAGCTAAAAAAATAGAATGGAAGAAAGACAGCCTTTTCAGTAAATAGTGCTAGCAAAATTGGTTAACTACTTGTAAAAATTAAAGCTAGATCCTTATATATCACCCTGCACCAGAAGCAACTCCCAATGGATCAAAGACCTCGGAGACAAAGCAGACACTCTGAAAACATTACAGGATGGAATAGGAGAAACCCTAGGTCTCCTTGGCGCAGGCCGAAATTTTTTTAATAGAGACCCAGAAAGGCAACAAATCAAAGAAAGTTTGGACAAATGGGATTGCATGAAGTTGTAGAGCTTCTGCATCGAAAAGGACATAGCTAGCAAGATCAAAAGAAATCCCACAGATTGGGAGAAGATCTTCACTAGCCAAACAACGGACAAAGGTCATATCTAACATATACTTGGAATTCAAAAAATCAAACCACCCAACAACAAATCGTCAAAGAAACAACTGCCCAATTAATAAGTAGGCTAAAGACTTAAAGAGAAACTTCTCTGAAGAAGAAAGAAGGATGGCCAATAGACACATGAAGAAATGCTAAACCTCCCTAGCCATAAAAGAAATGCAAATCAAAACAACATTAAGATACCACCTCACCCCAGTTAGAATGGCAAAAATCAAGAACTCTAAAAACAACAGATGCTGGAGGGTATGTTGGTGGGAGTCTAAACTTGTTCAACCACTTTGGAAAGTAGTATGGAAGTTCCTCAAAAGACTCTTCATTGAGCTCCCCTATGACCCAGCAATCCCACTTTTGGGCATTTACCCAAATGTTTACAAACAAGACCAGCACAACTATGTTTATTGCAACATTGTTTATCATAGCTAAGATATGGAACCAACCCAGATGCCCCTCAGTAGATGAATGGATCAAGAAAATGTGGTATATATACACAATGGAATTCTATGCCTCCATCAGAAAGAATGACATTGCCCCATTTGTAAGGAAATGGAAAGACTTGGAAAAAATTATATTAAGTGAAGTAAGCCAAGCCCAAAGAAACATTGGTCCATGGTTTTCCTTATTTGCAATATCTAGTACATGTCTAAGTCAAGCAGAAAAGATCAGATAAGGTGATATTAGGGAAATGAACCCTAAGATATGCATTCGATTGTTTTTTTTCTTTCATGCGATTGTTTCTTAATCATTTATAAGATTATTTCTTTGTTGCTTTTTATGTCCCTCCCCCACAGTATAACCCCTGCTTTCACTGTATTTGATGTCGGTGTAATTTGTGGAGGGGAAGGTGAAAAACAAATCGTTTAAATAAGGATACAGGTAGACCCGTTGCAACAATGAGAAGTACAAGTTGTTATTTAGAAAACGAAATTTACAACTTTGGTGGGGGGGGGGGGAGGGGAAGATAAGAGGGGAAGGAGGGGGGAGGATGGGAAGGGATGGGACGGGGAATAAAACATGTTTTCTTTTCTTTCATGTGGTTGTTTCTAACACATTTATAAGATGATTTGTTTGTTGCTTTGTATGTCCCTACCCCACGGTCTAACCCCTGCTTTCACTGTATTTGATGTTGGGATAATTTGTGGAAGGGAAGAGAAAAAAACAAATCATTTAAATAGGGATACAGGTGGACCTTTGCAACAATGATATGTACAAGTCATTATGTTGAAAAATGAACTTTACAACTTTGGCCTGGTAGAAGGTACTCAAGGGTAGGTGGTAGGGGGAGAGTTGGTGGAGGTGAGGGTTTGGGGGTGCGAGATAGGAAGGGATGGGAAGGGGAAACAAAGGAGGAGGCAACAATTCTTAATAAGAAATGTACTCATTATCTTGCCCAAGTAATTGTAACCCCTTTGTATGGTATTTTCACAATAAAAAAAAATCGTAATTTAAAAAAAAAATAAAAAATAAAAATAAAATAATTAAAAAAGAAATAAAAGAATATAAGGACCTTAAGAAAAGGAATCTTAAACATTTTCTATATGGAATGTAATCTGAAAGGACACATTTATTAATGAACATATATATTATAAAACATTGTAGACTTCAAAGTACTATATCTAGAAGACAATGAAATAGATTATGGACTTTATACAAACATAGATACCTTTGTAGACAAGCAACAGGAATATCTTTAGTTTCTATACTATTCATTTCAACCGATAAGTTAAAATTAAAAAAAATCACAAACTCTGCAGAAATCATTATAGATGCATACAAACAACTCTTGAATATATTTTGACATCAAAGTCAGGCAATTCACGTGGAAGAATACTATAGAATCCATCAATTTTTTAATTAAGATATTGCTGTTGCTTTGATTATGAAAATATTTTGTAGGGACACAAAGGATGGACTGGCACTTTTGAAATTTAAGAAACTTAACCAAACCATTTCTATAGGAGAACAATTTGTACAGCCATCCACAACTTCAAGGAGGTAGTAATACATACTTATCCTTTTGGTAATATCAAATGCAGTTTCTTCCAAGTTGTTCTTCAGGCCCCGTTTGATATTATGGTTCAACAGAAGGAGATACAGCATATCTTTGCTATTTCTATTTCCAGCAGCAAGATGCAAGGGTTTCAAGAGGCCTTTAGTTTGGGGATTGGTATCTGCATCATGATGAAGTAAGAAAGAATCCATTCTGGTGTTATTCCACATATAAGCACTGTGCAGGGGTGCCAAGCCATTCAGAGTTATTGCATGAATATCTGCCTTGAGCTACCAACTCATGGACAATGTCTAAATGTCCACTCTAGGCTTCCCGATGAAGAGGGGTATACTTACCTCATCCCTAGTATACATATGAGTGGCCTTTTTGGAAAGTAGTCTCGGCACTGTAGTAAGCCGATTAATTTCGGCATACCAAAGAAGAAATTTGCATGGATTCTTCTCCATTATTTTCTTGCAATTGATACCATTCCTCACGTTTTTATCTTGTTCCTTGTCTTCATCAGAATTGCCTAACCAGAGACTATGAGTACCAGTGGGAATGAAGTGTCCATGTATTTCCCCAATAGCTGACATTGGTTGAACTGGTCAGAAAAATCCGGTGAATTTTCTGCATATGTTTTTTCACCATGATTTATTTTCTCTTTTTCCATTTTTACTATTCTAAATTATTCTAACTGGAGATTAGTGAATTGATAGAGAGCAGAAGAAAGATTTTCCTCCCTATTCAAATGCACAGACTGAAAATATGGACCAGTGGTGTCTTCATGTGCAGCTTATTCTAAGAAGGAGAAAATAGGAAACAATGCCTTCTGCGTAAATGATTTGGGAATTACCATGATATAGTGTAAGAGAACTTACTATTCAATATATGAGCTTTAAGAACTTTCTAATAGTTCCATTATTTATTGGTACCCAACATTAGAAAAAAATGTATAATACAGTAGTAAAATAGAAGTCCTTTGCAGGACTACTTAAATTCCTTTTTTTAAAAGACACTTGGTTTCATCTAAAAAAGTAGGCCTATCTATTGTCCTCAAGTGATATTGGTGATTGAAGATGCTTAATAAGTCAAAATGTATTAGTATTCCTTTGATATCAATTAAATTTCATTTTTCTTCTTGGAGAATATAATGATCAAAGCAATAGTTCAGAATCAGCAAGCAATAGTTCAGCATCATGCTTCCAGTGCAAGTGGATCACCAGTAAGTAATCCTCGATACCATTTTCCACAAAAGTTTTTCACAAATACAATCTGCCTGCCTTCTCTAGCTGCTTTCCTAGCCTGGACCTGTTCTTTCACTGTGCAGGAAAAGTATGATTCAACTGATTTCAGTCATTTTTGTTCTTATAATTATCAAGGATTTAGATTATTTTTTTAAAAAATTAGTTGTGGGGCCTGAACTATGGGCTTCGGCACTGTTCTTGAGCTCTTCAAATCAAGGCAAGCGCTCTACCACTTGAGCCACAGAATCACTTCTATGGTTCTGTTTATGTGGTGCTGATTTGGGAAATGGCAGAGCAGAAAGTGAAATGATGCAACCAAAAATATAAAAGCAAAATAAATTAGGACAATTATGGAGCAACCATATTGTCTATGAGAATCATGAAAGAGAGAGAGGAAGAGAGATACAGATGTGCATTGACCTATCTAGACACAAAATCAATGCTTCTGATCTATTTACAAAGCAAACAATTTTATTTTTTATTTGTTAAAAAGATGGAAAGAGAATTTATGTATTTACTTGAAATTAGTACATACATTTTTAGTCGCCTACATAAAGAGACATAGCTCTGACCAAATTACAGACAAAATCTTAATCCTTGGTCTGGGAAGGTGGCTAAGTGCTTTTTTTGTAGCTTAGTACAGTACGGATACTGCTTGCCAAAAAGGCCACTCATATGAATACTAAGGGTGAGGATGAGTATACCCCTCTTTATCGGGAAGCCTAGAGTGGACACTTAGACATTGTCCATGAGTTAGTAGCTCAAGGCAGATATTCTGCAGTAAATCTGAATGGCTGGACACCCCTGCACAGTGCTTATATGTGAAAAATATTGCAGCACACACACACACACACACACACACACACACACACACACACATCATCATCATCATCATCAGATATCTTCTTAAGTATTTTTTGTGTATGGTCTTAAGAAGAAATTTACATTACTAACTTGAATTTCTGACAGAACAATATAATCACTGTACATCTTGCTTCTATACTCTCAATATTAAATTGCTATCTAAGTATGTGCAATAGATAAGTATAGGAAAAAGTAGGAGCCACACTGGTGGCTCATGTCTTTATTCCTAGCTAATCAGAAAGACAAAATCTGATGATTGTGGTTTGAAACCAGACAAAGAAAAATAGTCCATTAGATTCTGGTTTGAAAGTAACCAGCAAAAGCTAGAAATGGAGCTGTCTTACAAGCAGTAAAATGCTAGCCTTGAGAAAACTAAAACAAAAAAATAACAAATTCTGGGACAGAGCTAGGCCCTGAGTTCAAGCTCTAGTAGTAGTATTTAACTAATGAAGGAATGAATTAATTAATTACCTAAAATAAAATAAGTGGTCACTTGTGGTGTGGCGGTAAAATGTAACAACCCTGGTGACTGGAATATGTATTATTTTGTAATAAGGCAAATTATCATTTGTCCTAATCACTACTACTTTATTTGAACTTTTTTGTACAATAAACCCTGAATTTGGCATGTGTGTATATGTGTACATGTGCACACATGTGTGTTTAAGTGTGTGTATGTGTGTGTGTGCTGTTACAATGTTGCTTGCCAATATGAACAGAATGAGACTGAAAAGAGCTGTGTTGAAATGTTTTTATTTATCAGTGTTCTGTCCTGTCATTTCAGTTGAACCATCCTTCTGTACATTTTATTTGTTACTAACATCATCATAATCAAAGCATTTACAACATTAAGTTAGATAAAAGAGATCGTTTTCAGCGCTTAGTATATGTTAGGTAAAAAGATACACATATAATTGGGTAGTATGTTATTGGTGTAAGATGACTATCAGTTCAAAATATGTATTTGACCTCTTAAATTGGTTATATTTTTAAGAAATACTCATGGAGTGATTTTGACTGACTTGAACAAATAGGTATTACTCTCTGGTTATTTCTGTGAAACTCAAGGTGGATAAACTCTTTCTGGATTTCTGTTGAAAATAACTTTATTTGTAAGATTGTATCTATTCACACTAAGATAATAAACCCCGTATTTTTAAGGTTTGAATATCCCATCATATTGACTGAAAATCTGTATTGTGGCTATGCTTGTTAGATATATAGTTCAAAAAAACAAACAAAAACATGTGTCACCTCCAGATTGTGGATGCATTTGAAGTTTGTACATACAAAGGTTTCTTCATTAATAGTTCTTTTGTGGGAGTAATAGCACAACTTTAACAAATAAGGCTTTTCAAATATGTTTTCCAATATAAATAACGTCCTAGACCGAGTCTTGCAATTTCTGAAAACCATTTAAATATTTTACTATTATTTTAGTTCATTGACTATACAGCTAAAGACATTTCTGAAATAAATATTGTTAAGATCTGAAAATGTAACTGGGTATACAGGCTTTTTATGCATCATTTTATGAAAAGCCAGTTTTTATGAAACTAAAAGAAATAGAATAAAAGAATGTAAGTGAATTGGGTAACCCAATTATTAGTATAATTTTGTTTTCTATTAGCACAGTCCTTTGAATGTAGATGATGCAGTTAAATTATTTTTGTCTCACTGTGCTTCAGTTATTTTTAGATTATTTGTAGTTATAAAAATGAATTTGTAGTATAAATAAAGGTCTTTTAAAATGATTAGGATTAATCTTGCGCTTTGTATTCTACTCCCATGAAAATGAGTTATTTTCAAGTGTTAATAGTTTATAATTGAATCTTCAGTATCATAAGAAATTTTGAAAAAAAATTGGTAGTATTGATGTCTTTTTTGTGGGGGAGGGGTCCGGTAGTGGGGCCTGAACTCTGGGCACTGTCCCTCAGCACTTCAGCTCAATTCTAGTGCTCTACCACTTGAGCCACAGCGTCACTTCCAGCTTTTTTTCTTTTTGCTTTTGTGGTGCTGAGGAATCGAACCCAGGGCCTCATGCATGAAAGGCAAGCGCTCTATCACTAACCCACCTTCCCAGCCCTTCATGTCTTTTTAAACCAATAGTATTCACAAAATGGAGAGTCTTTAATTCATACTTAGTGTCTATGATTTTTAACCTCTCATTCCTAACATTAATGATAGGTCAGAGTGCATTTTTGGTTATAGGAAAAATAAAATATTTATCTAGGGTCAAAGGTGATTTTTATATCAGTCTTGCTTTAATAGCATTTTAAATGTTGGGTATAAAAAGCAATCAAAATACTTCCTAATGATAAACAACTAAGTTGAGCTACAATTTGGAAATGATTGGTCCATAAGAACTGTAGTCTGTTTCCATCAGGAATTATGGAGGTCATTCTTTCAGTAAGACAGTGTTAAACAGAGATAGTGTCCCCAGGCAGTTCAGTGTTTAGTGAAGGGTTAAAATATGATTTCTACTATTTTGAGCTAGAAATCAAGAATGTTATACATTAGCAGTTCTTTTCACCAGGGAGGTATGCATTGATTATGAACTTTGAGTATTCATATTACAGTTCCCTATTTTCTAAAAAAGATAAAGTGAAATATTATGAGTGTACACAATAATTCTGAGAAATTTTCCTAGAATTTGTAGACTAAGTGCTGGTATTTTAGTCATAAAATAGAATGAGGTTAATTGATACAGTGGGAGATGAACCTCAGGCTAACACTTACCATGTGTGCAATGTTGTACTAGTAATTCTAACTCTGAAGACTTCAATATCATCATCTGAGAATTAAAAATGTAAGGAGCTCCACTTATGCAATTATTGTGAGGATTAAATTGTATAACATAGCTAAAGTACTTGGAAAAACAATCAATTAGCATTTGGCACATTCTACCTGTTATTTTATCATGTGATGAAATCTAGCATTTTTACTGTGATTTTATATGTGCAATGTGATGTATTGATATTCATTGCATTGATCACTTTTCTATCACTATGAGAAAAATACCTTCAAAGAAAATTTGAGGAAGAAACTATTATATTGACTCATGTTTTAAGAGAACGCAGTTTAAGATCAAATGTCTCCATTGTTTTTAATCATGTTTTTATTGTCTTAACTAGTTGTACACGGGAATTTCCATTCAATAAATAAGTTTTTAAAGTATAATGGATCTTTATATAACTTTTCCTACCATTCCAAACATCACCCCACTTTAATTTTTTTTAGTTTCATATTATTTCCATTGACTATAATGTCTTCACTGTTACTCCATAACTCTCTTTATTCTTTCCATTTGAATTCCCCTCACATCTTCCAAGTGATAGTTTCCTGGTATTCATTTTTTTGGGATTAAAATTCAATTTTATAAGAAATTACACGTTTTAAATATTGCTCTGAAAAATGAAAGCTTTGGTTAATACTGTTGTTTAACTTGCATAAAATTCTGGCTTCCAAATACGCGACAGAACATGGGTCCTTTGTGTGTCTGGCTCTGACTTTATTTATTTAATATATTTTTAGATCTATCCATTTCTTTGCAAATAATGTAACAGTCCACATAATGGATAGGTGCAGTACAATTGTGTATATATGACACACTCTCTCCAATCATCCTTCCGCCAAAGGGCATCTTGGCTGTTTCCATAACTTGGCTATGGTGAATAGTGCAGTAATGAAGATGGTTGTGAAAGTGATTTTACTGTAACCTTTTGGAAGAATTCATCACTATCTTTCTGGGAGCAATCCTCTAGCCAGTTTTCCAGAATAAGCACATCCTTCCCTTCATCTCCATCACAACGTATTGCAAGTTCTCAAAAACAAACTACCCCATACAGGTCTCAATAAGCTAAAACCACACTGTGCCCATATTCTTTCAATACATTTTTAATAATTACATAAATTTAGTGAGAACTTTCTATGTACTTTCCTAATGTGGGAATGAGACATAAAAACAGAGTAAAAGAAAAAATATGCATTTTAATTAGCTATTATCATATTTAAAATCTTTTTCAGCTCTAACAGCCTCACTTATTATTTTAATCTTTATTTGATTACTTCATCTATCCCCTAAATTATAACAGGTGAGTTAAATACAGACAAAAATAAAAGTGTGGTTTGATTTTGACACTCATGTGCGAGGATGCACAATATGGGCAAATAGATGGATTGGAATTAATAGCAATTATCCATTTTGTTAAAGTAGAGATAGTTTTCCCAAACTGATTCATATTTCATTCAACAAAAAGAAACATGTAACAATTCCCTTTGTTTTCCTCCTCATTAACTTTTGTTTCCATTTTATTTTATAATCAAGGATGATTTCATATATGTACTGTAGATTCAAAAATATGTTAAACTATTTCTATCCGTATGTATTGATATATACACACACACATATATATATATATATATATATATATATATATATATATATATTACTCAGGTTAGAATGATAATTTATAACTTCTGTAACTATACAATTTACTAAATTATTAAAAACATCGATGGCTCATGCCTGGAATCCTGGTTACTCGGGAGGCTGAGATCTGATGAACATGGTTTAAAGCCATCCTGGGCAGGAAAGTCCATGAGCCTCTTATCTCCAAACAATCAACAGAAAATCAGAATTGGAACTGTGGCTCAAAGTAATAGAGTGGTAGCCTTGAGAGAAAAAGCTCAGGGACAACACCCAGGCTCTTAGTTCAAGAACTACAATCTACCCAAAAAATCTATTTAATTTACACCTGTGTAAGTAGAGTATTTCCATCACCCAAATGTACATCCATGCTCATTAGCAAGGTAACTCTGTTTTGTCTGAAGTACCACTAAACATTATCACTTAAATAGAAAACATTGGAACGTGGGTTCATTCTATCTCTCTCATGGATTTTTCTCGATTCAAACACTCAAGTGCTACAGTTATTCCAATTATTTAAAATCATAGCATTTTTTTCTTTAATGCCCCTAATATTACAGTTTGAATTCAGTGTCTTGTGCCCCCTAAATAGGTGTTCTTACCACTTGGTCATGTGCCCAGCCCTAAATTATCCTGATTATTTTTCAGATAGAAACTGGCTTCCTACTTGTGTATGATCTTGGCCTCAGTCCACTTTATATTATTCTTCCTGGAATTTAGAATAATAAGTGCATGGTATTATGTATAGATCTTTCTGTCTAGTCTGGGCTTTAGCCACTGTTCTCACAACAGTGCACTCCCATGTAGTCAGGATTTTCTTTTTTTTTTTTTAATTTAATTTAATTTTATTTGTGAACATGTTGTACAGAGGAGTTACAGTTACATGGGCAGGATAATGCGTACATTTCTTACCAAGCATTGCAGCCTCCTCCTTTGTTTACCCTTCACATCCCTTCCCAGCCTCCCCCCTCCCTCCCTAATCCCAATCCTTCTCCTTCCCCCCCCCCCGCCCCCCCCCCCCCGCACCAACGTTGTAAAGCTCGTTTTGGACATGACAACTTGTACATCTCATTGAGAAAACAATTCCTCTTTCTCAAGATAGGGTGAACATTATTTATTCCAAAGTAATTTCAGTAACATTTAAACACCTTCATATCTATGAATGGTATACAAATGCTTAGCGTTGAGAAGGGTGTTTTTACTTTCACGGTAGTTTTGTCATAAACAGATCATGAAATATATGAAGATAATATAACTACAGATGCATGCCAAGAGGAGAAAACCCTATTATTAATTGTTTGACAGAGGCTTCCCTTCTAGTGAAAGAAATATATTACTTGATACAGGATTTCACAAAATCATATTGCTAGGAGGAACCTAAACAATCATCTAATACTGTAGGCTTGAGAGTGATGAATTGACTTCCTGAATAATTTACTTTTGGGTCAAATAAATGCAGGCTTCCAAAAAGAGAGTAGATTTTAGAGAAACATGATGAATTTTATGTAAATAGGTCCTTAGCTGATTTTGTTAATTTGTGAACTAATACAGGGAAATAAAGTACAACAAGGTAAAAATTAAAGAACTTCACATTGAAATACTCATTTGTGTGTGTGTGTTCATGTGCATGCGAGTATGCAAATGCACATGTGCTTATGCATGCATTCATCATTCTTGAGGCTTGATAGTGCCTGGGAACTATGACTCAGCTTCTGTGCCCAAGGATAGTGGTCTACCACTTCAGCCATTTCTGTTTTTATTTTTAGATAATCGTTTGTATTTTCATGATTGGACTGGCTTTGAACAGACTCTGAGTAGCTAGCTAAGCTTATTCAGCCTCTGAGTACCTAGTTAAAATTCTGGCTGTCCTCTATGCTTCACTGCTCTTTTATTCATTTCCTGAGGTAATCACAAGCCTAAGTCATATATATGTCTAATTGCTTTAAAATAGTTACTGCTTGGTACCAGGGGTTCCCATGTATAGTCTTACCTACTTAGGAGGCTTGAGAACAGAACCCAGGCCAAAAGTTTAGTGGAATTCCTTCTCAATCTACAGCTGGGTGCATTGGATCATTTCCACCATCCTTCACTATCTAGTTACTAAGATTGCAAGGACTGCGGATCCAGGCCAGTCAAGGTAGCAGGCTAGACATGTTGGTGTGCAACTCTGATGCCATTGATGATGGGAATGCTAAAAGGACAAATCAGGTGCATGTTCTTGTGGAAAGAAAACCCCTATCCTAAAATTAACCACTGATATGACGCTGGCCTAGCAAGAAAAATATACCCCAAGTTGAAATACCCACAATTTCCCACAACCAAAATAAGTATATACATGAACATTCAAAAACTTAGTACAATCTGTTCTTTACTCTAATATCAGCTTTATCTGATTATCATATGATGTGACAGAATAGTTTTTTCATTAAACTTATGATAATTTAAAAAGACCTAGAAAATTCTTTCTCATTTATTAAGTGCAAATGAATGGCAAATTGCCTTTCTTATATATTTGACTACCACTATAAATTCGTCTTATGATTATTATTAATAGTAATATATTCTGATTTATTACTTTAAACTTTTTGCTTTTCTGCTGAAGTTGAAGTATTTAAATAGTATCATCAAAGTATATTTCTTGGGTATTTAAGGAAGTTTTTTAGAAAGTTTTTAACCAATGGCTTCTAAGAATTCTTAATTGGTGTATATTTTGGTTTATTTTAAATTTCAATTTAATTTTATTGTAATGGTAATATACACAGGGGTTAAAGTTACATAAATGAGGTAGTGAATACATTTCTTAGGGCAGGAACATTGTTATATCTTCCACCAATATTTTTGTACACTTAAAACAAGAACTACTGATGCTTTTGCTGTTGCTGTTGATCATTGGGTACTTTTGCTTTCTTTGTTCATACATTTTTATTATAAAATTGATATACAGAGGGTTTACACTTAATTAAGTCATCTAAAGAGTACACTTCATTTTATTTTCTAAATTTCAAATTTTGGGCTTAAATGTTTTCATTTGTTTCTTTAGGATAATTCATTTTTTTCAGAGTTGTAGAATTAGTTTATTTTTGCATGATTTTTACACATGTAAATTATTCAGACACATATATTTTGCTTTTATAATATTTAACATGTGACTATTTAAAAATTGTTTTCTTATTTTTTATATGGTTAATGATGTTAAAGAAATTTATTTTCTTATACTTATAAACATATTTGTCCAGGTAACAAATACTTACTGTATTTTCAAAAAGCACATACTTTATTAAGAAAGGCTTCATTATTTGGTCACTTTTTGGAAATATTTTTACTTGAATTAAAAAAAAGTTTGAGCTCGGCATGGTGATTTGTGGCATCCATTTTCTAGCTCTGCTGGGAATTGTAGATAGAGTTTGTAATTCGGGAGAGACTGGGAAACTCTGTGACCTTATTATAGAACTATTCAGGGTGAACTGATTAGAGGTATAGCCACCGCTACTGTTATATATGGCACCTCGCTATCATATTCTAAATCTTGAGTTAAAACACCAGTAACATCAATCTATTTTCAAAATAGAAGTACAAATGTTTCAAAATGTTTATTATTTAAACTTATTTGCAAAGGTTCTCATTTCTTCTGTTAATTTTCAATTTACTTAAGCTATTAAAATCGAAGTATATTGTGACTATTTTATTTCTACTAAACTTTTAAATAGTACGAGCAATATTATGATTTCATATAACATACTTTTACTATTTGTGATAATTTTCTCCGTTTCATACGATAAAATCTATATTCCAAATATGTGTATGTGGTGTGTATATGTGTGTTTATGTGGTTTTTGTGTGTGTGTACTTTGTGTACTTTGTAATGTTTAGGAGGTCACACCATTGCTTCACACATGCAAGGCCAATGTTTTACCGCTGAGCTATACTGCCTAGTTATAATCCAAATAGTGTTTTAAATCATGACTTTGAAACTTTCATTCCTAGTATGTTTTTTCAAAATTATATATGATAAAATGTGATCCATATTCTATCCACCCTAGCAATTTTTATTGTTACTTAGAATATTTCCACTGCCTTTCCACTTCCAAACTCTTGTGTTTGTTATTGATAAAGGTTTTACTTTGCTTCTTTTCTCTCTTCATTTTTTTCCTTTATAGTTTAGCTATTCTTTCTCTTATTTCTTTGGGAATTAATTATCATATTCCTATTATAATATCCTTACATTGTAACAGGTATATACAATGCTTTAATTTCTATTTTGTTTTTTCCCATTTTCACTGATTTTTGGTCCAAACTATTAGATGGATTAAAAAGAAACTTGACTTAGGACACTTTATTTTTCTCCTTCTCTTCTCTGAAGTCTTTCTGTTTTTTGAAACACAAAAGCAATGGTATATAGCTCCTACATGGTCCATCATTCTTTCCCCTCTCTCTCTCCTCTGTTGTACAGCTCAAGTTGTTATCATTCAGATTTATTATGCTACAGCATTATCTAAATCTTAACTCATTTCTAAATTAATTTTAGTTGTATCAAGTATTCTCTAAAGACATTTCTCTCTATATATATCTGGGGTCTTGTGTTTTTACAAGGTACAAAATATGAGTGACTATCAAACATCTAGATATCTCTGTAGAATATTGGTCCACCTGCTCAATAAACTCTTATGTAAATTCAAGGAATACTGGTCAGTCAGAACAATCTTGTAAAATGGTGTAGCTTCAGCCTTCATACTAGCTTTGAATCTTTTTGCCATGTTTAGTAGTGAAGACAAAATAGTTCTACTATAAGAGCAGATACATAGAAGAATGTAACCGATTTGTCAAAAATAAATTCTTAGTTTTATGGTCAGTAAATTTTGAAAACTATCCTATAACTTTATGAAATAAAAATAAAACCTTAAATGGTGTATTGGCACTATTGTCTCTCGAGATTTAAATAATGATCTTAGACTACTACCTCAATACTTTTTTGTTTTGTTTTGTTTTTGTCATTCATGGGGCTTGAACTCGGCTTAGGCACTGTTTGTGGGCTCTTCCGCTCAATGTGAGTGCTCTACCGCTTGAGTCACAACACCAGATCTGGTTTTCTAGTGGTTTATTGGATTTAATGGTCTCATGGACGTTCCTGCCCGGGCTGGCTTTAAACTGTGATCCTCAGATCTCAGACTCCTCAGTAGCTAGGGTTACAGATATGAGCCTCAGGCACCTGTCCTACCTCCATCTTTATACAAAAATTTAAAATAAAAAATTGATTATCAAACTAAATGTGAGATGTTAAAACCTATAAAACATAAATGTAAAAATTCATGACATTGCATCAGTAAAGGTTTCTAAAACTTTGATATGGAAAGCATTAGTGGCTAAAGAAAAGCAAGAATAAACTGGATTATATCAAGTGATAGCCTTTCATAATTCAAAGGACACTATAGCAGAAGTGAAAACATATCCAACAGATACAGGGAACATATTTGTTAACAGAAGTGAAAACTTATCCAACAGATACAGGGAACATATTTGTTAATGCTACAATGTTAATGCTACAGTGATTCTGAATCTTAAGTATTTTTATATCTTCTAATTCTATATAAATTTTTTCCTGAATAGGATATTTCTTTGAAGAACATATGTAAATTAATAGTAAATAGAAGGAGCATATGAAATAAGTTCCTCTTTAGTATCTAAGAAAAAAGACAAAGAAAACTCACTAGTCTGACACTAATATAAAAAGATGACACAAAATATAGTAATGCATTTGTGGAGAAAATGATAAGCTCTACATAGGAGAATGATTTGTATAATACTGGGATCATTTTAGCAAGCAAGATTTCAAGTCTTCAAAAGTTCAAAGAGAATTGTATATGATTCAGCAAGTACACTTCTATGTATGTATTAAAGAGAAGTAAAAAAACTTGTTTGGACAGGGAATGTAGTTCATTGACAGTGCACTTGAGTCGTATGTGTGAGACCCTGGAAATAATCCCCAAAAACAAATTTGAAAAGACACACTATAGAGTATGTATGCTGGACAAATTCCTGTAAGTGAATTTTATATCTATTTTAATGTCTGTTCTAAAATTTCCAGCATTTCTATTTGAAGAAATGCAAGTTTGTGAAAATTAGGCTTGGAAAACCTATTATTGTACAATTTACTTCCAAAGCACTAAAATGTATACAATAAAAGGAGATTATATATTGCATGTGAATTTCATGGTAGCAAAAAAAGAAAACTATTGTTAAAATACTTCACACAAATTGCAGAATACCTAAAAAGATGTTTTCAGTGTTGGCTAAAAATTCTTTGTAAACTACAGAATTTAAAACAAAGATGTGATTTCTGTGTATTTTGAGTGTTTTTGGTCCGTTTTTTTTTTTGAGTTCATACAGAGTTAAATCAATCAAAAAGTGTATGTGATAACTGTAATATCTAGGAGTTATGCATAACTTATAAGTAATTGATAAACTTTTCCAGAAGAAACTTTTAGCAAATGACAGAAGACCCAAATCTATTCATCTGCATTCTATGAAAGTCATAGGTCACTTCCTCAATCCAATTGCTTTTTTCTACTTTGCTAGGAAAAATATTATTCTCAAGATAAGATCCAATAGCAATGAAGAGAAACAAAATACATAATCATCTTGATTTATTTGTGAAAATATCAAATGAAATAAAACAATTCCACTTAAGCGACTCCAATATTAGTACCTATAAAGATGTTCCTGAATACCAATATCCAATAAATTTTTGGAATTTTAATTTCTACCAACATATAAAAACTAGAACAAGAAAACAAATATAGCCTTAGAGCAAACCCTTGGACTAATTGTTTTTAATTGTTTTGAAATTACAAAAGAATTGATACCATTAAGAAAAATGATTTGTTTTGGAAATCAATTAAAAATGTTTATTACTTATTATAACTCAAATACTAAACAAGAGTATTTTTATACAATCATTACAAATATCACTTTATTACTATAGTAAAATAGAATAAAAGACCAGTCCCAATATATTATCATTATTCTTAATTCCTAATTATTACCTAAATATCTTAAACAAACTAAATAGTCATGTCTTTAACATAAACGTAAATATTCTATACTTTTTACTTAACATTTTCCAGGGGCATGTATTCATGTTTCTAAGAAATGTTCACAGCAGTTAAAAGGTGCTTTTGTGAAATTAATGTGATATATTTTGTTGTTGTTTGCAAGGCCTGGGCATTATCCCTAAGCCTTTTTATGCTCAAAGCCAGCATTCTACAACTTGAGGCACAGAGGGAATCCCTGTTTTTAGTGGTTAATTGGAGATAAGAATCTAACAAGTACTTTTTTAGTGTGTGGGGGTGTTCCAGTCCTGGGGCCTGGGCGCTGTCCCTCAGCTCTTCAGCTCAAGGCTACCTCGACCACTTGAGCCACAGAGCCACTTCCAGCTTTTTTATTTTTGCTTATGTGGTGCTGAGGAATCGCACCCAGGGCCTCATGCATGCAAGGCAAGCGCTCTAACACTGAGCCACCTTCCCAGCCCCCTAACAAGTACTTTCCTGTCTGGGCAAGTTTCAAACACAATTCTAAGATCTCATTACCCAGAGCAGCTTAAATTATAGGTGTGAGTCACTGGCACTTGGTTGGATGTATTTTTTAAATTTTAATTATGTTTTAAGATTTTTGTTTCACTATAATATACATCGTTCTACACATAAATTCAGATTTATGTATATATTTCTGATGACAACTAATATCTAAAAATGTATGTCTTTCTACATATAATATATGTATATATATATATATATTTATATATATACATATATAGCTGAAGACAGACTTACTCTAAAACTTTTATGCTATTTTTTGACCTTTTTCATTTCAAAGATATACAGTCTATTGTTCCAAAAGTTTCCTAGAATAGAATAACTAATATTTCAATAGAATGTAGAATCTATTATTTCAAGGGAATTTTAGATATACACATGATATTGCAGTAACATTTACAGTATATTACTTGAAATAATTCTGTTCACACTCTTAAATATTTGCGTGTAGTTATGGGGAGAGAGGAAGTTAATTCATACTGGTTAGGAATTTGCAATACTTCCAAAAGCTATTCCAAAATTTGATATAAGCATGTAGTCAATCTACCTGTTATGGTTTAGTTTTTTTGTTTCTTTATTTGTGCAAATTTTTAATATGGATGCATGCACAGTGGTAACATTAAAAATATTAATCCAGATTTTGTGGGTATTTATATTTCTCTTGGGAAAGCTAATGAGCTCCAAGAAAATGTCCATAAGGAGCCTTTCAATTCCAATACCACAGTTTGTCTTAAAATGATTTAAATTCTACACACTCTAATGTGGACATAGGGTCATATTGTGGAACTTTTCTCCTCAGAGAGTGAGTACTACCCTATTGCTTAACATGGACAATGTACCTTCATACAGAGACTGGGCATGTGCAAAGAAGAAGTGGTAGTTGAACAATTTTCTTAGCAGTTTTTACAGATGAAATGGAAATAGAGCAACTATGAGCTCAAAAGGAATGCGCAAAGAAGACAAGGGCACAAAGTAGAATATGCCAAGAAATGCTGAAGTATAATTTCAAATAATGTGCTCAGGTGTGAGGGTGTGTTCAAAGTACAGATTCAGACAATGTACTTGGATATATTGGGGGGAAAACTGCTTTAACCTATTCTGGGATAATTGTACAAGTACAAGCCCCTAACTCTGAATCTAATCAGCCGCAACATCATCATCTAGGGACTATTTTCCAAACTGCAAAGTGAGAAAAAGGGGCTCATCACAGTTAGTGTTCAGGTTGAAACAGTGGCAATCACATAACTTTTCTATAATTCTTCAATTGTTTTGGAACATTAAAATAGAAAGCCAAGTAATTATTTTACATGTACCTAAATTAAGAGGGATGTATTCTATTGGTGTCTCTTTAACTTGAAAGTTATAGATTATGTCTTTTTATACTCTATCTTGGGACAATGATCTGCTGTAGGTCATTTTCTTCTCGTCCCCTTCTTCTGCCCTTCCACTTACATAATTGTTATTTAAAGAGACATAATAAGCTTGCATTTCTAAATTCTTCAAAATTATCTGAACTACTTTATACTTCTGGCAGCCTCCTATATCTTTCTCAAGGGAAATATTTTTGACACTACCATTTTTATCCTCTATGATATTGGATATCTTCCTACCTAAATCAGTGCAAGATATACATGAGACTCATCCAGATATCTCAAAACTCGTACCACCATAAAATCCTATCTTACTTAGAAATCATGCTTTTAGAATGTCTGGGGAAGTGGCATCTCTCATTTTTGAATGACACTAAGTGATACTTACATGCAGTCATGTTTTAAACCAATATGCCACTCAGTAGATGAATGAATTGACAAAATGTGGTTTATGTATGCACAGTGGAATTCTATACTTCAAATTCATATGGAACTGGAAAGACTTGGAAAAATCCTACGAAGTAAAATAAACAAGACACAAAGAAATAGATTCCGTGGTTTCCTCATTTGTAATAAGTTGGAAATGTCTAGGATAGTCCTAGCAGTTGAGCAGAATTGCTCAATAACTATGTTTGTATGACCATATAAGATGATGATGAGCAAAATGACCTCCTGGATATGGGAACAGAATTTTCTGTTTCTGGTTGTTGTTTTTAATGTACTATGTGATTTCTTTTTCTTTTGTGTTTTCTCTTTGGTTTATCCCCTGTTATATTTGATTTCAGTATCCTGTGTATTGTATATACATTTATCTTAATTTGGCAAGGGAAGAGGCACAACGAAATGGCAAGACAAAGAACAAAGGGCAAACCAATGCAATATCAATACTCAAAAACAACATGTTGGAATTTTACATTACAACTTATGAGCGGTATAGGGGTGAAGGAAAACTGTGAGAAAAATGAGGGAGCGGGTAAAAAGTTCAACATTTTATGTATTCACTACCTTACAATTACTGCAACCCCTTATATATATCACCTTGATAATAAAATTAAATTAAAAATGAGCTGCATAAAATATAATTTCACTGTATTGGTATAGTAAATATTATTCTATGTGTATTACCTTTTTAAGAAATGAACATTTGGCTACTAATTTGAATTAATTACCCCTTTATCAGAGGGTCATCATCTTGCATATTATGAAATTATACGATATTTTCAGAATATACTTGCCATTATTTTGAAAAAAACATTATTTTAGTATTGTCTCATACTAAAACAGAAATAGTTCAATTCTATGGAAACTCCTAACTTTTCAAACGGAATAATTGTTTAAGAGGGCAGAGTATATGTGTTCTTCAACATTCCTATTATTACTAACTACTCATTTTCAAATTCTGAACATGCCATACTAGAGACATTCAAAACAGTACCTGTTTGCATTTTATTTAATTTTGCAATAGGTGCAGTTTTCAATGTGGCGTTACATATTTAAATTCAAGAGAAAAAATAGCCACAGTATGGTAGAAGGTAAAACTATGATGTATCTATATTAATTCCTCTAGAGTAAACATTTGTTCATCAAAGTAAGCCATTATTTCTATGGCCATCAATCCCAAGTTTTATGCCGTAAAGTCATCCTAGCTCAACAATTTCCAACTTGTAATGTGAACCTTAAAATTCCTTAAATTCACAACATGACAAGCATATAACTATTGTGAAAAAATACTAAACTGCTAATATGATGCCCTTCTTATTGTGGAAAGAACCCTACACTAAACTTTGCTGCATCATTTTCCACCCAGTGTTATTCTTGAGATCAGAACACTTGCAAATATTATTTATATTTATATAATTTATATACCATAGATATTCAGGAGAACTGAATGTCTGAATATTAAGATCTGAAGACTCTGGTTCAAATCCCACTCAGGAAGGAAGTTTCATTAAATTCTTACCTCCAATAAACTGCTCACGAAAAGCCTGAAACAAGTGGCACTGAGGTTCAAATGGTAGAGCAGTAGCCTTGAGCAAAAACAGGCTCAGGGACAGTGCCCAGGTCTAGAAGTTAAGTCCTAGGACAAACCAAACAACAAAAACAAAATAAAAACCGACCCTAAGCCTATCATTTTTCTCATTGTATACAGAGGTACATAATTAAGGAAATTTCTTCCTGTGTTATGTATTGTAGAAAAAAAGATGTCACACAATTACTCTCTTCATAACATGTAACACCAAAGTCTCAAAAAATTGCTCTTTTGCTAAATTCATAAATTAATAGCATCAATTTGTTGGCAATTTTATCTAGGTTATTCACATTATCATGTTACTTATGAACTGTTGAAATAAACGATTAACTAAGTTCTAATTATACCTCACTTGAAAGACTATTTTAGGCAAATAGAATGCCAGAATCATTTGTGAATTTGTAAATTAAATCTTCTACTTAAAAACAATTTTATAGTATCCTATAGAATATTAAATTACAAACAAAAATATTTATTTTAACTCTAAATTCTTATTTAGCCAGGTCTACAAAGTCCTACATTAAATGAACTTTCCTATTTCTTTAGGCTTAAGCTTTTGCAATCCTTCATCATTTCTTTGGAATCTAACAGAATGATTATTGCTTTTTCAAATTCTTGGTTGGGAATCATGAGCTCTTTTGCATCTAGTACTGTTCTGTAATTAAGACAATATTTAAACAAAACTGAGGATTATATATGAGTTGCAGTTTAATAGGAAAAGACTTCTCAAAACATAATGACAAAATTAGCCCAAACTTCCAACTGTGTGTTCCTTTCTGACTTATTTTTTATTCCTTTCTTGGTTTGTTTTATTGAGACAAAATTATACTACCTAGTCCAGTGAAAGTATCACTATGTCATTCCACTCTCTATTTACCTGTTTAAGTCTGAGTAATAGAATTCCTGGCTTGTATCACATTGTCCTACCATAGTTTGTCAATTGATTTAATCTACATACAGACTAGCAATTCTGAACTTCTCCAATAATATTTTACACTAGACTGATGGCTCAGACTGTTCATGTACTATTTTCAAAGATGTTCTAATATATGAAAAAGAATATGAACATTTTCAGATGCACGTGAAGGGGTCTCTGATTCATTCCTTCCTGGACCCGATCCCTTTATCCCTTTATTAATGATGACTTGACTTTCTTACTATTTTTGTTCCCACCTACATAATATTCTCAAGCTTTTGGGGAAATTTCACTTGAAGACTTTCTAATATAAAAAGTTATCACTTGATTTTAGTCTTACTCAGGGCATATTTTCTAACTTTTGTACAGAATCTGAGAGTTGTTCCATATGTGTGTTTGATCATATAAGTGCCTCCGTGTGTATGTGCGTATTTGTATGTATATATGTATGCAAAAACCTCAAGCTCTTCTTCAGCAATCTTGCTCATAACTAGTATTCCATCACTTGAGCCATTCTTCTTCTTCTTTTTTTTTTTTGGTCCGGTCGTTGGGCCTGAACTCTGGGCTTGGGCGCTATCCCTCAGCTCTTCAGCTCAAGGCTAGCGCCCTACCACTTGAGCCACAGCGCCACTTCCAGCATTTTTCTTTTTGCTTAGGCGGTGCTGAGGATTGAACCCAGGGCCTTATGCATGCAAGGCAAGTGCTTTACCACTGAGCCACCTTCCCAGCCCCTTGAGCCATTCTTCTAATGCATCTTTTGGCTGGTTAATTATAGTGTTTCAAAGACTGTTTGCCCAAGCTGGATGCAAACTGAACTTCCCAGACTCCTTTGCATTCTTAAGTTTCATTTCTCCAGGGGTATCAACTTTTGAACTACAACCATTTTTGTGAGTGTAAAATCTAAGCTGTAGCCCAGATTTTTAACTCAAGTTCATATAAAGATAAATGCACATACACATTACATATACTGAGTGTACACTGTTAGAAATGTGATCCTAAGCAGGGTTCAAGTGGCTCACACCTGTAATCCTAGCTAATTAGGCTGAGATCTGAGGATTGCAGTTCAAATCCAGCATCAGTAGGAAAGTTTCTGAGGCATTTATTTCTAATTAACCACAAGAAAACTGGAAGTGGTGTGGGGCTCAAAGGTAGAGAAAAAGTTTTGAGCTGAAGAATAGAGGGACAGTGCCCAGGCCCGGAGTTCAGGCCTGACTACCATCAAAAAAAAAAAAAAAAAAAGAAAGAAAGAAAAGAAAAAAAAAGAAATGTGATCTTAGCCACCACTTTATTGCTAGTATAATTCCTGCTCTCTCGACATGGACTTTTTTCCAGTTAAGTCCATGATCTTATATCTGACTTGCTTGGAACCAGAATTATTCTTCCATTCTACTTTTTACAAATTTGCATGATTACCTATCATGATTTAGAGCTAGTAGAAGAAAGAGAGTGGTCTCATCCTTCATGTTCCACTTAGTAGTAATGCTTTCTCTATGTCACTCCCATAGACCTACATACTGGCCTTGGCTTTATTATTTCAACGTTGTCTTATTTGCAGTCTTCTATAGAGTATTGAACCATTATACTTAAATACAGAACTTCTCTTTCTCCTATACCTATTGTTTCTCCTTCTGTTAACTTATGTACACTTGGGTAATAATGCACAACACAAACACTGACCAAAAAATGTTTCTGAGAACCTTCTTCCCACTTGAAATTGGTCTTAATTTACAGAGCACTTGGGACATTTGAATTTAGTGTACTCCAGGGTAATGTTTTTTTTTCATATTTTTTATTGTGAAAATGGTGGACAGAGGGGTTAGAGGTACATAAGTAAGTTAATGACTACATTATCTAAGGAGCATTGTTACCTCCTCTTTTTTCTTTCCCCTGCCAGCCCTTTTCACCCCACCATCCCAACTCTCCCCTCCTATCCCCAAGTTGTGAAGTTCGTTTTCAACATAGTGTCTTGTTCATCTCATTGTTACAATAGGTCATACTGTATCCTTGTTTCATCATTTAATTTCCCTTCCCCTCCCCACATTAGAAAAATGTATATGCATGATGCAGTTCACCGATATCAAACAGTGGTTATAACATGGAGGAAGAAAATAGAAGAGAAACAAAAAAAATCACGTAATTCATGTTAGATACATTAAAAACAATAGTAAAAAAGAAAAAAAAAAAACAAGTTGTGTCCCTATTTTGGGGCTCATTTCACTTAACATAGTCTTATATGGCCATATGTACATGGATAATGTTTTATATGCCATGTAAATTCCATATTTTCTCGTTACTAAGTTGTCTCTGAAACACATGTTACTGCATGCCCAAAGATGTCTTTGTGCTATTTCAATGAAGCCAGAAAACATTCATTTTGCCTGGAGAAGCACCGTAGATTGTTACTGGAAGTAATTGGAAGGAACTTTTACAGGAAGTAGAAACTGAATCCAGGAGAGAAATTGAACATAGAGAAATGACAAAGTTCAAGTTAATTTGTGCTCTCATTTTTACTGTACAAGAAAACAATCCAAGGCTTGAAGGAAACCCTGTCCCTGACTTCTTCGAGTGTGCTATTTACTCATAAAACTTTCTGTAAACTTCTAGTTGAGAGTATTACAAAAGGAAACAATATGAAATTTGAAGGCCAGCATAGAAATAAATGGAAATAACATTGTTGTACAATGTTCTACTACAAAGAAACAAAGACACGGAGGTTTTAAAATGTCTTATGCATGGATATTTTACTCCTCAGATGATTCTCCTGTTGTAAAAGTCAGATATCCATCCTTTATTCTGGTCCTGAGTTCGCCATATCAATAAGGATTCCAAAAAGCAGGATCCAGTGAGTATGATCAGCAAAAGGAGCCTCTTTTCAAACCAGTGTTTTAAGGATGGTCCAAAGAAATATGTGGGTTTTTTTTTGTTTCATGTTTGTTTGTTTAGTTTGTGCCACTTCTGGGGCTTGAACTCAGAGGCTGGACCCTGTCCCTGAACATTTGTCTTTCCTGCCCACCTGCTCCCAAAGCTAGTACACTACTGCTTGAGCCAAAAGTCCACTTCCGGATTTTTTTGTGTTTAATTAGAGATAAGAATTTGACAGATTATCCTGCCTGGGTTGGCTTTGAACTGAGATAGTAAGAAAGCTAAGTGACATCAACTTTATGAACTTCCATTTTGAACCAAGAAATATTAGATGAAGTTTATTATGAAGGTAATATTTGACAATTTTTAAAAGAAGAGAATACATCCAGCAAATAAGCCATAACTAAAATAATTCAGCAAAATAGGTGCACTGAATCATACTGGAAAATTTTTTTTGCTTGGGAAGATTACTAGTGACTTCGTAGATCCTTTTGGGGAAACTAAAATTATATTTGACTTTTTTGTTGGTCGGGGGTTTGAACTCTGATCCTAGGCACTGTTCCTTAGCTCTTGAGCTCAAATTGAATGCTCTAACACTTTAGATACAGCACCACTTCCTGGTTTCTGGCGGCTAATTGAAGATAAGTGTCTCATGTACTTTCCTGACCAGGCTAGCTTTGAACCGCAATCCTCTGGTCTCAACCTCTTGAGTAGCTAGGGTGACAGGCGTGAGCCACCAGCACCCGGCTCATATTTGCATTTATGTGCACTTAATGACACTGTAGACAAATAATGAAAATTTGAATCAAATGATGACATTTCAGATTTTCAGAAAATTTGAGGTAGCAATTAATATGTCTTCCTTTTCCATGCTGTTACATTAATGACTCATGAGCTATTGGACTCTTAATTTAGCATCCTCTAATGTCTGCGACGGTGGACTTAGTATAAATAATTGTTAGTATAGAAATATAGAAAGCCTGATATTTTTATAAAGCAATGGAGATCAGATAGGAAAGAACAACATAGAATGACATACAATTTATCACACAGAGATTAAGAATTAGCCTAAATGATATAGAATGCTAAAGGTAATGAGGAATAAGCTTGGTTGATAACTAGTTCTTCAATACTCAAATATGGTTCCCTAGAACAGTTTCATTCCTGATTTCAGCCACAATTTTCTCATTGTTGGCATAGAGAAAAGGCATTGATTTTTGAGTGTTGATTTTTTACCATGTTACTTTGCCAAAGTTTAGAATCACCTTGAGTCACTTGAGAGTGGAGACTGTGGTATTCATTAAACACAAGCTAATGTCACCTGCAAAGAGGAAGAGTTTTAATTCATCTTTCCCTATTTGGATCATTTTTATATTTGCACCTGGTCTTATTGCTGTAGCTAGGCATTCTAATGCTAAAATGAAGAGAAATGGAGAGAGTGGACATCCTTGTCTTGTTCCTGAGTTAAGAGGACATGGCTTTAGTTTTTCACCATTAAGTTTTATGCTGGCTGTAGGTTTGTAAGTTTTGTCATATACAGCCTTTATTGTACTGAGGAATGTTCCCTCGATTCCTAATTTTTGCAGAACCCTCATCACAAAGGGTTATTGAACCTTGTCAAATCCTTTTTCTGCAACTATTGAGATAACCATTTGGTTCTTATCCTTGCTGTTTGTGATGTGATGAATTATACCAGATTATTTGGTTATATTGAACCAACTTTGCATCCCTGAAATGAAGCCTGTTTGATCGTGGAGTATGATTTTTTGGATGAATTGTTCAAGTCAATTGGCCAAAATTTTGTTGAGAAGTTTTGCATCAATACTCATCAAAGAAAGAGAACAAAGAAATGAGTCTATAGTTCTCTTTCTTTGATAAGTCCTTGCCTGGTTTGGGGATGAGGGGATGAGGGTTATGATGGCTTCATAGAATGAGTTTGGTAGTGAACTTTCTCCTTCAATTTCATTGAAGAGTTGAAGGAGTATTGATGTGAGCTCTGCCATGAAGGCCTTGTAGAATTCCGCTGTAAATCCATCTGGTCCTGGGCTTTTGTGAGATGGGAGGTCACTTATTACTGTTTCTATTTCAATGCTTGATATGGGCCTGCTAAGATGGTTTAACTCATCTTGGTTTACTTTCAGCATTACCATATTTGCTAGGAAAACGTCCATTTCTGCCAGGTTCCCTAACTTACTAGTATAAAGGTTTGAAAAGTATTATCTTATAATGTTCGGAATCTTGATTGTTTCTGAGGTGATGTTTCCATTCTCATCTCTGAGTTTATTTATTTGAGTGTATTTTCTTCTTTTTCTCATAAGATTTGCTAAGGGTCTGTCAAATTTTTTAATTTTTCAAAATACCAATTCTTTGTCTTTTTGGTTCTTTCTGTTTTCATATTTGGATTCTAATTTGTTTAATTCTGATGTAATTTTAATGATTTCTTTCCGTCTACTGTATTGGCGTTTATCTTGCTCCTCTTTTTCAAGGTGGTTCAGATGTCTCATTAAATTGTTGGTTGCAGATCTCTCCAATTTGTTGATGTAGGAACTCAGAGCTATAAACTTGTCTCGTGTACTGCCTTTGCTGTGTCCCAGAGGAGCTGGTAATCTGTGTGTTCATTTTTGTTGAATATCATGAACATTTTAATTTCTTTCTCTTATCTTCCATGACCCACTGGTGATTCAACAATGTGCTGTTCAGCCTCCATGTATTACAGGACGTTCTTGGGGGATTTTGGTGTGGAGTTCTAATTTTATTCCCTGTGTTCTAAAAGAATGCAAGGTATTACTTCAATATTTCTGAATTTAGACAAGTTTGATTTGTTACCTAAAATGTGGTCTATTTTGGAAAATGTTCCATGTGCTGCTGAGAAAAACAAGCATTCTGATGCTGCTGCTTGAAATACTCAGTAGATGTCTGTTAAAACTAGTTGATCTATGCAGTTGTTTAGAAGTGCAGTTTCTCTACTGAGTTTTTGAAGAGTTGATCTATCTAGTGGTGATAGTAGTGTGTTAAATCCCCCAACATTTAATGTCTTTGTATCTGTGTTATCTTTGAGACAAAGTAGTGTTTCTTGCATAAATTTGGGTTCTCCGTTGTTTAGCGAATAGATATTCAGAATTGTAATATCCTCCTGAAGGAGAGATTCCTTAATTACTGCATCATAAACTTTTTTTATCTCTTGTGACTAATTTTAATTTGAAGTCAATTTTTTCAGATATTAGGATTGTAACTCCCGCCTGTTTATGAGGGCCATTTGCTTGGTAGATTTTCTGTTTGTTTTTTGTTTTTTTGGTTTTGTTTTAATATGAAAATATACAGAGGGTTTACAATTACATGGTCAAGATAGTGAGTAAATTTCTTATCAAGCATTGTTGCCTCATCCTTTGTTTCCCCATAACATCCCTTCCCATTTCCACACCCCCACCCCTACTGGCCTCTACCACCCCATCCCCACCTCTCCACCCCCACCCCACCGAAGTTGTAAAGGACATTTATAAATATAACGTCTTGTTCATCTTATAGTTGTAATGGGTCCACCTGTAAGCCTATTTAACAGTTTGTTTTTTTCCTTTTCCCTCCACAAAAATATATCAACACCAAATACAGTGAAAGCAGGGCTTATACTCTGGGGGAGATACATATAAAGCAACAAAGAAATCATCTTGTAAACATCTTAGAAACAATCACAGGAAATTAATAAATTTGAATCCTTAACATGTGGTTCATTTCACCTAACATCAAGTTGTCTGACAATTTCTGTTTGTCTCACACATATACTAGTTATTGCAAATAAAGGAAAATATGGGACCTATATTTCTTTGGGCCTGGCTTACTTCACTTAATATAATTTTTCAAAGTCATTCCATTTCCTAACAAATGGGTCAATGCCATTCTTTCTGATGGAGGCATAGAATTCCATTGTGTATGTATACCACATTTTCTTGATCCATTCATCTACTGAGGAGCATCGGGGTTGGTTCCATATGTTAGCTATGGTAAATAATACTGCAATAAATATAGTTGTGCTGGTAGTTTTAGTATAGTCTTGTTTGTGATCATATGGTAAATTGCCTAAAAGTGGGATTGCTGGGTCACAGGGGAGCTCTATGTGGAGTCTTTTGAGGAATCTCCATAGCATTTTCCAAAGTAGACGAACAAGTTTACACTCCCACATACATTGCAGTAATTTTCCGTTCTGTTCAAATCCCCTCCAGCATCTTCAAAACTTTGGCAAAATAACAGGTTACAAAATTAAGCCTCAAAAATCAATGTTTTTTCTGTATGTCAACAATGAGAAAAGTGTGGCTGAAATCAGGGAAGAAACAACCACACAAAAAATAAAATGCCTAGGAATTAAACTAACCAAAGAAGTGAAGGGCCTCTATGATGAAAACTTTAAAAATCTGAAAAAGGAAATGAAAACGGATATTACAAAGTGGGAAAACCTCCCATGCTCTTTGAATGGAAAGATCAACCTCATGAAAATGGCAATACTCCCCAAAGCTATCTAAAAATTCAATGCAATACCTATCAATATTCCAATCTCATTCTTCAAGAAAATAGTAGAGGAAATCCAAAAATTCTTATGGAACAGTTAAAGACCCCAAATAGCAAAAACAATCCTTAACAGAAAGAACAGCGCTGGAGGAATATCAATACCAAATTATAAACCCTCCTACAAAGCTATACTAATCAAAATAGCTTGGTATTGGCACAAGAACAGACCTCAGGACCAATGAAATAGAATTGAAAACCCAGAAATGAACCCACAGACCTTTAGCCATCTAATCTTCGATAAGGGAGATAAAAAAAGAGAATGGAAGAAAGACAGCTTCTTCAGTTAATGGTGTGGTAAAATCGGTTAATCACTTGTAAAAAACTAAAGCTAGATCCTTATATATCACCCTGCACCAGAATCAACTCCAAATGGATCAAAGACCTCAGAGTCAAGCAGATACTTTGAAACTATTACAGGATGGAATAAGAGAAACCCTAGGTCTCCTTGGCACAGGTCGAAATTTTCTTAATAGAGACCCAGAAACACAACAAATCAATGAAAGGTTGGACAAACTGGATTGCATGAAATTGCAGAGCTTCCTTCGGCAAAGGATATAGCTAGCAAGGTCAATAGAAAGCCCACAGATTGAGAGAATATATTTACTATCCATACAGTGAACAAGGGTCTCATATCTAAAATATGCCTGGAACTCAAAAAATTAAATCCTCAAGAAATCCTCAAAGAAACAACTGGCCAATAAATAAGTGGGCGAAAGACTTAAAGAGAAACTTCTCTGAAGAGGAAAGGATGGCAAGTAGACACATGAAGGAATGCTCAACCACCCTAGCCATAAAAGAAATGCAAATCAAAATATCATTGTAATACCACCTCACCACAATGAGAATGCTTGGTACATTTTGTTCTAGTCTTTTGCTTTCTAAATATGTTTTTATGGGCACGGTGTGACTCCTGAAGGAAGCAGATAAATAATCTTGCTTTGTAATCCAACTGGATAATCTATGTCGCTTAGTTGGAGAGTTAAGTCCATTAATGTTGAAAGATATGACTGAGAGGTTTTTGGGAGTTCCTGCCATGTTATCCAACTTCTTGGGTGCTGAGGCAACTGTGTTCTTCTTATGGTTCTTGGATTCTCACTTTTTGTGCGGTTTCTTTCCTCTTATTGTTGTCTTGTTGGTTTTCTATGTGAGGAAATCTTAAAGTATCTTTTGTAGGGCTGGCTTGGTGGAGATATATTATTTCAGCTTTTCTTTGCTATAGAAAATTATTATTTGACCTTCGGTTGTGAAGGAGAGTATAGCTGAGTAGAGTATCTTGGTTGATAGTTGTTTGTCTTTAGGGCATGGCATATATCATTCCAGCCTCTTCTTGCTTTAATTGTCTCTGCTGACAAAGCAGAGATTATTCTGATTGGTTTCCTTTTATAAGTGATTGATCTTTTCTCCTTGACAGCTTTAAGGATCTTTTCCTTGGTTGAATTGATTCTCTGCGGATTTTAATGTCATGGTGGCATGTCCTGTTATGATCTGGTGTATTTTAGGTTCTAAAATCTTCTTGTATCTGAATAGGCCTAACTTTTTGCATGTTTGGGAAGTTCTCTGCTTGGATCCTATTAAATGAATTTCCTAAACCATTAACTTCTGTCCTTATGTTCTGCTCTACACCCATTATCCTCAGATTAGGCCTTTTGATGGTTTCTTCCAAATGTTGAATAGATCTGTTATATTACTTGGATTTGTCTTGGATAGTTGTATGTCCTTTCACTATAATATCTAGACTGTCTTCCATCACCGTGATTGTATCTTCTGCATGATCAAATCTACTGTCAAGGCTTTCTACTTTGGTTTTTATTTCTTTTCCTTCTAATTGGTCAGCTTTGATGGCTTCAAATTCATTGTTGGAGTTTTGTTTTAGATCTTGTATAAACTTTTTTAATTCCTTAATTTGGTGTTCAGAGTTTATTCTCAAATCACTTAGTTGATTGGCTATGGTTTCCTTGGATTCCCATTCCTTCTGTCGGGCTCCATTCAGCAGTCCATTTCTGATCTCCGTGAATTCCTTCAGCTGTCTGTTTATGGATTCCATGAATGCTTCTATTGATCGTTATCTAGACTCATCCCACTCTCGCAATGCCTCTATTACTCTTTGATTAGCTTCCTTATCTTCACACAATTCCTGTAGCTCTCTTTGACTGTTCTCAGCCTCTTCATGCAATTCCTGTCTTTCTCTTTGACTGTTCTCAGCCTGTTCACACAATTCCTTAATTTCCCTTTGACTGTTCTAAACCTGTTCACTCAAGTCCTGTATCAATCTTTGAGTAGCTTCCTCACCATCAGGAGATTCCTGTATTAACCTTTGCTTTGCCTCCTCTCTCTCCTTATCATGTTCATCCTGAGTCCTTTGCAGATTTTCAATCTTTTCATTCACCTTGTTCACCAGTAGTATTTGTAGATCTTTTTAGGAACTCTCCTCTGGATTATTCATGAATTGTTCTGTTACCAGATGTCATGAGTGGGACTTGAGATACCCGGACCTGCCATTTTTCTTGTGTTTTTCTGGCTTGTTCTGCCCATTTTGTATGAAAGTAACACCAATTTCATACTAGAACACTATTTTAAAGCAAGCATCAACAAAAGTAATGTAGTTGCACAATCAAAATGGCTGCAGATAAAATCTAGTTCATCAGATACAATCTATTCAACATTAAAAACTATGGATTAATGGGCTATAAACAGCAAAGATAAATTTTGGCAAATCAGAAATTTTTAGGTTTAAGAAGAAATGTGTTGAAAAATAGGATTAGAGGGATGTGGAGAGATTTAAAAAAAGAGTGAATTTAACCAAATCCTAATCACAGAGAAGGAAATGGATTGGACAGAATGATAAGAGAGTGAGTAAAACAAAACAACAAGAAAAAATGGAAAAACAAACATTTAAATTTAAAAATGAAACACGTAAAAATTATATAAGTTTAAAGAAGTGATATTGAGAGAAGAAAAGGATAGGATGAGAAGAGGGGAGAGATAGAAAGAGGTATGAAAAACTAAAAGATAAAATTTCCTAAAATTAGTTACTTGAAAATTATCTAGGTATAAAGATATAATACTGCTATTAAAGAAGTTAAGCCTGAGGTTGTCAATTGAGTGATAAACTTCTGGATTAAGTATGTACACAATGGGGCATAAGGTCTAATAGTCAATGGCAGGAATATATCTAGGATGAGCGGAACAGCAATTAAGTCATGTATAAAAGGAAGAAATAGAAAAAAATGAAAAGAATTAAAAAAGGACTAAAAGGTCAAAAAAAGCATACACACAAACACACACACACACACACACACACCTAAAAATTTATGAGAGAAAAAAATAGATTAATAGAAAAAATATTTTTCAAAAATATTAAAATTAAAAAAGGTACAAAAATAGAGTTCTTTGATTTCTTTTTGGTGGGAGAGGGTGAGAATGGGAAAATCCTGTATCTCCACTGTGTCCCTAACCAGTCTCTTGGTGGAGTCTCTTGTCTGCTTGTGGTGGTTGGTTTTCCACTGGCTTGATTGATTTCTTAAGTCAGTTTGTTTGAGCAGGCAGAAAAATGTTCTGCATTACCCAGGATTTTGTGATCTGCTTCCCAGTCTAGTTCAGTGGGAGGGAAATCTGCTTTGAGTATCACAAAAGAGGGAGGTGGCTGTTTCCTCTAGTTTGGAGATGCTGTGATGAGGCTAGGTTCTTGGTAGGGCTGAGGCCTTTCAGCAAACAGTAGTTTTTCTTGAGGGGTTAGCTCCTGAGACACTCACAGAGCTCAGCATTGAGACATTCTTAGGTTTTTTGTTTATTAAATTTCAATTGATTGTGTAAGCTGCTGTAGGGAGGGGCAGCCACTGACTCTGTTTACCCAATGTAGAAAGTCACTCCTCCAGAGGCCGAGCAATCTCTGCTTGGGATGTGTGACTTTGCTCTGGGTGGAGTTGAGCCTGGCAAGTCAGGTCAGGTTCCTGTGAGCAGTTAAATGACTCTTTTGTTTTCGACCAAGGTCTGAGTTGGAGGTAGTTGCTCAGTGGGGCTTTGTCAGGATCAAAGATGGAGATCTATGGTGGTGAGGGAGGCGTGGCCTTCCCTCCTTTGCTCGCTGAGGAGTAAGGATGTCAGGGTTCTACTCTCACCACAGTCTTAGTTCCTGGGACGTCTCTGTTCAGTGATCTGCAGGATGAAGATATCTGCTCCTTGTCAGTTCTTGCAGGTGTTGAGCAGAATCTGCTCTCCTGCTGCTTCTGGTGTCTTTGTCCTGGACTCTCTCAGGTTTTATTTTTGTTTTGTTTTGTTTTTAAATTGTGAAAATACCATAGAGTGGAGTTACATTTACATGGGCAAGGTAATGAGTGCATTTCTTATCAAGCGTTGTTGCTTGCTCCTTTGTTTCACCTTCCCATCCCTTCCCATCTACCCCCAACTCCCGGCCAAAGTTGTAAAGTTCATTTTTCGATATAACACCTTGTATATCTCATTCTTGCAATGAGTCCAACTGTATCCCTATTTAAACAATTTGTTTTTTCCCTTCCCCTCACAAATTATACCAACATAAACTACAATGAAAGCAGGGGTTATGTCGTGGGGGAGGGACATAGAAAACAACAAAGAAATCATCTTATAAATATGTTAGAAATAATACCAAGGGGGGAAAACATTTGAATACTTATCTTGACATTTTTATCTCCAATAAACCACCAGAAAACTGGAAGTAGACCTATGTCTCAAGCAGTAGAGCTCTCACCTTGAGCTGAAGAGCACAGGGATAGCAATTAAGCTCAGAGTTCAAGCCACATGACTTACCAAAAAAAATGTGAACATATATATATATATATATATGTATGATGAAATGAATTACATTTAAAATTAAATAAATATTTAAGTTACACATTTAAATCATAACTAAATATATGATACTTTTATACTATATACATATATTTAGATATATAAAATCATATTGTATCTTTATGTTTATAAATATATTTGTAATTTATTTCCAAATAGTACATCTGAAGATTTTGGGGAAAATGTAGAGTTTCTAAAGGCTTACTACTGACCCATCATACTTTCAATCATATTTTTCACTAATAAAAAAATGTCTGGAGTACTAAGACAATGATTTTGAAACAGAGTAGATTTTTATTCCTTATGATTTTGGATTAGAAACATCTACTTTGTTGGTATGAAACCTAAAAAATATGATCTTGAACTCACACTCCACAAACTGGACTCATACATTAATTTAGCAACTTGCAGGTCTCAAACTGTTATTTGAATCCTGTATCTCACAGTGTCTGTTTCCTTAGAGTCAGCTACATGTACAAACATGCATGCATTTTCATGCTCACATACACCCTCATACTCACATGACATACTAAAAGTAAAATTGTAATAAAAAAATAATATAGATACTGAAAAAGAACTCCTTTGCAAATGTGATTAAATTTTTCTTTTTGAATATAATGTATTACTGAAATACTAATGAAAGAGCAGCTGAGAGGATGTTTCAAATACTAGAGTGCCTACGTAAAGAGCATGTTTCTCAGTCCAAACATCATTATTTCCATCCTTCCTTCTCCCACATAAAAAACATAATTAACTACAGAATCAACCTACATGTTCCTTAATCACTCATTGACTAAAGAAACTATAATATATATGCATATATGCACAATTATATATTAAATGATATATTATTTAGCCGCACATAATAGTGAAATCATATCATCTTCAAGAAAATAGTTAGAACTTGAAACCTTCATATTAAAGCAATACCCCATAGTGTGAAAAACAAATACTAGATTTCTCATACGCAGACTCTAGACTCAGAAAATGATTGACTCAGGTGTAAAAGTTGGAAAGGATTAAATTTGGAAAAAGTAAGAGAGGAGATGAAGAGAAATATTGTGGAGTAAATATATTCAAATATTTTGTTAGTATGATGACAGAACAAATCATGAGTATAAAAATAGGATAATGATCTTGTACTTAAAGAATCTCATAGACTCCACTCCCAAATTACTCAAGCTGATTCAAAACTTTGGCAAAGTAGCAGGTTATAAAATTAACCCCCCAAAATCAATGGCTTTTCTGTATGCCAACAATGAGAAAAATGTGGCAGAAATTAGGAAAGCAACTCCATTTGTAATAGCCCCACAAAAAATAAAATACCTAGGAATTAACTTAACTAAAGAAGTGAAGGACCTCTATGACGAAAACTTTAAAATCTTGAAAAAGGAAACCAACACAGAACTTAAAAAATGGCAAAACCTCCCATGCTCCTGGATTGGAAAGATTAACATCGTGAAAATGGCAATACTTCCCAAGGCTATCTACAAATTCAACGCAATACCTATCAAAATTCCACCCTCATTCTTCAAGGAAATAGAAGAGGCAATCCAAAAATTCATATGGAACAATAAAAGACCCAGAATAGCAAAAACGCTCCTCAACGGAAAGAACACGGCTGGAGGAATATCAATACCAAATTTCAAACTCTACTATAAAGCCATAGTAATCAAAACAGCTTGGTATTGGCATAAGAACAGACCTCAGGACCAATGGAATAGAATTGAAAACCCAGAAATGAACCTACAGACCTATAGCCATCTAATCTTCGATAAGGGAGCTAAAACAATAGAATGGAAGACAGACAGCCTCTTCAGTAAATGGTGCTGGCAAAACTGGTTAACAACATGTAGAAAACTAAAGCTAGATCCTTATATATCACCCTGCACCAGAATCAACTCCAAATGGATCAAAGACCTTGAACTCAAGCAGACACTCTGAAAACATTACAGGATGGAATAGGAGAAACCCTGGGTCTCCTTGGCTCAGGCCGAAATTTTCTGAATAGAGACCCGGAAACACAACAAATCAAAGAAAGGTTGGACAAATGGGATTGTATAAGGTTGCAGAGCTTCTGCATGGCAAATGACATAGCTAGCAAGATCAATAGAAAGCCCACGGACTGGGAGAAGATCTTTACTAGCCATACAACGGACAAGGGTCTCATATCTAAAATATACTTGGAACTCAAAAAATTAAACCACCCAACAACAAATCCTCAAAGAAACAACTGCCCAATAAGTAAGTGGGCGAAAGACTTAAAGAGAAGCTTCTCTGAAGAAGAAAGAAGGATGGCCAATAGACACATGAAGAAATGTTCAACATCCCTAGCCATAAAAGAAATGCAAATCAAAACAACATTGAGATATCACCTCACTCCAGTTAGAACAGCAAAAATCAAGAACTCTAACAACAACAGATGCTGGAGGGGATGTGGACAGAAAGGAACCTTACTTCATTGTTGGTGGGAATGTAAACTTGTTCAACCACTTTGGAAAGCAGTATGGAGGTTCCTCAAAAGACTTCACCTAGAACTCCCCTATGACCCAGCAATCCCACTTTTGGGCATTTACCCTAATGTTTACAAAAAAGACCACACTAAAGCTACCAGCACAACTATGTTTATTGCAGCATTATTTACCATAGCTAAGATATGGAACCAACCCAGATGCCCCTCAATAGATGAATGGATCAAGAAAATGTGGTATATATACACAATGGAATTCTATGCCTCCATCAGAAAGAATGACATTTCCCCATTTGTTAGGAAATGGAAAGGCTTGGAAAAAATTATATTAAGTGAAGTAAGCCAGGCCCAAAGAAACATAGGTCCCATGGTTTCCCTTATTTGCAATATCTAGTATAGGTATGAGTCAAGCGGAAAAAGTCAGAGAATGTGATGTTAGGAAAACGAACCCTCAAATATGTATTTGAATGTTTTTGTTTCTTTCATGCATGTGTTTCTAACGCATTTATAAGATTATTTCTTGGTTGCTTTGTATGTCCCTCCCCCACACTGTAACCCCTGCTTTCACTATATTTGATGTCAGTATAACATGTGGAGGAGATGGGGACAAACAAGTCGTTTAAGGATTCAGGTGGACCTTTTGCAACAATGAGAAGTACAAAATGTCATGTCAAAACCAGCTTTACAATGTCGGAGTTGGGGGGAGGGGGGGTATGATTGGGTGGGGGGGGAGGGGGGAGGCTGGGAAGGGAGGTGAAGGGTAAACAGAGGAGGCTGCAATGCTTGGTAAGAAATGTATGCATTATCCTGCCCATGTAATTGTAACCCCTCTGTACAGTATGTTCTCAAATAAAATATAATAAAATTAAAAAAAAATAGGATAATGAAATTAATAAAAGGAATATAATTTACCAAGCTACATTATATGGACAGATGTATATAACACAATGAAATACTTTGTGAAATTAATATTTGTTAACAAACAAAAATTCGTTCAAGTTGTTATAGATTCATATGTTAATTTCCATTTTTTGCTCAGTTGTTTCCTTGATAAAATAGAAGGAGATATTGGTTTTGCTCATTTAGAAAAACAATCTTGTCCAATTAGCATTAAAGTAATCTAGTTCATTACTGTCAATGTGAAATTGTTCAATCAAATTAATAATTATATTAGAATATTTCCAATGCACTCTTCAAAATATTATCCCTTAGGTATATACTTTTTGCAATTTATTGAATATGTTTTCTTTACTTAATTACTATATACCATTTTCTGAATGTAGTTTGGTAGATGCAACTAAGACATATTATACCAGACCAGGAAAACAACTATTCAAAGAGTTTTATCAAAAATGTTTATAACGAAAAAAAGAGGTAAATCCAAATTATGTATATTTGAAGACAATACTTGGTTAGTCTTCTTCTCACATTCCCCATTCCCTTCTTGAGAATAATATACATTGTAAAGAGATGTTTAGAATGTTTTGGAGAAATAGCTTGACTTTAAACTGAGGAGTTACTCTATAAGGCATATTGATTACTTTGTGTTCAGAAAAACTAAATTCTTACCTTAACATTTTCTTAGGTTTTATACTCAAGTTTAATCTCTGATGGATGACAGATAAAGATATAAACATTTTTTAACTGTGGCTAAATTTAGGCTGAGGAATGTAGGTACAACTGTACTCCTGCAGATAGGCCTCATCATCAAGAGACCGTTAAATGAAAATATTAACCAATGCTTCATGAAATCTTGCTTATGAGATTTTGTGTATTATAAACAGTGGTTATTAGCATTTGTTTTGTAATCACCATCATTTCATGAGTTAGTAATTGAAGTGAGACATTATACTCAAAACAAAATTTAAGGAGGCATCCAAAATTAATTACCAAAATATACATCATTTAACACAATGTTTTTAAAATGCTAGCTAAAGTAAATGATTTAAGAAAAAAATAAACATGTAAAATAAATACAGAATGAGTATGACGGATTTTTCTTTTACCCCAGTTGCAATATGGCTTGCATGATGACTTTTCTGGTAATATGTTTAGTTAGGTCTTGATATTTAAAGTTATGTTATTTTGTATATTGATTTGTCAGGTAAAAAAGGAAATGAATTCCATGCCAGTGTGAACATCCATAATGATGTTACAGTTGTATCGTGCTACTCCCAAATACCACTTAGTCCTAACTCACAACATTAATGGACTTAACTGTCCAGTTAAGCAACATAAAATGTCTAGTTGGATTAAAAAGCAAGATTCTTTTTATCTGCTGCCTTCAGGAGTAACACCTTGCCCATACAAGCAAACAACTTTTGATAGTGAAAGGCTTGAACAAAATCTACCCAGCAAATGGCTCCTACAAACACGTAGGAGTTTCAATCCAAATATCAGATGAAATAGACTTCAAATTAAAATTAATGAGAAGAGATTACCAAATTCGCTACATAATAATTAGGGGATCTCCCCTCCAGGAGATTATTACAATTTTAAATATATATTTGCCAAAGAATGGAGCACGAAAATGTATCCAAGAAACACTACTTTCCCTCATATCTCACATAGATGCAAAGACATTAATTACTGGCGACTTTAACACACCACTATCCTGATTATATAGATCAACTCGTCAAAAACTCAATAGAGAAACCGCACATCTGAACAACAGCATAGATCAGCTAGATTTAACAGACATCTACCAAATATTTCACCCAGCAGCATCAGAATACACCTTTTTTTCAGCAGCACACAGAACATTTTCCAAACAGACCACATTTCAGGTCACAAAACAAACTTGTCCAAATTCAGAAATATTAAATTTGTACCATTCATTCTCCCAGACCACAAAGAAATAAAATTAGAACTCAACACCAAAATCCACCAAGAACTTCCTGTAACACATGGAGGCTGAACAGCACACTGTTGTATCACCAGTGGGTCAGGGAAGAGATGAGAAAGAAAATTAAAATGTTCATGATATTCAACAAAAATGAACACACAGATTACCAGCTCCTCTGGGACACAGCAAAGGCAGTACTCAGAGGCAAGTTTATAGCTCTGAGTTCCTACATCAACAAATTGGAGAGATCTGCAACCAACAATTTAATGAGACATCTGAACCACCTTGAAAAAGAGGAGCAAGAAATGGACGTTTTCCTAGCAAATATGGTAATGCTGAAAGTAAACCAAGATGAGTTAAACCATCAAGCATTGAAATAGAAACAGTAATAAGAGACCTCCCATCTCAGAAAGCCCAGGACCAGATGGATTTACAGCGGAATTCTACAAGGCCTTCATGGCAGAGCCCACATCAATACTCCTTCAACTCTTCAATGAAATTGAAGGAGAAAGTTCACTACCAAACTCATCCTATGAAGCCATCATAACCCTCATCCCCAAACCAGGCAGGGACTCATCAAAGAAAGAGAACTATAGACTCATTTCTTAGTTCTCTTTCTTTGATGAGTATTGATGCAAAACTTCTCAACAAAATTTTGGCCAATTGACTTGAACAATTCATCCAAAAAATCATACTCCACGATCAAACAGGCTTCATTTCAGGGATGCAAAGTTGGTTCAATATAACCAAATAATCTGGTATAATTCATCACATCACAAACAGCAAGGATAAGAACCAAATGGTTATCTCAATAGTTGCAGAAAAAGGATTTGACAAGGTTCAATAACCCTTTGTGATGAGGGTTCTGCAAAAATTAGGAATCGAGGGAACATTCCTCAGTACAATAAAGGCTGTATATGACAAAACTTACAAACCTACAGCCAGCATAAAACTTAATGGTGAAAAACTAAAGCCATGTCCTCTTAACTCAGGAACAAGACAAGGATGTCCACTCTCTCCATTTCTCTTCATTTTAGCAATAAGACAAGATGCAACCATAAAAGGGATCCAAATAGGGAAAGAGGAAGTAAAACTCTCCCTCTTTGCTGATGACATGATATTGTCTTTAAAGAATCCCACGGACTCCACTCCCAAATAACTCAAGCTGATTCTAAACTTTGGAAAAGTAGCAGGGTATAAAATTAACCCTCAAAAATCAATGCCTTTTCTGTATGCCAACAATGAGTAAAGCGTGGCTGAAATCAGGAAAGCAACTCCATTTGTAATAGCCCCACAAAAAATAAAATACCTTGGAATTAACTTAACCAAAGAAGTGAAAGACCTCAATGATGAAAACTTTAAAAATTTTAAAAAGGAATCAAAACAGAAATTAGAATGTGGCAAAACCTCCCATGCTCCTGGATTGGAATTATTAACATCATGAAAATGGAAATACTTCCCTAGGCTTTCTACAAATTCAATGCAATACCTATCAATATTCCAACCTCTTTCTTCAAGGAAATACAAGACTCAATCCAAAAATTCATGTGGAATAATAAAGTCCCCAAACAGCAAAATGATACTTAACAGAAAGAACAGTGATGGAGGAATATAAATATCAAACTATAAACTCTACTACAAAGCTACAGTAATCAAAACAGCTTGGTCCTGACACAAGAACAGACCTCAGGATAGATGGAATAGAATTGAAAACCCAGAAATGAACCTGCAGACCTATAGCACTGTAATCGTCAATAAGGTTGCTAAAAAACAAGAATATAAGAAAGACAGCCTCTTCAGTAAATGGTGCTGGCAAAATTGGTTAATCACTTGTAGAAAACTAAAGCTAGATACTTATACATCAGCTTGATCCAGAATCAACTCTAAATGGATCAAAGAACTCAGACTTAAAGCAGACACTTTGAAAACATTACAGGATGGCATAGGAGAAAACCTAGGTCTCCTTTGCACAGACCAATATTTTCTTAATAGAGACCCAGAAATACAACAAATCAAAGAAAGGTGGAACAAATGGGATTGCATGAAATTGCAGAGCTTCTGCTTGGCAATGGATTTAGCTATCAAGATCAATAGAAAGCCCACTGATTGGGAGAAGAACTTCATTCGCCATACATAGGACAAGGGTCTCATATTTAAAATATACCTGGATCTCAAAAAATTAAATCCCCCAATCACAAATCTTCAAAGTAACAACTGGCTAATAAATAAGTGGACTAAAGAGTCAAAGAGAAACTTCTCGGAATAGGAAAGATGAATGGCCAATAGACACATGAAGAAATGCTTAACCTCCCTAGCCAGAAAAGAAATGCAAATGAAAACCACGTTGTGATACCACCACACCGCAGTTAAAATGGCTATAATCAAGAACCCTAATAACAACTAATGCCGGATGTGATGTGAGCAGAAGGGAACCTTTCTGCATTGTTGGTGGGAGGAGAAACTTGTTCAACCATTTTGGAATTTGTTATGTAGGTTCCACAGAAAACTCCACATAGAGCTCCCCTATGACCCAGCAATACCACTTTTGGGCATTTACTCAAATGATCACAAACAAGACCATACTAAAGCTACCAGCATCACTATGCTCATTGCAACATTATTTACCATAGGTAAGATATGGAACCAATCTAGACATTGCACCATTTGTTAGGAAATGGAAAGATTGGAAAAAATTATATTAAGTGAAGTAAGCCAGGCCCAAAGAAACATAGATACCATGGTTTCCCTTATTTGCAATAACTAATATATGTCTGAGACAAACAGAAACTCTCAGACAGGTTGTTGTTTGGAGAAATGAATCCCAAGATACGGATTCAAATGTTTTCTTTTCTTTCTTGTTATTGTTTTCAACATATTTATAAGATGATTTGTTTGTTGCTTTGTATGTACTTCCCTCAGGCTATAAGCGCTGCTTTCACTGTATTTGATGTTGATATAATTTTTGGAGGGAATGAGAAAAACAAAGTGTTTAAATAGGTTTACAGGGGGACCCATTTTACAACAATGAGATGTATAAGACGTTATGTCGATAAACGAACTTTACAACTTTGGTGGGGTGGGTGGTGAGGGTGGTGGGGAGGGTAGTGGTAGAGGGATGTGTGGATGAGGGGAAGAGGGGAAGGGATGGTATGGGGAAATAAAGGTGGAGGAAACAATGCTTAGGTTAGGTTCCTGACATTGGGTATGAGAAAATGATCTATCTAATAATAAACTTCCTTGCCCAGTCATAAAATACATTCATAATTCCACACATACAAAAAAACTAGATCATTCAAAATAATGAGATTATTTAACAGAACCACCCAGCTCCTGAGCCATCTAATCCGTGATTTCATTCATTCATGACAATGCATTTTTCATATCACATTTAAAAATTTTTTGAGTGTCTCTGATCAGCAGACACAAATGTGCTATCATATAATAGAAAATGTAGTTAAAATTACTTGTCCCTAGGTAGTCTTTAATATATCTTAAAGAGTTCTATGTCCTTGCAGAACCTGTTTCTGGCATTTTGCCCTAATGTCTAATATTAAGTTACAAAGGACATACCATTTTCCCTAAAGGTTATGCTATGTAGTTGACTCTGATTTTTTGCTTATTCTAAATTAAAATTTCTCAACCAGTTGAATTATTGTTTATGTTACTCCTAAGCCATTCGAAATATCAAAAAGAACTGGAAATTCACCTTGGCAATGATTTGTGAATGGCAGTTATGGTAGTGGGGAGGTAAAGGACTTGAATTATCTAGAGTGCCTTAAAACTGGCACTGTTATTTAAGGACTGATCACTTAGTAAGCTTTTAAAGTGTGTCTTCTTATTTCATGTATGACGGTAAAAGTATGCTTTTCATCACATCCTTGCCTGCAAAGAACTGGAATTATTTCCTTTGTAGAGTTTGTGCTGAAAAGTCTGACTTAAAGAGGCACAATAAAGAACTAAGTAACCCCATTACAGACTAGCAACCATCTTGTGAGGTACGGATTATTAAAAAAAAAAAAAAAAAAACATGAATTTGACCCAGAAATGACACAGGAAAGGAAACAATTGCCAGGCAACTGAAACATATATAATCCTTGGGCAAGCAACAGGAATTTTCTCTGGATACATCAACCAAACACTGGGTGGCCATACAAGACACGGTGACCCAGAGGCCAGGTGGTCCCCGTCAATAACAAGTCAGTATTAATAATAACCAATCATGTATGTGTAGCTTAATTTGCTTAAATTAGCCACTCACGTAATTTCTCATGTAACACTCCCTTAAGGTTGTTTATTCAATACTATAAAAACTGTACTGATTCTATGCTCGGGGCCTCTTAGTGTCAGCAGTTACCGAGTGCACGGAGGACCAAGCTCGAATTTGCAAATAAACCAGTCTTGTCACTTACATTGAATTTGGTGGTCTTTGGAGGACATTTAACAGATGGGGGCTCGTCCAGGATAAACCCATAAACCCAACCAGACACCTGATCAGAGAGTAGCAAAGAATGGCCGGTAAGTTAAGGCATTGCCGCTTTGTAACTGTGTGGGGTCTGTGTGTCCTGCAGGATTGGTATTGGAATTGGCAAGAAGTCCTGTCGGATAGTGCTATAAGGCAGCCAACTGGACTGGTGGGAGAGGTCGCCTAGTTCCCCGGGAAGGTAAACTATCCACTAGTGTGGACACTTGGGCCTGTTTGTTGTCAGAAACTTTCTGTCTGATAGTTTACAAGGTAGACTGTCCACTAGTGAGGACATTTGGGATTTATCGTGTCTGTAATCCTTCACTTTCTGTCTGACAGTCTACCATGGGCATGCTATTAAATGTGTGTCTTGTCCTAATGTCTGTGTGTTTGTAATGTGAGTATTATGAAACATTTCCTCACTCAGGTTCATCCAGAGGTGGATGCCCAGAGACCCTGTTTGTCTCCATTTGAGGCTGTCAGTCTTCGCTCTGTTACTTCGTCCAATAACAGCTACTTTCTCTTTCAGACTCCCTTATATTTCCACCTCGAAGAGTGAAATCTGGCCTAGAAAGATTGGCCCACTTGAAGCAAAGCTAGAGTCAGGTAATCTATCGATTGCCACTGCTAGATCCCCTTTGGGATCTTAGACAGACCAGCTAGTCCACACTTTACACCTTGGGACATTGTTAGCTCTGTCCTTAACATTCTTTAAATTAGTTGTTAGGAAGGTAAGGGGAGTGCGAGGTGCATTCTGGTTCTGACCCATTTCAATGTATGTCAATTCACACATAAGACCAGAGGAAAGGAGAAAAGTAATTACAATTGTCACAAAACGAAATAGCTGGTGCTTTCAGCAATTTGGGATATGACCACTACTCAAAATGACCCAAGGAGTAATAAAGCCCCACGGAATACTTTCAAACAAAACTTCTTGGGTGCAAGGGGTCACATCAGTTAAACGATACTCATGGACCACCCAAAGAACAGTGGATCTGGTGACGGGACGAGTGTCTCACTCATTTTCAGTTATCCCAGAGAGTCTTTATCCCTTATTAGGAAGATACTTGTTGACTAAGGTCAGAGCACAGATTGACTTCTATCCAGAAGGCTCCCAGGCGACAGATGCCCAAGGGAGACCAATACAAGGGCTGACTCTGAGCCTGGAAGACGATTACTGGTTGCACCAATCACCCCAGGCTCCTCACCAAGAAATCACCTACTGGCTGGAAAGGTATCCAGAAGCATGGGCAGAGACTGGAGGAGTGGGATTAGCAAAGAATAGACCAGCTCTATTCATTGACGTAAAGCCAGGAGCTGACCCAGTCAGAGTCTGGCAGTACCCTATATCCATGGAGGCATGGGTAGGAATAACGCCCCACATTAGGTGTCTGCTAGAACTGGGTATACTGCGGCCCTGTCAGTCGGCATGGAACACTCCCCTGCTATCAGTCTGTAAGCCCCACTCCAATGAATATAAGCCAGTAGAGACTTAAGGGAGGTCAACAAATGGGTAATGGACATTCACCCGACTGTACCCAACCCCTACACACTCCTGAGCACCCTGCCTCCCTATAGGCAGTGGTACACAGTATTAGATTTAGAAGATGCCTTTTTCAGCCTACCCTTGGCAGCTAAAAGCTAAGATCTCTTCTCCTTTGAGTGGACAGATGTAGAAAGAGATATTAATGGACAGCTGAACTGGAAAAGACTTCCTCAAGGATTTAAAAACTCACCTACACTCTTTGACAAAGCCCTGCATGAGGACTTAGGTGAGGCTAGGGGAGGCCACCCTGGCTTGACTTTGTTGCAATATGTGAATGACTTATTAATTGCTGCTAAATCTGAAAGAGAATGCAGCCGAGGAATGGAGGATTTACTCCAGACTTTGGGAAGCCTTGGTTTCTTGAGTGTTGGCCAAGAAAGCTCAAATCTGCAAATCAGAGGTAACTTACCTGGAATATTTATTGAAAGGGGGGCAGCAGTGGCTTACAAAAGGAATAAAAGAAACTGTCCTTAAAATTCCAACACCCCAGTCTCAGCACCAGGTAAGGGAGCTTTGGGGCTCAGCAGGCTTTTGCTGTCTGTGGATTGCTGGGTTTGCGGAGTTGGCTAAACCCCTTTATGAGGCTACCAAAGAAAAGCAGCTGTTTTTATGGATGAAGTAGGTTGAACAAGCCTTTGAACAGATAAAAATGCCTTATTGTCAACCTCAGCATTAGGACTCCCTGATACAACTGAATACTTTTATTTGTATGTGGATGAACATAATGGGATTATGAAAGGAGTCCTAAGCCAATATCTAGGCCCATGGAGAAGACCAATAGCCTACTTTTCAAAGAAATTAGACTGGTGGCAGCAGGATGGCCTCCATGCCTGAGAATGATAGTGGCTACTGCTCTAATGGTTAAAGATGCAAATTAACTATGGGACAGGAACTCTATGTGACCACGCCCATGCTATTGAGAGTGTGTTAAAGCAGCCACCAGATCGATGGCTCAGCAATGCCTGAGTAATCCATTACCAAGGACTGCTACTCACTCCTCTCAGAATTAATTTCCAGGTTCCCTCAGCTGTCAACCCAGTGATTTTTCTACCAGATCCAGACCTAGACATGTCACTACATGATTGCTCGGAGATCCTGGCGCAAGTCCATAATATTCAAGAGGACTTAGGAGATCAGCATTACCAGATGCTGAACTCGTGCGGTTTACAGATGGGAGCAGCTTTGTTCATCAAGGACATAGGTATGCGGGAGCAGCAGTAGTGACTGAGAGTGATGTCGTTTGGGCCGAACCTCTGCCCATAGGCACGTCAGCCTAGAGAGCCGAATTAATAGCCCTGACCCCAAGCACTAACGCTAGGAAAGAATAAAAGACTAACTCTGTACAGTGTTAGTCGGTATTAATTTGCAATGGCTTATATACAAAGAGCTATCTACAAAGAAAGAGGATTACTGACAGCAGAGGGAAAGTCCATCAAAAATAAAGATGAAATTTTGGCTTTAATCTCTGCTCTTTGGTTGCCTAAGAAGTTGGCCATTGTTCATTTCCATGGACATTAAAAACGTAAAGATGCTGTGAGTAAAGGCAATAACCTGGCCCACAGAACTGCCCGGGAAGTGACAACACAAAAAGACTCTATAATGATGATAAACCTCCCAGACCCCGGTGCAAGAACTCTCCTGGACACTCCTACATATAACACAGAAGATTTAAAATGGATTGATCGACTAACAATGGCACAATGCCTGAATGGTTGATGGAGAGACTCTAAGAGCAACATTATCTTGCTAGAACAGTTAGGGAGTAAAATACTACTGAAAATGCATCAAGCATCCACATGGGTGCGAGGAAGATGCAAGACATGGTGAGAAATACTGGTCTAAGGGTCAAGAATAGTCATGCTAAAATAGAACAGATTGTCAGGGACTGTAAGGCATGTCAGCTGACTAATGCAGGGAAAATTCAGGCAGGACCAGGCAGTCGGAAAAGAGGAGATAAACCAGGAATCTACTGGCAGGTGGACTTCACAGAAATCAAACCTGGCAAGTATGGATATAAATATCTATTAGTTTTCCCTTTTCAGGATGGGTAAAAACCTTTCCTACAAAGTGTGAAACAGCACAGGTGGTGGCTAAGAAGTTTCTGGAAGAAATCTTACCCAGGTTTGACTTCCCTAGTATGATAGGATCAGATAATGGACCAGCCTTTGTGTCAAAGGTAAGTCAGAGACTTGCTAATGCTCTTGGGGCAGATTGGAAACTGCATTGCGCTTATAGACCCCCAAAGCTCAGGACAGGTAGAAAGGATGAATAGAACTATAAAAGAGACCCTGACCAAATTGACCATGGAGACTGGTGGTGACTGGGTAACACTCCTTCCCTTTGCCTTATACAGAGTATGAAACTCCCCTTTGAAAATTTGTCTTTCCCCCTATGAAATTGTATTCGAAATGCCCCCTCCCATAATTCCTAATTTTCAGAGCAGTTTCTTAGGGAAGATGATGACTCTGAACTTTTGTTCTCTCTCAGGGTCCTGTAGAGGACCCGCCTTTAGGTCTGGCCTACACTGAATGTGCTGTACGAGTCAGGCCCTCCACCGATCCCACATCACTTCTGCCACCGGACTGGGTCCTGGTGAAAAGACACTGACAGGAAAACCTGGAACCCCGGTGGAAAGGACCTTTGTGGTTATCTTGACGAATTCAACTGTCCTCAAAGTCAACGGCATCACTAACTGGATCCACCATTTGCATACGAAGCCTGCAGATCCCATAACCGATTTTGGAGAGAACCCAGAGTGATAAGTCTCACTTTCCAAAGACAATCCTTAAAGCTCAAATTGAGCCATAAAAAGACTAAGTCATGAAATGGTTGTTGACTTATACCTTACTTGGAAATTGTATTGAAATAATAGTGGGTGCCTGCAATCCTAATCGCCCATATAATTGGACTTGGATTATTAGTAATCATGTAATGGACAAACCATTCCCTCTGGCTGTGAAAGAGGGACCCTCCCTATGGTTTCGAGACAGGCTTACATTTAATTTGTGACAGCTCGCTGAGGGAGTATGGGAAGGACCTAGGCTTGTTGAGTGTAGACGGAGACACTGATATGTTTGCCCAGGGGAAGGCAGGACTAGTAATTGTGGAGGACAAGAGGACTTTTACTGTAAGAGCTGGGGCTGCAAAACAAGTACCTCAGGAAAATGGAAAGGAAAAGGATGAGACCTTGTTACTTTTACTAAATCAGGGCCAGCGGGCATCCAGTTTAATGGGATGCCTGTGCACCAACAAATTAGGGTTCCCCAGGATTCTGATGCCTGAGTGGAAGTTCGGTTCACAGACAAGGGCAAACAAGTCATAGGATGGGAATTAGGAAAGACTTGGGGACTAAGATTTTACCGATGTGGAGAGACTCACATTGACATACTTAGAAGTCTACAGGCAATTGCCACAGCTAGCTATTTCCCTTCAGTAATGGGAACAAACACTGTTTTAAGACCGGTTTCTGCCACAAAAGCCAAAGCAAGTGAAAAGAAAAAGCCCCAGGCTGTAGTGACCCCATCTCTTCTGAAAAGAGGAGACCCCATCAGGGAGAACATCGCCTTGCTGGAGGATTCTCTATGGCAGCTGTTGGTTCAAACTTATAATGTAATCAAGCAGACCCGCCCTGATATTACCAAAACACGTTGGGTGTGTTCTGATATGACACCCCCATTTTATGAGAGTATTGCAGTGGTACAGAATGTAACTAAAACAAGTAAATCATGCAGATGGGAATAAAAAGAGGCAAAATTTACCCTAAAGGCAGTTATAGGACAACGGTTATGTGTAGGATGAGTACTAATTTTACTCACTTATGTAATCAGACCCAAGAATGGACTCCTGAGGAAGGTTATTGATTACCTCCCCAAGATGTTTGGTAGACATGTTCAACTGGCCTAACCCCTTTTGTGCACTGGAAGTTTTAAATAGGACCCACAGCTTTTGTGTCATGGTGCAACTCATCCCACGACTACTTTACAATTCTCTGGAAGACAAGATGATAAAAAATGTCCGCAGCAAGCTACTGACCCCGAAAAGCTAAAATAGAAATAATAAATGCCGTGAGTATCAGGGCTCTGGTGGGCTTAGCTGGGGTAGGAACTCGAGTAGCATCCCTGGTTACTCAGAGAACACCCTACTCTAACCTTTGTGCTTCTATAGATGAGGATATAAAAAACCTGGAAAGTTCTCCAGCCTACCTTCAAAAATGTCATGATTCCTTACCTGAGGTAGCATTACAAAACAGTCAAGGGCTGGACTTTTCTTACAGCAAGGAGGTCTATGTGCTGTCCTAGGGAAGAATGTTGCTTCTATGCAAATCACTCGAGTTGTTAAAGAATAAGGGAACAGCAAGAAGGATGGTTTGAATCATGGTTTAACTATTCCCCTTGGATTACTACATTAATATCCACTCTGTTGGGTCCCATTATCATTCTAGTGCTTGTGTTCACAATAGGGCCTTGTGTTGTAAATCGACTAGTGATGTGTGTTAAGAAACGAGTCAATACCATACAACTGATGGTCTTGAGAATGCCATATCAATTAATCCCTGATAAAAGACGTAACGCAGGCCCTTAAGGACAATGATTAGCCTTTCAGGTGCATAATAGAAAGGGGGGAATGAAGAGTCTAAGACTTAAAGAGGCACAATAAAGAACTAAGTAACTCCATTACAGATTAGCAACCATCTTGTGAGGTACGGATTATAGAAAGAACCATGAATTTGACCCAGAAATGATATAGAAAAGAAAACAATTGCCAGGCAACTGAAACATATGTAATCCTTGGGCAAGCCACAGGAATTTTCTCTGGATACATCAACCAAACACTGGGTGTCTATACGAGACACGGTGACCCAGTGGCCAGGTGGTACCCGTCAATAACAAGTCAGTATTAATAATAACCAATCATGTATGTGTAGCTTAATTTGCTTAAAATATTAACCAATCATGTAATATCTCATGTAATACTCCCTTAAGGTTGTTTATTCAATACCATAAAAACTGTACTAATTCTATGCTCGGGACCTCTTAGTGTCACGGGTTACCGAGTGCATGGAGGACCAAGCTTGAACTTGCAAATAAACGACTCTTTTTTCACTTACATTGATCTTGGTCTCTGGTGATCTTTGAAGGGTCTCCAGTCCAGGTATAACAATGCCCTCCTGCTACTGTAGTGAAACCCACAAACAACTGCACAGCTGTGTTACCTGCTTTAGATTTTGAAATTTTCTTCCAGTAGCCCTAGTGATTTGAGCCCAGATTTATGGGATAGTCACATAATACACAATTGCAAAGCACCACAATATACAAAGACAAAATGCAAAATGAGGTTCAATTTTTTTCTTTGTTGTTTCACTTTTTTCTTTCTTTTTTTTCCTTTATTTTTAATTGTGAAAATACAGTACAGAGGGGTTACCATTACATGGGCAAGGTAATGAGTACATTTCTTAACAAGCATTGTTGCCTCCTCTTTTGTTTCCCCTTCGCTTCCTTTCCCATGACCACCCCAGTCCCCCTCCGCCAAAGTTGTAAAGTTCGTTTTTCAACAAAATGGCTTGTACATCTTTTTATTCCAATGGGTCCACCTTTATTACTATTTAAACAATAAGTTTTTTTCATCCCCCTCTACAAAGTATACCAACATCAAATACAGTGAAAACAGGGGTTATACTGTGGGGAAGAGACATACAAAGCAACAAAGAAATCATCTTATAAATATGTTAGAAAAAATCACAAGAAAGAAAAATCATTTGAATCCTTATTTTGGGCTCCATTTTGCCTAACATAAACTTATCTGACCGTTTCTGCTTGTCTCAGACAAATACTAGTTATTGCAAATAAGGGAAAGCATGGGACCTATGTTTCTTTGGGCCTGGCTTAATTCAGCCTTGGAACAAAACAAAAGAGTCATTTTTTTTTCTTATTCATTGTCTTTTAAGGAGGTAGATCCTGTTTATTTCTCATTATTGTTGATATGACTTAAATAAATTTACCAGATTTTTCAAATAAAATAGAGAGATATAAAATGACATATTTAGTAACAAAATAAAGCTAAACATTTGAGTATATTTTTATTTAGTTCTGTTCTCAGTTATGCTGAAATAACATTGACATGAGACAAGCATATGTGTAAATTGACACGTATCAATCACAAAGAACTCTGGAATCTTTGGGCTTTGATTTCTATATGGTCACCTAGAAAACAAAATTATCACTTGCTTCATGTCTTAAGTAACATACTTAATACAAGTTTTATTAATTTTACCAATATATTTCATAATCTATGCAATCGATGCATTGCATAAGGATTTGATTTCTTATTTACACTGAATTAATATTAGGTTTATTTTACATAAAATAATGACATTCTTTTTTTTCGATTTCTTTAAAAATTTATTTACTTTTATTTAATTTTTTATTGTAAAGTATATAGAGAGGGGTTACAGAACTAAGGAAATAGTCTATTTCTTCTAAGCAGTGTACCCTCTCCCTTGGTTTTTCCTGCTTTCCCCCCAACTCCCATCCTCCCCCACAAGTTGTAAAATTCATTTCCAAAATAATGTTTTTTTGAGGATCACTGATGCATTTGTCCTTTATCTCACCATATCTGTGATTTCCATTCCCATCCCCAAATCAGATAAAGATAATGACATTCTTGAGGATAAAACATGCCTGTTTTTCATTTTGATTGCCAAAATTGAACTATAAGGCACTTTGAAAATTAAACTTTAAATCTGAACTAAAGCAAGATATTCCATCACTTATCCAATTATTCCTATTGAGAGGTTAAAGTTTGAGGCAATGACCACCACGTGTTGCCTCCTGAGCCTCAGTACTCCCAGGAAGACTTGGAGTGGATAAAGAAAATTCCCATGGCCTATAAACCCCTAGACACAGAAGGAAACAAAGACTGGTGGAAAATTGGGGAGGGAACTCGAACAATGCAGGACTTGCTCCGACACTCAGAAGTAAAAATTAGGCAAGGAAATCAACTCATTGAGGGCATTGTTAAAAATTGTAAAGCCTGTCACCTCACCAATGCCCCCAATCAACCTGTTACAAAAGGAGCTAGCCTCCGTGGAGATAGGCCAGGTGTGCATTGGGAAGTAGACTTCACAGAAATTAAAACTGATAAATTTGGATATAAATATTTGCTAGTTTTTGTAGATACTTATTCAGGATGGGTTGAAGCCTACCCAACAAAGCATGAGACCGAGAACGTGTTGACTAAGAAGATCCTGGAAGAAATCCTACCCAGGTATGGCTTCCCATCCACCATCGGGTCAGACAATGGACCGGCCTTCGTCTCAAAAGTAAGTCAGGGAATAGCCGCGGTACTGGGGACGGATTGGAATTTGCACTGTGCTTATAGACCCTAGAGTTCAGGGCAGGTAGAAAGAATGAATCAGACTCTAAAAGAGACTAAATTGGCCTTGGAGAGTGGTGCAGACTGGATATCGCTCCTTCTTTTTGCCTTGTTTAGAATAAGAAATTCACCCTATCGGCTTGGCTTTACTCCTTTTGAGATAATGTATGGACACCCTCCACTCATTATCCCTAGCCTTCAGACTGAATTGCTTGCTGATTTGGATGATACTGAATTTCTGTGTAAGCTTGACTATTTACAGCTGGTGCATAAGAGTATGGGGCCCCAGCTTAGGCATTATATGATTCTGCTTCCATTCATACTCCGCATTTGTTTAAACCAGGGGACTGGGTGTTTGTTCAAAGGCACAACTTGCGATCTCTGGAACCATGGTGGAAGGGACCTTACATGGTGCTACTGGCTACACCTACTGCCCTTAAGGTGGATGGCATTGTTGCTTGGATCCACTGTTTCCACACCTGACCAGCTGACCCCTTTGTCTTGGACAACCGTGGGGAAAGATGGGAAGTCTCCAAGCATCCTACCCAACCACTCATGAAGAAAAGAAAAATGGACTGATTGTTATTGGTATACTCGTTCAAGATCAAGAGCTATTGGAGTTTAGTTTTGGGCCAGAGCCACAAGATTGTGGCTCAGGACCATAAGTCAAGGGGGGGAATGAAAGGTTAAAGTTTGAGGCTGTAATCAAAACACCTGGTTGATTGTGTGCCTCTATAAGACCTGCAAATCCTTAGCTCAGGGCTCTCCTCCTCGGTCCCGCTATGTCAGAGTGTAGGAAGAGGCCAAGCTGCAGCCCATTTAAATAAAACAGCTGTATAGTCTGACTCTTGGTGGTCTTCTTTTGAGGGATCCTGCAACCTTGGCATTACACTATAGACTTGAATATAACTTATTTTTGAATGGTAGGAAATTCATATTATATCTACTCTCTATAAAATATTTAAGAAATAAATGATCATGATAATATTAATTTTTTCCTTCAAGTAGAAAGAAAGAACCTCACTATAGATGACAAAAACTTGAATGGAGATGCCATAAAGTTTATGAAAAATTCAAGTCATTATGAGTTAGATGAAATAGTCATTTTTGAAGGTCACAAAATGAAATCTCTTGAAGCTTCCTTATCTGTTAAATAAAATGTATTTACACTCAAAATATTTGATTCATCTCTCCAGCAATGGTATAACCAAACCACCTCCATGCCAAATAGTTTCTCTGATTAATTCAAGTCAATATTTAGGAACAGATGTTATTGAAATCTGTAGAAATATCTACCCACCACTCTAGAAATTAAATCTGAAGTCATAAAGGGTTGGGATTAATAATTAGCTTTCATTATGTTACCTTAAAGAAGTGAACCCTTTGAAGTGGGCATAGTTGTAGAGATTTGGTCACTGAGAACTTGTGATCAAAGAGGATGTTAAGATCAAAGTCCTTTCCTCCTCTTCCTTCTTTTTATTCTCTGTTTCCTTCTCCTTCCCCTTCTCCTTTTCCATTTTGCTCTCACTCTTCCCCTCCTCTTCTTTTTCCCTCTCCCACTCCTATTCCGCCTCTTCTTTACTTCCTGGCTTCCATGAATACATATATTCCATCACATGTTCCTGAAATAGGGTACTGTGCCACCACCAACCAAAAGCAAGGAGGATAAGAAACATGTACTGAAATGTATAAAATTAGAAGCCAAGATTAACCTTTCCCCAATTTAAGTTAATTTTATAAAGTATTTTGTCATATTGATATGAGACTGACACAGCATGCTCTCACTTATTATAAGGGATAAGATTTACTAGAAAAAATCTGACCAACATCACCCTAATAAATTATTGATTAAATTAATATTATATTAGGAAAAATCTACTTTAAAGTGCCAGATATACTTAAATAAGAGACAACAAAATCACGTCTATGGTTTACTATGAAAAGACAATAGAATTCAATCTATTCCTCAAGGAAATTGACCTGTATTTGGTGTATTGTCAATTTCATAAATGATGTAAGAAGACTGAAAAACACATTACAACTCAATCTGTGTGATATAAAATTTACTCTGTCCCCTATATTCTATCTATGTCTGGTTCCCAAAATGATTTGTATTCTTATTCTAAACATATTTTTAATTAACTTTATGTAATTGCATGGGAGTTGCTGTTTGACAAAGCAGTTTATGAATAGTGTTTAGTGAGTTTTTTTTTTTTTTTTCTGTTTTGTCTTCTGAGGTTTGAACTCTGGGTCTGGGCGCTGTCCCTGAGCTCCTTTGCATGAACATTAGAACTCTATCACTTGAAGCATAGCAGCACTTTCAGATTTTTCTGAGATTAAATTGGAGATAAGAATCTCACAGACTTTCTTGCCTGGGATGGCTTCAAATCACAATCCTCAGCCTCCTGATTATTGAGGCTCACAGGCGTGAGCAGCTAGTGCCTGGCTTATACAATGAGCCTTTTTTTTTTTTTTGGTAGTCCTGGGGCTTGAACTCAGGGCTTTGGCAATGCCCAAGAGCTTCTTTTCCTCACTCTAGCACTCTACAACTTGTGTCATATTGCCAATTCCAGCTTTTAATCAATTATTTAGTACTGAGGAGTCAAACCCAAGGCTTCACACATGCAAGGCAAGCAGTCTACCACTATGCCACATTCCATGGCCAATACAATGCACCTTGATGATCATTATCCCTCATTCTACTCAAACCTATCTCATCCCTCAATTTGCATAATTTTGTAGAATATTCACTGACTTGCAATGTCATATATAATCACTCAGAGAATATATCACTGATTATACTTTATTGATAGTTTTATTCATCAACATTCTAAAGTTATGCATTACAGAATTCTGGGATTTTAAATTCTAAATTTTCACACACTACTATTCAGATTTACACACTACTATTATAAAAATTTTTCCTAAGGTTAATGCAAATGCACTCTGTAATTTTTCAATAAAGTACAATGATTCTTAAAATGTTAAAGAGTTGGAGTAAGAACATCAGCTTCAGTTCTAGAACATTTTATCATCACTACCCTCTCAAAATACTCCAATATTTATTAATAGTCACTTCCTGTCATCATTTCAACCTACCTCCTCTAGAGCAGCTATTATTTCATATTCTACCTCTACAGATGTGCCAATTTTAAAAAGCTCACATTATTATAAAATGTAGTCTATCCATTTCGCCCATGTAATATTTCTGTTTCCAAAGTAAGACCATGAAAATTTTTCTCATGGATGGAGTATATTGTTTTGTATGCATGTGAATAATTATATAACATCCTCAATGTACATTTCAATATTTTATTATATGTTATTGTAAAAGGTTTTGCTATGTATATTCCTGTAAATGTTTCTCATTTGATATATGTTGAAATATATTTTGTATATACAATTATGATTCAAAATGCTGGATCAAATTGGGCATCGGTGGCTTATGCCTGTAATCCTAGCTACTCAGGAGGCTGAGATCTGAGGATTACGGTTCAAAACCAACCTGGGAAGCAAAGTCCGTGAGACTCTTATATCCAATAAACCACTAGAAAACCGAAGTGGCACTGTGACTCAAGTGGTAGAGTGCTTGCCTTGAGCTGTAGAGTGCAGGGACAGTGCCCAAGCCCGGAGTTCAAGCCCCACGACTGACCAAAAAGGAAACAAAAAATACTCTGGATCATAGAGGCAACTCTATGTGTAATATCTTAAAGATTGCCAGTATGTTTAACAAACTGACTGTATCATTTTAAGTGCCAAGGACCAATGTATAAGAATTCCAATTTCTACATAGTGATTGTGCAGTGCAATCTCATTGTTGTTTCTATTTCCACTAATCTCTATATGTATGCAATTTCTAGGTATATAATGATACTTCCATATGTTCCTTGGTTGTTGTTATATTAATATAGAGATATGTATTTCATTTTTTTGATAATTTATTCATGATGGTTAATTTTTTCATTGGTATTAATATGCTCTTAATATATTTCTGATTCAAGTGTTTTAAGTAAATGAATATGTATACACACTATGTATACATGTGCATATATTCATACTTATATGTGTATACATACAAATACCTATATATGTATACATATACGAATATACATATGTGTATATGCATATATACAGGCATATATGTATATTATTATTTTCATTTCTCTGTAAATTATCATTTTACTTTATTTGCCAAACATGTCCTTTATTGATTTTACTTTATTTTATTTTATGGTTAAGATGTACAGAGGGGTTACAGTTACATTAGTAAGGCAATGAGTATATTATTGTTGATCATTGTTACCCTTTCCCTTCCTTGTTGTTGTCCCACTATCCCTTCCCTCCCCCCAGCTCTCACATTCCTATCTCCCCACCCCTCACTGCATGAAGTGGTAAAGTTCATTTCCAATATACTGTCTTCAGAGTATGTTGCAATGTGTCATCCTGTGTCCTTGTTTCACAGTTTTGTAATTCTCCTTCCCCTCCCCAGATTAGACATGTATATACAAGATGCAGGATACCATAACTGAGTACAGTGACAACAGGGGATATGCCATAGGGGAAAGAACATACAAAGGAAATAACAACAAAAATGAATAAAATGGCATTGTACATTTACAACAGTAACAATAAAGACAGAACACTCAAACATGTCCTTTATTATCGAGGTAATTATTACAGTTAATATTCTTATCATTTTCGGAACTTTGCAAAATGTTTGGTAGCATTCAGTGTGGACTGATATGTTCAATTTTTGTTAAATCTATCTACTCATAAGGTATCTGACAGCTCTCTTCTAAAGCAAAAAAGGCAGTCTTCTACAGCTTGGTTCCAAACCATTTATATTTTTTCCTTGTACTAAGAATACTGACTGAAGCCTGGTGCTGGGGGCTCACACCTATAATCCAAGCTACTCAGGAGGCTGAGATCTAATGATTGCGGTTCAAAGCCAGCCTGGGCAGAAAAAGTCCATGAGACTGGTATCACCAATAAACCACCAGAAAACTGGAAGTGGTGCTATGGCTCCAGCCTTGAGCTGAAGAGCTGAGGGAAAGCACCTAGGCACAGAGTTCAAGGCCCACGACGACCACCACCACCAATAACAACAACAAAAAGAATACTGACTCAAAAAGCAAAAGTATTAATCAGTCTTAAAGTTAGGCTCAAGTCTAACATTGTGGTATTATCTTAGATGCCAACAGCCTTCTCATCTAATGAGCCATGTGTTCTCAGAATGTTAACCAGATTTCTTAGTTTATTTACACAGTTACTATAAGTATGTATTTTATCATCTATCTTTCATTTCACCACAGAATCTGTATATATCCTTTATGTCATACTTGAATACAAATGCCTTTGGAAGATATTTATTAATTGATGTATATTAATTGTATGAAGAAATCTTATTGAAATACTTTACACTCTCATATTGATCAAGGGCCTGATTAACCTGTTTTTTTTCTCCATTCTTATTGCCCTTTATTTTTCAACTGTTTTCTGTGAATTTCTTTCTGCTACCTTCACATATCGTCAAAATTATTAAAGTGCTGTTCACCCACTGTCATTGAAAATTATACAATGCTGTATATAAAAGCAAAAATCAAAATAAATGGAGACATATAATTTTTGTGGATTGGAGGATACAATTGAGCCAAGATATAAATTGTCTCCTCCCCTATTTGTTGGTCATTCGTGGTTTTTGAAATCTGGTACTTGGCACTGACCCAATGCTTTTCAGCTCAAATGAGTGCTCTACCCATTGAGAAACTCTGGCACTGCTGGTTTTCTGGTTGTTTATTGGACATAAGAATCTTACGGACATTCCCGATCCAGCTGGTTTTGAACCACAATCCTGAGATCACAGCCTCCTATGCATCTAGGATTACAAGCATGAGCCAACATCGTCCAGCTTCACAGTTTTATTTATGTTTATGACAACTTCTAAAAACACCTGAAAAGCACTCTGACTCATTCACAAAGGAAAATTAACTGGAATATATTTCTCTGTCCAATATTAAAGCTGTTAGTATAAAATTGTTATATTTGTAGAGAAAAAATGTACAGCTCAATGGGTCTGTACAGCACCAGATTAGCTCCACATAAATATTATCAAGGAATATTTAATAAGAGGTAAAACCAAACATTTGTAAAATGCAATTCTTCTTAATAAGTGGTGAGAGGTTAGACAATATTGGGGAGAATTAAAAAGTAAACATTTACTTAAACATAACAATTTATTCAAATATTAACTTCAAGCAGGATTAAAACATGGCATATAAAACAAAATGAGTGATGCAAATGTAAAACAAAGAAAGATGTCTTGACAATTTTGGAGATGAAACTTTCTTAAATTTGGCATTAAAATTATAGGCAAGGAAAACAATATAGTAGAACTTAATGAAAGTGTAAAATAATTTGGTCTGTGAAAGCTCATATACAAGTGGTGAATAGAAGTTGGAAGCAGGTGGCTCATGTATCTCATCCTAGCTACTTGTAGCCTGTGATTTAAGTTTTGCTATATGAAGCCAGCCCCCCACAAAATAAAGTCCTTGAGAATATTATTTCTGATTAATCAGCAAAAAGCCAGAAGTGAGGAGTGGCTGAAATGTTAAATTTTTAACAAATTAAAAGAAATTTCAGGGACCCTGAGTTCAAGCCCCAGGACCATACATACATGTAGAAAGGTAATACTAGTAATAATGATAGTGATGATGATGATGATTGTGATGATTATAATGATGATGAGGTGTACCCATAGTCAAGGATAAAATATGTATAAATCTTATACCTGAAGAATGCCTCAAATCTAGATTCTACATAGAACTCTCAAAACCTAATGTTAAAAAGAACATCAATTAGAAACCAGCAAAGTATATCTTGTGAAAAATAAGCACAAGAAAATCATCATCAGTCGCCAAATAAATGCACATTAAAACCAAAATGACATCATAAAACATGTATAAGAATTATTTCAAATAATACAATAATGACCATACTAAATGTTATCAAAAAACAGAGAAAATGGATGCTGGCAGAAATGTCAAATGGAAAATTTCACTTCTGAAAACATTTGACAAGTTCTTAGCATATGAAATAAGCAAATACCCACTGTATAGCACAGGAATTGATCTTTCCAGGCTTTGTCTCACAGAAATAAAATATAACATTCACCCAAACGCCAAAACACAGAGGATTATAGCAGCATTATTTCCTCTAGTCAAAGAAAAGGAAATCAGTTCAGGCTTTCTTCAAGTAAATGGGAAACGAATTGTGCTACATTCTCTAATAACAGAACCAAAAGGCAACTCGAGTTAATGCAATAAAAAATTAAGGCATACAATAACTGGGAATAATCTACCTTAGATTTGATGGCAATCATGTTTATTTATTGCATGATCTAAATGTTGGAGAAAAAAAATATGTTGGTTGCCAGGATAAAACAGGTTTCAGATGGAAAAAAGACAAGTGGTGGGTTTAATTATAAAAGGCAAACATGAGACAATTATTTTTGGTAAAGAAACGTATCTGTAAATACTGGATATTAATATAGATTTGATAAAATTATGTTGGACTTAATATGTGCACAAAATAATTAAATTAACTGGTTTGCATAAGATACTTGAGACATATTAATGTCCTATTTGTGATGTCATACTAGAAATATTTAAATAAATTGGAAAAAAGTATTCAAGGGATTTATCTTTGTTCTTATAAGATCATAAAGATCCATACTAACCTCTATAGAATTTAATATCTAGAAAACAGAAGTCAATATTGAATGTTTACATTGAAAATAATGTGGATCCAAGCTTGAGATGAAATATACCTTGCTAATTAGAAGGCGGAGATTTAGAAGACTGATATGAGGGCCAGTTCTGAAAAACACAAATTCGTGAGGAACTACAAAAACAAAGAAAGCTAGATATAATGAAATTTCCTGCTATCTCACGTTTGTGGAAGCTATAGGTAAGCGATAATTACTCAAGGATGGCTTGGCCTTAAAAATAATCTAAAGTGGTTAGAGCCTTAGCAACAAAAATAAGTCTGTAGCATGCTTCCCTTTTATAATTAAACTCACTACTTCTATTTGTCCCAACTTGTTAAAACAGGAGTGGTTATAAACAAAAGCACTGGTCTGAAGCCTTAATATAAGGACCTCAGTCTATGTGGGCCAAACAGTCTCTAACATGAGGTTTTATTTAAATTACCAAGCATTATTTTAGATTTTGCATAGTGGGATGGTGCATAGTCACAAGCAAGGTCTGCTAAGTCAGGTAATCCAATCTACTCTTTCACATGTTACCCAATAGCCAAGTTTCAATAAAAATGACTACAGTGAGATTGTACAAATGAGACTGCCACTTTTCCCTTTCATGAATCAAAATTCTGTCAAATGATTTCTGTCTTCCAGATGTTTACATATTCCTCATGATCTTTTCTACTATTTTGTCTTCATTATTGATGTTCATATTACTTTTTGTTGTTGTCTTGTGTGTATATGCCATTTTTAAGGCTGGAACTCAATGTTTTATGGTCTTCCTTGAATTTTTTGCTCATAGCTTTTTGTTTGCTCTATTTTTTTGCTCTAATTTTTTGTTCTATTCCTTGAGCCATATTCTCACCTTCTGCTTCTTGCTGGATAATTGGAGAAAAGTTTTCTCACATTTTTGTCTGTTTGGACTGACATTGAACTAAAGTATTCAGGTTTTAGACTCCTGAGTTTCTAAGATTCTACACATGAATGGCTAAAGCCAATCTTTGCTTTACTGTTATTTTAATTATGTGATAGAGGAAAGTGGAAGTATATTTGTGGTAAGGGTGCAATTTTCAAATACAAGTTTGAATCAACTTGATATAATGTAATTGCTATCAATTTTAACAGTTAAATCAATGAATATTACACATTTCCAAAGAAATATAATTGAAAACAAAACGCAGAATGGTTTACTTAAAAGAAGAAACAGAACCATGAATTTCTTTCATTTTACAATTAATGTTTTATGTAACTTTAATTAGCAGACTTCCATGACTAAAAGTTAATATATTAATTTTATACTACAAGAAGAAAAGTGATCATAGTTAAGAATAGATATTTCATCACAGTAAGAAGATAAGTTTTTGAGCATTCTCACTAAAAAGAAATGTTACATGCAGAAATTAATGGATATAGTTGCTCATGCTTGTAACCCTAGCTACTAAGGAGGTTGAGAACTGAGAATCATGGCTCAAGGCCAGCCTACGCAGGAAAGTCTGTGAGTATATTATCTCCAATGAGACAAAAGAAAACTGGAGTGGCTCAAGTGGTAGAGCACTAATCTTGAGCTGAAGAACTGAGGGACAGTGTCCAGGTCCAGATTTCAAGACCCCAAACTGACAATTAAAAATAAACCATTAAAAATAAACAGTACTTTGAAATATATCTTAAAATATATATTCTAAAAATTTTTAAATCCTCACTAGATATACTAGTTTATTTAAATAAATAGAAGTGTTTTCAGGTTTTAGTTGTTATTGAATGAATTGTGTAAATCACACATTCTTTATTCAAATCATATTTGTAGGTATATACACTTATATGCCATAAGTATAACTAACAGATATGTGATAGGCAATGCTGTTTTAGGAATCTCCCTTGGCATTCTAACATTAACACTTCTCCCCTGAAATCGATATGCCCTCCAATCTTGTCAGAAGTTTCAACTCATTGGAGCAGAAAAGTATAAGCCATAATCATTGTTTGGAAAAACTGTAACATTTTACACGTATTTCACTTAGTTTAAGAACCAAAACATTTAAGTCATCTGAAATATGCCAGTTATAGCAAAATGTCTTCTGAGCTTTTTAGTCTCTTAGATGAAAATCTTTAAACATACATCTAATTTTTTCTGCCTAACATCCTATATCTTAAGAAGATCTTTGTCATAAAGGATAAATACAGATTCTCTTGTGAAATGAAAGAAAGAGATGAGAAAATACATACTTATAGTGATTGTGTAAATAAACTAAGAAATTCATTCAACATTCTGAGGGCTCTTAGCTCATTGGACTAGAACGATGCTGGAATCTAAGATTATATTAAAATTTTAGACTTGAGCCTATCTTTAAGACTGCTTAATACTATTGATTTTTCAGTCAGTATTCTTTTTGTTGTTGGTCATGGTGGTTGTGGGGGTTGTGGGCCTTGAACTCTGGGCCTGGGTGCTGTCCCTCAGCTCTTCAACTCAAGGCTAGAGTTCTACCACTTGAGTCATAGGGCCACTTCAGGTTTTCTGGTGGTTTATTGGAGATAAGAGTCTCATGGACTTTTCATGAACAGGCTGGCTTTGAAACATGATACTCAGATCTCAGCCTCCTGAGTAGCTAGGATTATAGGGGTGAGTCACCGGCAATTCAACTTTCTTCTCTGTACAACATCAACCATAAAATAAAATGAAGTAAAATCAATAAAGGACGTGTTTGGCAAATAAAGTAAAATGATAACTTACAGACAAATGAAAATAATAACATACATATATGTCTATATACATGTATATACACATCTGTATATCCTTATATAGGTATTAGTATATATACACATATAAGTATGAATATATGCATACGTACATATAGTGTGTAAACATATAAATTTATTTAAATAGACTTGAATCAGAAATATATTAATAGCATATTAATGCCAATGAAAAACTTTAACCATCCTGAATAAGTTATAAAAAATCCAAATACATATCTCTATAGTAATATAATAACAACCAAGGAACATATGGAAAGATCATAACATACATAGACATTGCATACATATAGAGATTAGTGGAAATAGAAACAATAAGATAGCCATGCACAACCATTATGTAGAAATTGGAATCCTTATACATTGGTGTTTGACATTTAAAATAATATAGTCAGTTTGTTGAACATACTGGCAATCTTTAAGATATTATATATAGAGTTGCTTCTATGATCCAGCATTTTGAATCATAATTTTATATACAAAATAGATTTCAACATATGTCCAATGAGACACATATACAAGAATATACAGAGCAAAACCTTTTACAATAACATGTAATAAAGAATTTAAATGCCCATTGAGGATGTTATTCTATTATACATATGCTCTATCCATGAGAAAAGTTTACATGGACTTACTGTAAAAACAGTAATATTACATGGGAAAAATGGATAAAATAGACTACATTTTCTAATTATATGAGCTTTTTAATATTGGCACATCTGTAGAGGAAGAATATGAAATAACAGCTGCTCAAGAGAGGTATGGTCGAATGTTGACAGGAAGTGACTAGTAATAAATATGGGAATATTTTGAGAGGGTAGTAAGGATAAAATGTTCTAGAACTGAAGGTAATATTCTTACTCCAACTCTTTAACATTCTAAGAATAATTTACTTTATCGAAAAATTACAAATTGCATTTGCATTAACCTTAGGAAAATTTTTAGAATAGTAGTGGCTGAATCTAAGTGATAATATAGAATTTAAAAATCACAGAATTCTATAATGCATAACGTTGGTATGTTGATGATTAAGACTATCAAGAAAATATGATCCGTGGTATATTTTCTGAGTGACTATACATGATATTGTGAGTCAGTGAATATTCTACAAAATTATGTAAATTGAGGGATGAGATAGGATTGTGAAGGATGAGGGATAATGATTATCAAGAGGTATTGTATAGGGCTGGGAATGTGTCTTAGTGGTAGACTGCTTGCCTTGCATGTGTGAAGCCCTGGGTTTGGTTCCTCAATACTACATAAACAAAAAATCTGGAATTGGCACTATGACACAAGTCATAGAGTACTAGCATGAGGAAAAGAAACTCAAGGACATTGCCAAGGCCCTGATTTCAAGCCCCAGGACGAATAAAAAAATAGGTGCATTGTATTAAACCGGGCAATAGTGGCTCACACCTGTAATCCTATATAATTAGGAGGCTGAGGATTGAGGTTTGAAGCCAGTCCAGGCAAGAAAGTCTGTGAGATTCATATTTCCAATTAAATCTCAGAAAAATCTGAAAGTGCTGCTATGCCTCAAGTGATAGAATTCTAGCATTCATCCAAAGGCACTCAGGAACAGCATTCAGACCCAGAGTTCAAACCTCAGGAGAGAAAAAAGAAAAAAAAACCTCACTAAACACTATTCATTAGCTGCTTTGTCAAACAGCAACTCCCATACAACTACTTAAAGTTAATTAAAAATATGATAAAATGTAAGTCATTTTGGGAACCAGACATAGATAGAATACATGGGACGAAGTAAATTTTAATACATGCAGTTTGGTTGTAATTTGTTCTACAGTCTTCTTACATCATTTATGAAATTGACAATGCAGTCAATTATAGGTCAATTTCCTTAAGGAACAGATTGTATTCTGCTGTCTTCTCATAGGAAACCATAGACGTGATTTTTTTGCCTCTTATTGAAGTATATCTGATATTTTAAACTAGATTTGTCTTAATATAATATTAATTTAATCAATCATTTCATTAGGGCGATATTGGTCAGATTTTTTTCCAGTAAATCTTATCCCTTATAATAAATGTGAGCATGTTGTGTCAGTCTCCTATTAATATGACAAAATACTTTATAAAATTAACTTAAAAGGGGGAGAGATTAATCTTGTCTTCTGATTTTACACATTTCTGTTTATATTTCTTATCCTCATTGCTTTGGGTTGGTGGTGGCACAGTACCCCATGTCAGGAACATGTGACGGAGTATGTGTATTCATGGAAGCCAGGAAGTAAAGTAGGAATAAGAGTGGGGAAAGAGAGAAACACGAGGAGGGGAAGAGGGAGAGGGAGAAGGAAAAGCAAAAGGAGAAGGAGACAGGGAGTAAAAGAAGGAAGAAGAGGAAAGGACTTTGATCTTAACATTCTCTTTGATCATAAGTTCTCAATGACCAAATCTCTACAACTATGCCCAAGTGAGAGGGTTCACCTTTTTATGGCAACATAGTGAAAGCTAATTATTAACCCCAACACTTTATGATTTCAGTTTTAATTTCTAGAGTTACAGGTAGATATTTCTGTAAATTGTGATAAATTCTGTTCCTAATTACTTACTTGAAATAATCAGAGAAGCTTTTTGAAATTGAGGAGGTTGGATTATACCATTACTGAAGAGATGAATGAAATATTTTGAGTGCAAATACATTTTATTTAACAGATAAGAAAGCTTCAAGACATTTCATTTTTTGACATTCAAAAATGACTATTTCATCTAACTCATAATAACTTGAATTTTTCATAAATTTATGACATTTCCATTCAAGTTTTTGTCATCTATTGTGAGGTTCTTTCTTTCTAGTGGAAGAAAAAATAAATACTATCACGATCATTTATTTCTTAATTATTCTATAGAGTAGGTATAATATGAATTTCCTACCATTCAAAAACAAGTTATATTCAATTCTAGGAATAATTGCATGAGCCATGGAATATCTTGCTTTATGTCATATTGAGATTGATTCAATTTCTAAAAATCACTGTTGACATAGTACATGAAATTCAGTGTTTCCTTGAAATGTCTTAGTAATCAAACTTCAGAAATACAAAACCAGTAACTAAAATATTTATATACCCAAAAAACGTATGAATCTATATATTATGTCAAAAACGCTTAGGTTTAAAAGAAGAAAAAATCATGTGACTACAGTAGATAATATTTAATTTAATGAAAAATTGCTTCATTCACCCTGACAGAGCCTATTGCTTTTAGCTTAAATGAGAAATTTGATTAAGGATCCCTTTTCGCTTGAATAATAGAGTATTTCGATTTGTGCAAAGATTCTGACATTTAAACCTTTGAGTGTATATTTTTTATAAAAATGAAAACTATTTTTCACAGTGCATGTTCAGCTTTAATAACTAAATAAATATCTAAATATTAATTTATTAAACTGATAAGAAATATATTTTATTCTTAGGTATATCTGTGCTTAATATGGGTTTCTCTAGCTTGTAATCCTCGCTACTCAGGGACCTGGGATTCAAAGCCAGCCTTGGCAACAAAGAAATCATCTTATAAATATGTTAGAAACAATTGCAAGAAAGAAAAAAAAAACATGTAAATACTTATTGTGAGGTTCATTTCACCTAACATCAACTTATCTGACCTATTCTGCTTGTCACAGACGTGCCCCTCCCCCACGGTTTAACCCCTGCTTGCATTGTATTTGATGTTGGTATGATTTGTGGAGAGCAAGGGAAAAATTACATGGTTTAAAAAAGGATACAGGTGGACCCATTGCAACAATGAGATTTACAAGTCATTATGTAGAAAAACGAACTTTACAAATTTGACAGGGGGGTTGATGGGGCAGGAAGGGGGGGGAGATGAGAAAGGTTGAGAAGTAGAAAAAAAGGATGAGACAACAATGCTTGATAAGAAATGTACTCATTAACATGCCCATGTAATTGTAACCCCTTGTACTGTATTTTCACAATAAAAAAATTTAAAAAGTTTTAAAAAGCCAGCCTTGGAAAGAAAGTTCATGAGTCGCATCTCAATTAATCACACACACATCAACACACACACACACACACACACACACATACACACACACATACATACACACACACACACACACACACACACACACACACATACACACAAACTCACACAAAGCCAGAAGTGCAGTTGTTGCTCAAACGTTAAACCAATATCCTTGAGAGTTCAAATCACAAAAACAACACACACACAATATTATGTCTAAATTCTTATTTTACTTTGAAGAAATAAACAATATCATGGAAAGTGATATTTGTTACATATCCTGCAACTTTTGTGAAGTTGTTTTTAGTACAATTTCTCTTAAGATATAACATAGGTTATTAAAATTAATATTATTCTAGACTACTCATAATTACTCATAACACCTTGAAGAAAAACAGTTGGTGTTTTTTCTATAGCCATAAGATATGTTCTGAGTAAAAGAAGAAAGGAAGTATGGAAGAAAAAGAAAGAAAGAAAGAAAGAAAGAAAGAAAGAAAGAAAGAAAGAAAGAAAGAAAGAAAGAAAGAAAGAAAGAAAGAAAGAAAGAAAGAAAGAAAGAAAGAAAGAAAGGAAGGAAGGAAGAAAGGAAAGAAGGAAGGAAGAAAGGAAGGAAGGAAGGAAGGAAGGAAGAAAGAAAGAAAGGAAGAAAGGAAAGAAGAAAGGAAGGAAGGAAGGAAGGAAGGAAGGAAGGAAGGAAGGAAGAAAGAGAGAGAAAGAAAGAAAGAGAGAGAAAGAAAGAAAGAGAGAGAAAGAAAGAAAGAGGGAAAAAGAAAGAGAGAGAGAGGGGTAAGGAAGGAGGCAATGAGGGAGGAGGGAAAGAAGGAAGGAAGGAAAAAAGGAAGGAATGAAGGAACGAAGGAACAAAGGAAGGGGCGGAGGAAGGAAGGGACAAAAACGATTCAATTTATAAAATCAGGTATTTAGACCAACATAAATTTCATGTAATTAACACTTTAGTCAATGCAATTTTGCAATTTTCATTTGCATGTTCCCCATGCATGAAGGAAACCAACAAATGAAGGATCAGAAATAACCAGGTGTATCTGTTTGCATCTATAGTAAATATGTATGCAATTTTTTCTCAGTTTCTACAAATAATCAAATAATTATTTGTAAACAATTCACACTTATTTATAAGTATTTTAAAAATTGAGGTATCCAAAGGATGCCAATATATTATATAACGTGAATACTAGTATTTATAATGCTATTAATATTACAGTCTTCATATTTTATTAATTGTAACAATTTTATTTTGTATTTTATGAGAGATATTAGCGTACTCTGATTTTGGTGTCTGTGAGAGTTCTAATAGCAGACCTTAATTAAAATCAAAGGAGATCTGTATTTGTTGGCTAAACGAATATTTTTGAAAGCAATTAACACATCAGAAATTGTTCAAATACATCAGAAGGGCTTTAGGCTGTACCACGTTTACATGTTTACCTATGATGTGATTCAAGAGCCACTAAAAAATCATACTTCACTTTGCCATCACTATAATTATCCCCATTGTAAGAAGAATCATTCACATAATTCACATGATATAAGCTTGTCCTTAAGTAATTATTTTCTATGAAATAAGATCCAAATGATACACCACACTGAGTTAAAGAAAAAGTTGCAAAGTGTATTGGATGATGGAACTCCTTCCAGGTAAACATGTTGAAATTCTATTCCTCTGCCTGGTCACATTAGAATGAACGTTTCAGAGATTACCCTGCAGTAATGATCCTGATAAAAGAAGCCCAGTATAACTACTCTGCGATGTGAACGTCCAGAAAATAGATTATAATGAACCAGAAAATGGACCCCCATTAGACAAAGAATTGTTTGAATTACCATTTTTATAATCAATGTTTAAGCTTCTAGAGTATGGATAATATACTCCTGATGTTTTTAAGCCACTTATTTTGAAATATTCTAACAGCCCAGTGGCTGACAAAAAGCAAAGTAGTTTTTGATTTAAATTTCACAAATTCAGATAAAAAAGATTAATGAAGTTTTATTATTTGAATTTTATTCTCCATATCTCCAGGTTTAAAATATTTTAAGGGCTGGGAAGGTGGCTCAGTAGTAGAGCACTTGCCTTGCATGCATGAGGTCCTCAGCACCATATAAGCAAAAAAAAAAAAATCGAAGTGATGCTGTGTCTCAAGTGGTAGAGCACTAGCCTTGAGCTGAAGAGATGAGGGATAGCGCCCAGGCCCGGAGTTCAGGCCCCACAACTGGCAACACCCCCCAAAATTTTTAAATGGGAATCTAATTGAAGTTCAACTCTATATTCAACTATCATAATTAATTTTTTGAATATTTTTATTATCTTTATCTGTAAAAATAGTTGGTATTAACTGAAACAGTATATGGATACATCTTGATCAATGTCACCCCATTCAACATTTTCATCCACCCATCCCAATCAACCCTGATTCTTATGTATCTCAATATTATGTTCTGGAATTACTTGCCATTTAACAAAGCAGTTTATGTGTATGAAGCACCTGGAATTGTGTTACCACATCAATATTTTCACCCCCCATTTCACACTACGCCTGGCGTTGCATATTTCAATTCTGGGAAGTATACAATGGATTCTTGCCTGTATTCGATCCTTTTCCCCTTCAATTTCCTACCCATCTCATATTGCCCCCCTTTGTCCTCTCTTGCAGTACACATTTACTGTTATTTATTTTGTTGGGCTTTGACTTAGTCTTTTAAGAGAATTATAGTATTTTCACTCTTCATGGACTCTGCCACTTCAGATAATTCATTTGTACCTTCTTGAATACCATCCAGTGTGTTTACTTTTACATTTTTAGGCACCTTCTATCTAACACAAATGAGGAAAATCATGCAAGCTAAGTTTCTCTGAGTCTGCTTTATTTCATTTAATATTATTCCTACGTGTTTCATTTTCCTTAAGAATGGTGCAATATTATTCTTTCTGAAGGATGAGAAGAATTCCATTATGTATGTATTATATATATATATATATATATATATATGTTGTATATATGTATATATGTATGTTTATATACATATATGCATACCTATACTTGTAAATTGGGATCAATAAGATTATATATATATATATATATATACATACATAATTTATATAGACATATATAATTCTCGACCTCTTTTTACAATGAGAGGTATCTGGGCTGATTCCATATGTTGGCTACAGAAAACAATGCAATAATGAACATGATTGTGCTGGTAGCTTCAGTGTGGCCTTGTTTCTGCTCTATTAAATAAATGACCATAAGGGGAGTTGCTGGATCATAGGTAGGTAGCTCTCTATTCACTTGTGAGAGCAATTTCCATAGTGTTTTCCAATGTGGTGGAACAAGATTACATTCCCATCAACAGTGTAATAGAGTTTCCTTTGGGCCACATCCATATCAGTATCTGTGATTGTTCAGCTTTTCATAATGACATTGTAACAGGGGTGAGATGAATCTCAGTGTTGTTTATATTTGCATTTCTTTTACAGAGAGAGATGTATCTATTTGTCATTCTTACTTCTTCTTCTAAGAAGTTATCTTCAAATCTTTATCCCATATATTGATTGGGTTCTTGTTTATTTGAGTGTCTATTTTTGTTGGGTTTAACTTTTTGATATCTAAATATGTGTTAGCTATGAATACCCTTGTCTGATGCTTAGTTAGTAAAATACTTCTTCCATTCCATTTTCTTACTATATATCCTGCTAACTTTTTCCTTTGCCTGAAGAAACGCTTCAGTATGATGCAATTCTATTGATCAAGAAAGAATGATATTACACTATTCATAAGGAAAAGTAAAGACTTTGAACAAACTTATATTAAGTGAAGAAACACTAAAAGAAATATATGCTGCCTGATTTCCCTCATGTGTTGCATTAGAATGTGCCTTTAATTCTACAAGTAAAGACATGTGGATGGTAAAAGAGAAAACATTACAATCGGACATGATAAATTATATGGGATTCTAAACATTTATACAGTGAGATCAAAGGAGGATGCCCTGTGGAGAGGATCACAAAGGCTCAATAGCTATATAAATATTATCATATAAAATAATGTTCATTAAAATGGTCTCCAAGAAATGATAGATTTTTATTATTTTGCTTTTTCCTTCTGTGGTCTCATGTTTTTTTTTTTTTTTTAATTTGTGCACCTTTGTTTTATGTGTAAGTTTAGAAATGGCAAGAGAGAGCACAGAAAAGGTGGGACAAAGGGTTAACAAATGCAGCAGTGCTACTCAATAGACACTACATTGTAAATGAACTATACAACTATATGGGAGAGGGAGCTTGAAAGTGAAAAACTGGGAGAACATGAGGGAAGAGGTGACACTGTTCAAAAAGAAATGTGGTCATTATCTGACTTAAGTAATTGTAACCCTTCTGTACATCATCTTTACAAATTAAAAATGGACCTCATAAACAGGTCAGATTAGCTGTAGTAATTTTAGATAAAATAGGCTTTACATTAAAAGTGGTATGAAAGTAAAAAGAGACAAAGAAGGACATTAAATATTGATAAAGAAAACTCTCCATCAGAGGGATATAACAATTCTAAATATCAATGTCCTGAATCCTAGAACTCCCAAATTCATTAGACAAATACTACTTACCCTAAAACCACGCATATCCAGATATATTGTTGGTTGATTGAACACAACATTCTTACCTCTGGACAGGCCATACAGGTAAAAAATTAGCAAAGAAACTTCAGGGCTAAATAACTGCATTGACAAGCTATACCTAACAGATATCTACAGAATATTTGACCTAGCAGTGTCTCAATATATATTCCTCTCAGCAGCCCATGGAATGTACTCCAAAATAGATCATATTTTATATCACAAGAAAAATCTGTGAAAGGGCTGGGAAGGTGGCTCAGTGGTAGGCTGCTTGCCTTGCATGCCTGAGGCCCTGGGTTCAATTCCTCTCCACCATATAAGCAAAAAGGAAAAAGCCGGAAGTGGCGCTGTGGCTCAAGTGGTAGAGCGCTAGCCTGGAGTTGAAGAGCTGAGGGACAGTGCCCTGGCCCAGAGTTCAGGCCCCATGACTGGACCCCCCCCCCCCAAAAAAAGAAAAATCTGTCAGAATTCAAAAATAAAAATGAAATAATTCTTTGTATCCTGGCAGATCACAATGGGGCCACATTAGATCTCGACATCAAAAGGCATCACAAAAAATTCTTAAAATCACAGACTGAATAACACATTGCTAAGTAATCAGTGAGTCACTGAAGACATACGGAGGGAAGTAACAACTTTTATGGAATTCAATATAAGTGAACACACAAAATACTACCACCTCTGGGACACAACAGCACAGTTGATACTCAGGAAAATATATAGCTTTGAGTATGTACATCAGAAAATTAGAACAATCTTGAATCAGCACTAATGATGCACCACTAGGTCCTTAAAAAACAGAACAAGCCAAACCAAAAAACAGTAGACAGAAATAATACATATTAGATTGAAGAAATAAATGAATCAGAGTCTTAAAAAACCATACAATCATAATTGACTTTTATCTACTATTAGCTCACAAATTCACTCAATGAATGTCAACCTAGCTATTTTCAGAGATAATCTCAACCAGCTCAAACCAGTAAACAAAACAAACTCCTAGGATTCTAAGAAACAACATTTTGTTTGCCTTTTTAAAATAAATTTACTCTGTTGTTCTTATTAAGGAGATTTATAGATGGATTACAATTACAAGAGTTAGGTAATGAGTACATTTCCTTTTGTGAAATGTGTTCAGTTCCCTCAATTATTCCCAGTCCAACTCTCCTGTCTCCACCCATGTGTTAAATAGTTCACTTTCATCAATGTTCAATGAACTCCACTGCTGCAATTTTTCATAATTTTCCCTAAAGCTCTGTGCCCACCCCTCACATTCCTGAAGATGTACAATGAATATACCAAGCATAAAGTAAAGAAGAAATAATCATCACAGACTATAAACAACAACAAACACAAAACAAAAAAGGACTTTTCTGTTTCCATATATCATAGGTTGTTTCAGTATTTATATCTTGTTATATAAATATAAATGTTTTTTATTATGAAGTTAATTCAGGGACTAAGGTATGATAACATAATCTTGCTTTCTATTTAATAATGCTTTTTATTTTAATATTAAATTTGTAAGTAACACAATTATAGTCCTAGTGAAATTTGAAGGTTCAGATTTAAAGTTAAATTTTCAAAATGTCTAATAGTTCCATTTTGGCAAACAAAATGAAAGACAGGCATGTTTTATCCTCAAGAATGTTATTATTTCATGGGTAAAAAAAGTAAACTAAATATAATATTAATTCAGTGGAAATAAGGAATCAAATACTTATTCAATGCATCAATTCCATAGATTATGAGATCTGTTGATAAAATTAATAAAACTTCTTTAAGTAGATTACTTAAGATATGAAGCAAATGATAAATTTCTTTTTAAATGAAGTTGATATAAAAATCAATATCCAATGATTCCAGAGTTCTGTATGCTTGATACATGTCAATTTACACATATGCTTGGCTCATCTCAAAGTTATTTGAAGATAACTGAAAGCAGGACTAGAATAAAAAAAATCATGCAAAGGTTTAGCTGCATTTTGTGATTAAATATGTCTCCTTTATATCTCTTTATTGCATTTGAGAAATCTGGAAAATTTGTTTAAGTCACATCAACAACAATGAGAAATGAAGATCCCCTAGCTCCTTAAAAGACCATTAATAAGAAAAACAGGAAACAATAAAAAAAATTGTAGTTGATTGTACTGCTTTGCAATTGTGGATTATGTGCCTATCATATGAATCTGGGCTCAAATCACAAGGGCTACTGGAAGAAAATTTCAAAATCTAGAGAGGCCAATACAGCTCTGCAGTTGTTTGTAGGTTTCACTATAGTTGCAACTGGACACCAACTGTACAAAGAAAATAATTCTACTGCTTTTCAGGCAAGAATGTGATGAAAAGCATACTTACATCTTCTTATATGAAATAAGAAGACCACACTTTAAAAGCTGACTAAATGATGAGCCCTTTGCATAGCAGTGCCATTTTTAAGGCACTCTAGATAATTCAAGTCCTTCATCCCTCCCCAAACATTAATGCCATTTACAAAACATTGCTGAGGGCAATTTCCAGTTCTATTTGATATTTCAAATGGCTTAGGAATAACATAAATAATAATACAAGTTGTTAAGAAAATTAAATTTTGAATAAGCAAACAATTCAGATTCAACTCCATAGCATAACTTTTAGGAAGTATGAATTAAGGAATTAGGAATATCCTTTGTAATTTAATATTAGAAATTAGGGCAAAATGCCAGAAACAGACTCTGAAAGAAGAAAAAAGAAGTCTGTGATAAGATATATTAAAGTTTACCTAGGGACAAGTAATTTTACCTACATTTGGTATTATATGATAGCATATGTTGTTCTGCTAATCAGAAAGACTCAAAAAGATTTTTAAATATGATATGAAAATGCATCATCATGAATGAATGAAATCAGGGAGAAGATGGCTCAAGAGCTGGTTGGTTCTGTTAAATATTCTCATTATTTTGAATGATCTGGTGTTTGTTTATGTGTGGAATTATGAATATATTTTATGTCTAGGCAGGAAAGTTTGATTATTAGATCATGGTCTGATACCCAATGTCAGGAACCTAACCTGAGTCAGAGTGGTGATTGTGTGTGTGTGTGTGTGTGTGTGTGTGTGTGTATGTGTGTCTGCAAATCTGTATTTAGCAGGAAGTATCTTATTTCCCTCAGGGTATTTACTTAATTGTATTTGTTATATTACATTAATGACAGCAGGTAAAGGTAATTAACATTTTCAGACATATATTTATGTTCCTATGATTGCATGAACAAACTAAAAAGTAAGGTTTCGGGTATGAGTTTTGTGGAAGGTCAGCTGAAAGTATGAACATTTGGAATCTTGAGAAAGATCTCAATGGCAATAATTTCAGTGTAAATCAATTTTAGACAACACTTGCAAGGATATGTAATCCTATATTAAAATGCAACATGTATTGATTTCCAAAACTACACTATTCTAGAAATTTGTAGGAAAACATGTTAAATTACAGAAACATAAACGTAATGTGATTATTTATTCCAAACAGTTTTATATTTTAGTTTCGTCAAGTAAAAATACCATTTATTTTTCTGTATAGGAAGGAAAACCCTAAATATTACAATTTATGCCATATTTTACATTGGGAAGCTTTGTCTATATCACTGTTTATTTCTATTGTTTCTGCTTTCCTATTCATAATTCTGCTTCTCATGGTATTCTCCTAAGGACCTTTATTTTCTCCCAGTTTGGGGCTTGAACATACCTCATGCTCTCATTTTTTTTGCTAACGGTAGTCAGTCTATCATTTGAACCATCCCTCCAGCATAGAAATTTTTATAGTTAATTGGAGATAGAACCTCATGAATTTCCTACCAGCCTGAAAACCATTATCCCCCAAGTCTCATCCTTCTTAATCACTAGGTTATAAAGACGAATCATGGACCCCAATATTCAATGACATTTCAGGTTTTATAGATTCCCCATATTTGCTAGTAATTTTAATAATAAACTACCACAGATTGTTTGGCATTAACACTGTAAGTACATTGCCTCTGAGTTGGTGGATCTATAACTCCAATATCAGATTTGGCTTCTGAGTCTTCTTTCCTGGGCAAATTCAAGGCCTTCTTTGTGGGACACATGGGCAGCAAAGATGGTGCTGAGAAGAAGTTGAGTGGGCAGAGTCCGAGTTGTTTATGTTAAAGTCTGACTGGATACCACAATCAGGCGAAGTGACATCAGTGTATAAAAAGCTCATGGACAGCAGGGAAAGTACAGAAAGCTTAAGTGCATGATAGGGTGACCTCTACATTGATTGGTTGGTTCCTTTTCCTCCCCTTCCATGCCACATGTTTTTTTTTGCTTTAAAAAGTGCTTGCTGTGTGGTAATAAATGAGTTCCTGCTTGACTTGACTCCCTGCTGCATCTGTCTCTGAAGCTAAGGGAAGCTGGGGAACAGGCAAGTGACACATGTAGCTTTCCTAGCAGCCCGTCCATCTTCCATGGGATGAATGAAAACCCAACATCTGGCGCTCAACATTGAGCATGAAAGGAAAATATAACGCTCGAGGCTAAGCAGTCTCTCAGGGTAAGTGAAACCATTAAGTATGGGTAATTTTCTCTCACAAAAGGAGGACTTGGGAAGTGAAGAAGAAAAGGAATGGTCAAATTTGACTGAGAATGCACTGATCAGACAGAAGCACACTCAGTGGAAGTCAACACGAGTGTGAAGGTTACTTCCCTCCCCCGACTCGGGTGCCCCTGACAGTCCTAGGGCCCCATCTTATGCCTCCAAAATTGGGGAAGGGACAACACCCTACGGAGGGACCTGTGAGATGGATCCCGATGACCAAACTTCCACAGAGGGGCCAAGGGCCAGGGAAGTAACCTATGTGGAAGCCTACCTTGTAAAGGAAGGGCCACAGGGGAGTCTGGACCCTGGGCCACAGGATTTGCTTCACAAAGAGTATCCGGTCAATCTGGCACAAAGAGCTAACAGACCCTTGGAATTGTATCCATGGGAAGCTAAGGATCTTAAAGACCTCCAGAAGGTGGTGGTGGAGGATGACCTGAACTCTCCTTGGGCCCAGACCCTATTACAGGACATTGCTTATCACACATGTGTCCCTAAGGACTGGATGGATGTGGCAAAAGCCGTCCTCACCAGTTCTCAGTTTTTCAAGTGGTGTGCCTTCTTTAAGGCAGAAAATAACCAGCAGGCTCAACCTGTAATACCTATTATTTATGCCATATTAACAGGAGCAGGGGAAGGTACTCCACTGGCATCCAAAAGGCTGCAATACCTGGCACGTACTGTGACCAAGTGAGGCAGGCAGGACTTACCACATGGTACAAACTGGATGAAGGGTCCACTGAATCCCGCATAGCAGGAGAGACAAAAGCACAGTGAACCTCTACCTCATGTTATCGACCCTGTCCAACAGAGTGTTCAACAAAGCTGACAGCAGGGAACCTCCGGGATCAATTTGTAAAGCTAATGGTTTGGGGAAGGGATGAATGCAGACCACCACGTGGCCTGTGCTGGATTGAGAGAGAGTTCCCTGAGCAGATGGGTGGTGGCCTCTCAAGATGTGGGAATGAAACAGTACCAGTCCCAATCACTAGCTTTAGTTTTATAGGCTCAGAAACCTGTAATGACTGAGGCTATCACCTAGGCACTGGCAACCAAGGGCCAAGGAACTCCAAGACCATTGGGGAGAGGGACTTGTTTTAAATGTGGGCAAGAGGGGCACTTTAAAAGGGACTGTTCACAACAATCCCTCGCCAACCAGTACAGGGAGTCCAAACTGCCCCCTACACCCTGCCCCAGGTGCAGGAAGGGGTACCATGGGAAAAAGGATTGTCGATTCAAATTTGATTTAGATGGGAAGCCTTTAAACTAGAGAGGGGCATCCTCCAACCCTTTTAATTCATGGAGGAACCCCCTCTGCTGTAAGGTCCAGGCAACCTCATGGCAGGACAACGCAGGCCCATTGGACTGTCCCCCTGGTAAAAAGACTCAGCCCTAAAATGAGTATTTTTATAGGCAGGAAGCGGTTTCATGCCTAATTGACACGGGAGCAGACAGAACCATACTCAGGGAGGAAGAAGTGCCCTTGGACTGGAAGCTTGCACCTGGGTCCCCAATATTGGGGGTAAGGGGCAACTCCCAGTCTAAAGAGATGGTCGCCCTTATGAAATGGACTAGCCCAGATAGAGAGAAGGGAAAGATATGCCCTTTAGTGGCAAAAAAAAAAAAAAACAACTCACCGCCAATTTACTAGGGCAAGACATGCTAGGACAAATGGATGCTATGGTCACTACAGACCATCGAGCATTCTATGATGATATCCTGGATGGAGAAGAAGCACAAAGGCTTAAATGGGATCTAGAGGGACTTAAGGAAAAAGATATTTTTAACTTTCATAATTATAGAGAGGAACATATGGTACCCACTCGGGTGCAACCCCAAACCTAAAGGCCACTTCCTCCCAAGTACCTCCCATTAGGTGGAAGCCAGGAATCCCTATTTGGGTGGAGCAGTGGCCATTGACAAAACTTAAACTTGTGGCCCTCCACCTTTTGGTGGAGGAACGGATAAACCTTGGGCACATACATCCTTCTATGAGTCCTGGGAACACCTGTATTTGTTATCCAAAAAGCATCCAGGGCCTGGCACATGCTCCAAGATCTATGTAAAGTAAATGAAAAGATGGAACTAGTAGGAACGCCCCTATGAGCTATGCACTGGACTCCTGCTATACCTTCAGAATATGTCTTGGTTGTGATTGATATTAAAGATTGTTTTTTTTTCTCTATCCCACTGCAACTGGATGACTGCAAGAAGTTTGCCTTCTTCATCCCTTCTCTTAATTTTTCCCAGCATGATTGGAGGTTCAAATGGAGAGTGTTGCAACAGGGAATGGCTAATAGCCGGCCTTTTGCCAATAATACCTGGCCACACTTTTAGGGCCTGTGCTGGGTTCAGATACCTCCCTTGTCTATGCCTACAAGGATGGTATTATTCGGAGGCACCAAGACCCGGTCCACCTGGAGGGCCTTCTGGCCCAGGCTCTTGTCATATTAAAAAAGGGAGCCCTCAATAAAATAAAAAGTACCTCCTTTTAAGCTGCTCAGATCCCACCTTACCTGGTCTCAGGTCAGCCCCCATAAATCTTTGCTGGATATTCCAGCCTCTCTGACCCTAGCCCAACTTCAAAGTCTTTTAGGGGAAATCAATTAGCTGTTACCATGGGTTCCCATCCCTAAAGATTGGCTTGTGAACTTGTTTGACTTACTAAAAGAAATGATGCCCCAAGAAGTTATTACAATTACAAGCAGGTATCTGGCAATATTTTTACAGTTCCAAAAAGCCCTGGATGAAGTTTCCCTGAAGAGGTATTCTATTCTTGAGCCCGTTTCCCATTGGTTGTTTGTGGGTGACACATTGATTTCTGCAGTTTTAACTCAAAGGGGGGAGCCATTAGAGTGGGTTCACACTCCCCTGGGGGGCACACTTTGGGTGTACTCTCAGGCAAAACAAATTGCCGATGCTATTATCAAGGGAAGGACCCAAGCCCAAAGGAAATATAGCCTTGACCCGCACTCCAATGTTTTTCCTTTTCGAATGACAGACGTTGAGTGGCTCACTCGAGCCAATGCTCATCTTGCTCTCTCCCTAGAGGGGTTTCTAAGCCATATTGACTGCCATTACGGGCTATCCAAATGGACCGTCATGATATGGTGACTTCCCCTCAAAATGCCTTCTCTATTTTCTCCTACACCTTTTCCTGGCATCCTCCATGTTTTTACTGATGGAGGTATATAAAGCAGGCTCTGCCTATGCACCCTTTGATGAGCAACAAAAGACCATGAACCAACAAAGATTTCAACCTTGTCAAGGGTCGGCACAATATAAAGAAATGTTCACTGTAATAATGGCCCTTCAGGACATTCAAAAACCCTTTAATTTGTATTCTGATGGCCTATATGTAATTATCTTGCTCCCTCATATTCCCCAGACACATATTAAGTGGGATGGAAACCCTATTTTCCCCCTTATGGTTACTTTTAAGGGCCTATTAGAAGGACAGGGAGACCCTATTCATATTCAACATTGAGAGGGCATTCAAAACTTCCTGGGTTTTTATCCATGGGCAATAATTGGGCAGACCAATTAGCTACTGGCCCACAAGCATTAATGTTACAAGAGGCCACCCATTTACATGATTTAATCCACATCAAGTGGAGAGGTCTTCAACATAAATTCCCTCAGTTTCCTGTAAAGGACCTCAAAAGGATAGGACATACCTGTAAAACATGACAGCTCTTCTTAAAAGTACTCCCTTTACAACCACCAGGGTTAAATCCCAGAGGCCTCAAACCCAACATCCTCTAGCAAACAGATTTTACTCATTTCCCAGCTTTTGGTAAGATTAAATATATTTTTGTTTCTATAAATACCTATTCATGAACATGTTGGGCCACAGCACATAGAGGAGAAAAGAACTAAACATTCACAAACACATTTTCTTCAATGCTTTGCCTCCTTGGGTCTACTACCACAAGTTTAAACCGATAATGAACCCTGTTTTGTTAGTATAGCAATGTCAGTTTTTTGACAGATGGCATATTAATCATACTACAGGAATTCCCTATAATCCCCCAGAACAAGCAATGTAGAAAGAAAGCACCAATGTCTTAAGGAAGAATTATTAAAACAAAAAGGGGGAGCTAACCCCCATATACAGTTATAGATAGCTTTATTTACCATTAACATTTTTAAATTTTTCAAAGATGGAAATGAATCCAGATTTCAGAAGCACTGGGGACAATTAAACCCTAAGCCCCAAGGGAAAGTCAGGTGGAAGGACCCTCTGACACAACAATGAAGAGGACCTTACCCCCTAGTGACCATGGGCAAGGGATTTGGATGCATTTTTCCCATAGTGTAGACAGCCCCCATTTGGATCCTGGCCAGGAACCTTAAGTTTTTACCCATTACCTCTATACACGAGGATGCCCAAGGATAAACTAAACAACAAGGAAAGAAAATGGCTATTGTGGTCGTGGCTTGTGTTTAAAATGGGAAAGCTAAAAAGATAACTACTAACCATCCCCATGGGCAACCAGCCCTGGAGAAACTCTTATGTTCCCTAACAATTGCAGATGGTGATACTCCAGCTGTTGGCTGTCCTGACACTCCCAGTCCCAGCAATGGCCCTGCAGAATCGACATCAACCTCAACAGGTAAACTGGGCAGTGATCAGCAATGGCAATGGAGAAATCATCAATAGCACCAAGCATGATAGGGTGAACTCTACAATGATTGGTTGGTTCCTTTTCCTCCCCTTCCATGCCGCATGGTTTTTTTGCTTGCAGTGTGGTAATAAACAAGTTCCTGCTTGATTTGACTCCCTGCTGTATCTGTCTCTGAGGCTATGGAGGCTGGGCAACGAGCGCTTACCTTTCCTAGCAACCAGTCCATATTCCGCAGGACAGACGAAGACCCAAAACTTTTACATCTCTTGGAGGAGTTTTCAACATACATGCTACCTTTGAGATTCTGTTTCCATATCCAGTCACTTTCTAAGACAATGGGTTTTTGTTCTTTAGCATGATTTCAGTGGGACAGTAACCAACACATAATGTATTACTTAATGGATAGAATAAAATCTCATAGGAAATTGTTTTGGACATGGAAGTTATTGTTATACTTTTAAAAAATAGCAAAAGAGGTAAAGGTTTCATTAGAGCTTGTAAAATGAGCATGAAGTCTTGACTTTAGACATGCCAAATTCTTACCCTGGCACACACTTAAATTCCTGGGGGTACTGGAGGATTAAACCCAAAACCCTGTACTTGTGAAAAAGCATCTCCACTACTACCAAACTTGCAGATTATAATTGGATTGATTATTTTGAGGTAGTATCGCTATGCCTTGGCCTTCTTGAACTGTGGTCCTCCTAACACAAGCCTAAAACATTGCACCCAGCAAATGGTTAGAGTTTCTGAAACTTCTTTGTGTGTCTGGCCTTGCCTGGAACTGGAATTCTCTAATCTCTGTTTTCCAAGTAGATAATATTATAGCTTTGAGCCACTTTATTCAGTAAAAGTATACAATTTCAAAATATCTTGATATTACCTATATCTGTGCTTAACATATAGAGCTAACATTAATTTTCTCCCTCTTTTGTTTAGCACTCTGAGCTGGAAACATTGGCTTTCTTGATACACATAGCTTTTTGGGGATGGAAACCCATCACAATCAAAAAAATCTCCCAGCTGGGCAATGGTGGCTCACGCCTGTAATCCTAACTTCTCAAGAGGCTGAGATCTGAGGATCGCGGTTCAGAGCCAGCCATGGCAGGAGAGACCTTGAGATTCCTATCGCCAACAAACCACGAGAAAACCGGAAGTGGCACTGTAGCTCAGGTGGTAGAGCGCTTGCCTTGAGCTGAAGAACTGAGGGATAGGGCCCAGGCCCAGAGTTCAAGCCCCACGACCGACCAAAAAAAAAATCTCCATGTCAAAAATCATGGAAAAGAAGTCTTCAGTTTGGAAAAAAAAAACTGATCCCTAACTTATAAATGCAGTATATTTATTGTTAGTCAATGCTTTCTTAAGTATAAGGAAGAAGGCAGAAATGTGAAAGATGTCAGGTCTCTGTAGAAATTCTGTAGTTGTCACTTCATGTTAATTTCCTTCCTTAAGGCTTGTTTTATTAAAACCCTGGGTGAATATTGGTTGGACTGATTGGTAATCTTCTCCAGGAAATGAAGCTGATTTTAGAAGGCTGATGGTGTGTGAAATAAAGGAATGATGTGAATGAGCACAGATATTGTTACAGAATGAGCCGACTAGGTTAATTGCTGAACAGCAAAACAAAGCAAAGTTTCAAGTCTGATGATCCACATTAGAACATAAATAGATAGATACATATACAGATACAGGTAAATATACATATGCATATACATATACATATACATACATACATGAAAAATTAAATCTCCAGTAAAATATAGAAAAACTTGGCGTGACAAATATTAAACTAAATCAAACTGGTTTTAGGAAAGGTACAGTAAAATATCAATAGTTTAGCATAGATTTTTGTAAACAATGAAAATTCTTCCTTCATTATATACTTTACAAATATCCTTAGTAAATTTTAAAGATTTTTGTGTAAATACCATACAGAGGGGTTACAATTACATGGGTAAAGTAATGAGTACGTTTCTTATCAAGCATTGTTACTTCCTCCTTTGTTTCCCCTTACTATCCCTTCCCATCTTCCCCTCCTGACCCTCCTCCCCAAACGGAGCCAAATTTGTAAATTTTGTTTTTCTACTTAACATCTTGCATATCTCATTGTTAAAAGGGTCCACATGTCCTAGTTGCTGCAAATAGAATGATTAGGTATCTTTTGTCAAAAAGTTCATATTTGTGGAAACAAACACCAGCAGTGGTAACTTTTTTTCCAGTCCTTGAATTCTGGTTCTGGGCCCTGAACATGGTTATGCTGGTATAGTTAATGTGAGTTAGTTTTTCTATTTATTGGATTTCTGCCCATGATGGTAATTACTGGTTCTTAAGGGAGATCTATGTTTAGAATATTGAGGAATCTGCATACTGCATTCCAGAGGGGTTGAACATGTGTAATTTCCCACCAACAGTGTAAAGGAGTTCCCTTTTTGCTACATCCACGTTAGCATTTGCTATTGTTAATTTTCTTGATAATGGCCATTTAACTGGGACGGGGTAGAATCTGTCTTGTTTACTTGTAGATATATAGGCAGCTTTGAGCGACCATAAATGAATAAATCTATGAACCCTTTATTGCTCTGAGTGTGCATTCCTTTCTCTTAGTATTTTTTTCTCAAGCCTTTCATTTTCCTTAAGACTGGTGAAAAGTCATCCTTTTTGATGGGTGAATAGAATTCCATTGTGTGTATGTGTGTGTTTGGGTGTGTGTGTGTGTGTGTGTTTGTGTGTGTGTGTGTGTGTGTGTGTGTGTAACATGACTATATGCCCATGAGTTCATTTCTAAGCATTCTGTTTCAACTGAAATTGTGTAATACTATATTAAATTCAGATTACTTTCTCTACTGATTTGAAGAATATTGTTGGGATTTTGATGGGTATCGCATTGCCAATTGTTTGGGGGCAGTCAGTATTGCAGTTTCCAGAATGTTAATTTTTCCAACCAGGAGCATTGAAATATTTTACATTTCCTTGAATTTCCCTCAATTTTTCGTTTTTAGATTTTTAAAGTTTTCACAGTAGAGGTCCTTCACATTTTTAGTTAAATTAATTAATTCATAATTTTTTGTTTTGTTTTGCCTAAATTTGATTTGATTTTGAGGCTAATATATATGTGGGTTGTTTTTTGGATTTCAGTCTGGATCGTCCCATTGTTGGTAACATAGGAAAACTACTGATTCTTCTCTGCTTCATTGCTGAAGGTTAGCCTCACCTTTACTAACTTGATTGAGAAAGCTACAGGGTCCTTTAAATACAGGATTATTTCATCTGTGAAAAGGGATAGGTTTTCTTCTTCCCTATTTGGATCCCCTTTTTGTTTTTCTCTTGCCTATTGCCCTTGTTAGAAAGTCCACTACTATATTGAAGAGTAGTAAAGAGAGTGGACATCTTTTTCTCATTCCTGATTTTAGTGTCTTCATGCCTCCACTGTTAGGTATGTGCTTATTCTCTCTTAGTCATATACATACACTATTATACTGAGGAAAGTTCCATGTGTTCCTAGATTCTCAAATCTTTTAACCAAAAAGGGGTATTGGATCTTTTTAAAAGCTATTTCTACATCCACATAGACGATCATGTGGTTCTTTTCCCTGCTTCTGCTGATGATCTCTGTTATGTTTATTGACAAGTATATTGAATCCAATTGTATCCTAGGATGAACACTGTTTGATCATAGCATACTTTTTTTTGTGTTAGTTGCTGAAATTGGTTGGTGAGAATTTTATTGAAAAGTTCTCTATCAATGTTTATCAAAGACTTGGGTTCATAGTTCCCTTTCTTTGATGAGTCTCTATCTGATTTGGGGAAGAGTCTAATTCCAGCTTCATAGAATGTGTTTGATAATTCCATTTCCCTTTCTATTCCATTGAAGAGAGAGATCTGAGTATTGTAAGTTCTTTGCAGGCCTTAATTTCATGGTAAATCCATTGAGTCCTACATTTTTCTGTTATGGGAAATTGTTTATTGAAATTTCATTTTCATTACTTCTTATGTATCACTTCTTGGTTCAGGTAGAGTATAGGAAAGCATAAATTTTTCCAGGATTATCCAGGTGATTGGCATATGGTTTTCAAGTACTCTCATATAACCGTCTCAATTTTGCTAATTTATGTTGTGGTCTCAATTTTTCTCTAATTTTATATATTTGGGAGGGTCCTCTTAGGAGCTCTTAGGAGCTGTGAATCATCTACTAAATATATTTACATTGTTCTCTGGTAGGGAGCATGTCATATAACCAGTTCTTGTTCTTCTTGATCTTTTCTGTGTATGATATCTTTGTTTAACTTCCCTCCTGCTGATTTGGTGGAGATACATTGTTTCAAGTTTTCTTTGTCATGAAATATTTTTATATATCCTTTAACTGTAAAGGAATATTTGGCTTGGGACCATATTCATGGTCCATAATAGTTTGCCCTTAATGTGTGTTATATATCATGCTGGCCTCTTCTTTTTGTTTTTACCATTTCAGCTAAGAAATCTGTAGTTATTCTGACAGTATATCCTTTATAAATAATCATTCTTCTCTATGACAGCTTTAAGAATCCTTTTCTTGATTTCTAATGATCCTCTAATGGATTATGATGTGGTGGTGGGTTGTTCTTTTCTAGAATTCTCTGCTTGGTGTTCTAAAGGCTTCTCTTCTCTGAATGAACCTGTCTCTTTGGATGTTTGGAATGTTCTTAGCTAGAATTCTTTAAAATGTTTCATGTTTCCCATCCATTTAGTGTCCTGCTGTTCTCCTTGATACCAATCTAACCCAAATTTGATCTTCTCAGTCTTGAAGTTCTGGCAAGATCATTTCTTATTCTTTGGATTTGTTCTAAATGCTTACTTCTTCTTCCATATTAGACCTATTTGGTCTTTGACCCCTGAGATTATCTTCTATGTCATCTATTTGCTGTGGAGACATTCTATTTTGTTTTTGATTTCCCTGTCTTCTAATTGGTCATTTTTTCTGGCTTCTATCTGTTTATTAAAGCTTTGGTATGGACTTTCCTTACATCCTTTCTTTGGGTGGCGGGGCGGTTGGAAGGTTTGTTTTTTTAGCTATGTCTTCTCTCATATCTTTTAACTAGGCATCCATTTTTTCCTTGGACTCCCTTGCCTTTTCAGAATTTATTTCTCTGTTTGTAGTCTCCATGAGTTATTTTGCTAATCTATAATTGGTCTTACCTTATCTATAGTTGGTTTTGTATCTTTTCATTAACCACATTTTTCAGCAGTATTTGTAATGAATTTTGAAAACTATCTTCTACGTCCTTAATGGTCTGTTCTAATGCGTGGTTATTTACTGAGTGAATTATACTACTTTGACATCAATTTTCTTGTATTTTTCTGATTTGTTATGTTCACTTGGGGGATTTCTTTTGGGGCATCTATGATCTTAAGAGGTGACTCTTTATGTTCTTGGTTGAATTGCCAGGTGTTGTTTTGATCTTCTGTTGTAATTTGTTTTTCTGGAATTAGGTTTTTGTCTAGACTATTAAGTGTAGGAGTAGAAATCAATTATGGGAAGATGTTGTGATCTTAATACTTGTGGCTCCAGTGACAATTTGGGCTCTACAGTGGTATCTTGAATTGTCTCTGCATATGGATTTGGCTGTCTCCATTGTACACTTCTGTTCCTGCTTTTTTCCCATGTGGACCTTTTATTTCCCTACTGCAGCTGTACTTTTCAATATGTTGGCCACCACCTTCACAGCAGGCACCTGCCTGGCTGGGCATCTTTTCAAAGATTTCTGTTTGCTTGGAAGTCATAAAATCTTCTTTTGAATTGTATATCTATATGTAATTATAGCTGATTTGGTGTGGCCCTCTAGAAGTGGAGTACCCTCTAGGACTCTAAAGATCTGTTTCATTAGAAATAGCTAGGGTAATTTTCTGTTGCTATTGTGCCATTGGTTTTCCTCTTCCTGAGATTTATTTTATTTATTATTGATTTTTTTCACATAATTTAGGATTTGTGATGGTGGTATCAGGTTATTTTTGTTTTTTGTTTATGTTAATTTGATATAGTGATTTCAGGCTTGTATGAAGAGACAGTAATAATATTAAATGTAGGTTATTACACTGAAAGAAAGATAGCAGATATTTTAACCTATTTACTACATGTAAATTAATATTAAGCAAAGCTAATTAAAATAATTCCTTCTTTACTCTTCAGAGGATGAATATAATACTCTTGGATATCTTGGAGGAAAAGACTTTAGACTCATTACAACTGATGCCTTACATTGATATAACTGGCTAAACTTCTTCAGAAAGGCAAAAGATTAATTTCTTTCATATTAATAATTATAAAATCATAATATCTGCATGTTGAATTGTTTTTCTCTGTTATTTTCAATTCCATTCTTCATCCATTAGGTTTCTAGGGCTTTGAATGACCAATTCCTTAAAATAACTATACTGCTTATGATGTGATATAAATCTCAGTAATATTTTTTTACTTATAGATTTTTTATTGTGAAAATACCATTTCCCTTATTGCAATAACTAGTATAAGTGTGAATCAAGCAGAAAAGTAATATTAATATGAATTTTCCTCTGAGTCCCATCTTAAGCTACATTCATATGAAATTTATGCAGTCTCAAGCAAAAAACCTGACAATTTTATTCGTTCTGTTTTAATCAATAAATCCATTTTCTTAGAAATATGTTCTCATCTTTTATATTGCTCCAGTAAACATCATGTATTTCTAGGACTTTTACTGAAATAAATATAATGTATGGAACATGAAGACAAGCCCTCCTTTACACTTTAAAGTAAATCTTTGGGGACTATTTTATATATAAAATTAAACAGTGCAATGCACATGTTTATATATGAATCATCTAATGGTTGAGTCAATTAGAAACCAGAACTACCGTATTACATCAAGTCTCAATTTACTTAAAGGCACCAAAATATTTGTGCTCATGAATATTACTGATTTTAAAAAATGACTAGTCACAACAAAGTTTAGTTATATTTCAAATTTAAAAAGTGAAAATGACCACCAGATTTGCTGTCAATATCCTGTTTCCAGGAATACATTTATTCAGTAGAGAAACAAAAAATAAGGGTTTGTCACATAGAAAGACAAATGTAGAAACAGACTGTCTTTTCTTAAGATGATAAATATTTGCAAATCATGTGATTTATTCGAAGATACTACAGAAATTCATAAGAGAAGTTGTGATGAGAAGAGACAAGTTTACAATAAATGAGTCTACAGAAGATGATTTTGTATCTCTAACACACATCCAGTGTTCTACATTTTCCCGCAAACTCCTGTTCCCTTACCTCAGTTCCTGATCAATGTTCTTCTACTTTCATGATGTCAATTCTTAATAATATAAAAAGGTGGGTATATTTTGGTTTCTAGATCCAATAAATTTTAGTACTTTGGAATAGTAGTATGAATTCATGGAGTTTGCCTTGAATGTCAAGTTTGAGGATACTGTATTCCGAACACTGTTAATTGGCCTGAAACAGCCAGGAACATACAATGAATATATAGACAAAGTATACTAAGAGCAAGGGACTTGATTTCAGAGAAACGTGTAGGTCCAGGCAAGATCTTCAAGAAAAGAAAAACCAATGGAGCAAAAACCAATGGAGCAAACATCAATCAACTATCATTACAAAGGAACTGAACTGACCTCTGATGTGTCTGGGTAGTAGCTGTGTGTGTGTGTGTGTGTGTGTGTGTGTGTGTGTGTGTGTGTGTGTGTGTCTGTCTGTCTGTTTCTGTGTCTGTGTGTGTCTGTGTTTGTGTCTGTATGTGTAGAGAGAGAAAATTTTAGTGTGGCTTCCATATTTACAGCCCATAGAGCAATACTTGTTAAGGAGAAGGTGCTCATATCAGAGCTCTGATACCACTCATCACTTTTTACTGAGAAAAAACACTTGCTTAATCTGTATTTAAAAAGAGAAAAATAAACTAACATCTTAAATGACTGCTTTGAGGATTAATTGGTATATTGAAGGCCAAAGGGAGGAATTGGAGATCAATAACTGTGATTTCAGGAGTCTCCTGCTATGTATTTACAGCTGAATTACTAATATGCTTAATAATATGAAATATATGATAGAGAATTAGATAAGCAAGCAAATACAAAGAACTAATGATGAGACCGAACTTTTGAGCAGGGTTGTCACATCTTTTAGAAATGTATTTCCTTCATATGCACTTCAAATTTTTGGATTACCTGTGTGACTAAAAGGTTAGAAAGTACTGTAGAAATGAGAATTCCTGTTAGCCAAGTAGAACGAGCTCATGATCCCATCCTCACGTTACAAATTTCCATTTCATAAAGAATCTCTTTTAGAATGCTTTTATTTAATATAGTTCAGCACCTCACCCTTCCCTTTTGGAGACAGGAAAAAAGATAATTTTTGAATATTATCTTACATAAGTTAGTGTGTACAGGCATGATTTGTATGCTTACAGAAGTTAGTATTAAGTGAAAATAGGAATCACGTCACAACTAAAAATATAATTAAAATCACATAACAAGACTAGAAGTCACAGCATTTTGTTCATGAAAACATAGATTAGATTAGTTGCAGAATTTCTGTTTTGAGATAAACTTTATATTAAAGTATAATGCACTTTACCTAAGGATTGAAACATTTTATTAAAATATATTTTAATATATTTAATATATATAATATATATTTAAGATATTTTAAGATATTTTTGCTGCATAATTTTAAGAAGAAAATGCTCCCAAAGTAATTATTTTTCTTATTATTTTCCTGTTTCCATGTCATTAACCTCCAAATTAGAAATCCAGGTAAATGATTTGATTTAATTTAAGCAAAAATATTATTGAGTATAAGGACCTTCTACTCTCTACATTCATCACACTAAGATCATCAAATATGGTAAGATTGAAATAATTAGACTCTGTGTGCACTATGTTAATATTATTTACAATGTGAGTGAAATGTTTAAAAAGTAGTATTTATTTTAGGTTAATTGCTTTGAAGAGACAATGAATGATATAATCAAAACCTAAGAAAGATTAGATTTAAAATTTAGAATTCAGGAAATGTTTTTTACCACACTGTTTACTGGAGCCTTCACAACAACCTCATTAGATAAGTTATGTTACTGATGCAAAAATCCCAGAGGTTAGACATTTACAAACAGAAAAACCATGTCATTCTGAATATGTAGGTTTACATAACAAACATAGAAAATTTAGCTTTTAAATACCTGAATATAGTAATACATTTAATTGCAGGGAGAAAAAAGGAGATAAAATTGCATTTATTTTGAAAAGTAAACACAAGTATTCATTTGAATAAAAGACAATGTTTAAAACATCACCCATTCAAGAAATAAGATGTACATTTAGCTGTTTTTTGCCAATCATGTTCTCTAAACTTACTAAAAATACTAGATTAGTAAACCTAAATCATTGCTTTGTAGGGATATAGAAATTTAGTATATTAAAAGTCATGACTACTTTTTCTCAATTACTAACTGATTTATATTTTTATCATGGAATTTTATTTGATCATATTTTTATTGATTAAGTTAAATAATTGGCCAATAGCAATATGAATTATGCATGAACAAAGTTTATCTAACACAAGTATTTTATTCACAAGACATATTATGGCTCTCTTAAAGAAGACTAGATGGCAGTGTGTTATTTACTTATTAATTTTTAGTTATTTTGTTAATGGTTATTAATTGTCAGAAGCAGCAGTTTCCTTGTGCTCTTGCCAAAATATATTTAAAGCATTTGATTATACTCCCTCTATTTCCTTTTCATTACTCTTTCCTCCAAAGTTTGGTGTTTTTTACATAAAATTACATTTTAAAATATGCACATATAATCTAAATTGGAAGATTTAAGGTGAACTGCAATTTAATTCAATATGTACAGTGGATTAACAGGATGAATAAAAACTTGAATATTTTTTCTTATCTTCTGAATTGGGCTATTATTTTTATTAAGGTTAGGGTTAGGATCCCAGTCAGAATTAGAATTAGGGTTAGAGAAAAAGAAAATTTAGGTTCAACACAAGATGGCCCATTGCAACAATGATACTCACAACACACTATATTGAAAATGAACTTTACACCATGGGGACAGAGGAGTGAGAGAGGTGGGAGAGGGACGGTATAGTGCAAGAACAACAAAGAAGAGAGTAACAATGTTCAATAAGAAGTGTACTCATTACTTTACACATATAACCATAATCCCTCTGTCAGCCTCTTTTACAATAACTAAAATTTAAAAAAAAATGTTAACTAAAACCTGACAGGAAATAGAAAAACACTTAAAAACTTTAGGTTCAAAACGCAAGTAAAAATGCAAGTAAAATTTTGACCTACATGCCTAGCAAGATTTGGGATAAATGTGAAATAGAGGCTTGCTATTAACATTTTGATTCAGTTACCTGTAGGTTTAGGATTCAGCAAGCTGTTTCAGGTAGAGCTGGGTTAGGATGAGAAAAAGATGTAAGGTATTGTGTAAAACTGCAATATATTTTAAGAAGAATGAATGATATCAAAGGTAGAATGAATGAAAACCAACGTCTGTGTTACTTTTAACATTCAGATATGATTTGGTTTAAATTGTGAATTGCTGTTTTAGTTCTTGTTAGGGTTAGCGAAGGATAGCATTAGGGTAAAATTTAGTTTTCCACTAAGAAGCAGAAGCAATAAAATGTGTGATTGAATAGAATCCAGACAATTTTCCTTACATTAACCATTTGTTGTTAATTCAGATTGTGATTAGGATTAGGTTTCTGATTAAAGGGGGTTGAGGAAAGAGTAAAGAATTTGGTTAAACTGGTGGCTTGCACTTATAATCACAGCTCAGGAATCTGATTTCTGAGGACTGCAGTTCAAAGCCAGCCCTGGCAGGAAAGTCTGTGAGACTCTTATGTGCAATTAACCACCAGAAAACCTGAAAGTGGTGCTGTGGCTCAAGTGGTAAAGTGCACACCTTGAGCTAAAGAACTCAGGGATCTTGCCCATGCCTAGTGCTCAGGGATCGTGTCCAGGCCCAGAGACCAAACCGCATGCCCAACAAAAAGAAAAAAAAAAGGTATGGGTTAAATGTGAAGTAAATTTGAACTTATTTTAGGTTCTAGGAATTCAGGAAAAGCTGGGATAATGGAAGTACAATGTATTTCATAATATCAGGATTTGAGATAAATGGGTATAATGACTCCTCATATGGAACAAGATAGGTTCAAAGTTAAGAGTGAGAAAATCTATAGGGTTTAGGAAAACCTGCAATTTATTTCAAGAATTACAAGTGGAATTTCAGTTAGGATGACACAAAACAAGCATTTTTCATAAATTTTAGATTTGGGATACCATTAGTGTCAAGGTTGTGGTTAGGATTCTAGCCATGTTTAGGGTGAGAGTGTAGGAGAAAAAAAATGAGGGTAAAATTGAAGGTAAATTTCAGATTAAGCCAGGTAAGAATTAGAACCAATGTGAACTAGAGAATTGCTATTAATATTAGAATCTACTTACACTTAGGCTTATGGTTATTCTCAATGTTCCAGTTAAGATTACATAATGGTTAGAAAATCCCTAAGATATTGGGAAAAAAATTGAAACTTATGTTTGCAAGGCTTATTTGAATCAATTAGGATGAGTGAAAACTAGTTTGCTTGTGTTAACGTTAGTATTGATATATAATTTGGATTAAGATTAGGGTCAGTATTTTGCTCTGATTATGATTATTGTTATGAGTAGGAAAGTTTTTAGTATAAAATTCAGTTTTCAAGCCAGGCGCTGGTGGCTCATGCCTGTAATCCTAGCTACTCAGTAGGCTTAGATCTGAGGATCACGGTTCAAAGCCAGCCCTGGCAAAGAAAGTCTGTGAGACGCTTATCTCCAATAAACCACTAGAAAATCGGAAGTGGCGCTGTGGCTGAAGCAGTGGAGCACTCTCCTTGCGCTGAAGAGCTGAGGGATAGCGCCCTAGCCCATTGTTCAAGCCCCATGACCGACCAAAAAAAAATTCAGTTTTTACTAACAAGTAGAAGCAAAAATGTGAGACTGAATAGTAACTAGAGCATTATCATTAAAAATAGCCAAGGAACATACTTGAAAAAAATTTAAAAAGTAATCGCAGACACTCCTGTTTTAATCAGTTTCCATGAGAATATACCTTAAAATATCAGGTTTTTTAAATCATTAAAGAGCAATAATTAAACTTTAATTAGCAGTGAAGAAAGGAACAGAAAACTGTGTTTGAAGACAGCTTCACTTTGAATAATTAAACATAAGCATAATGGCTTTGTCTTGTTTTTTCTATGTAATTACCAAAATAATAAAAAGCAACACCCAAAGACAGGAAAACACCTAAGCCAAAGCAATAAACTTTTGTATGTAAAATAATTGTGATTGGGCTGGGAAGGTGGCTCAGTGGTAGAGCGCTTGCCTTGCATGCCTGAGGCCCTGGGTTCTATTCCTCAGCACCACATAAGCAAATAGAAAAAGCCGGAAGTGGCGCTGTGGCTCAAGTGGTAGAGCGCTAGCCTTGAGCTGAAATGCTGAGGGACAACGCCCAGGCCCAGAGTTCAGGCCCCATGACCGGACCCAAAAAAAAAAAATAATTGTGATGGTCTAACTCTTTCAAAGTCAGGCTTGGAAAGAGGAAAAGTGTATTTGTTTTAGTGTGAACAAGAAAAAATATAAAAATCCTCTATTAATGTTTTACATATCTTGACTAGGATGATTCGTGTTGGAGAAGAGGAAAGATACGAAAACGTTCAAGATTGTTTGACTATTCCCCAACAACATTCTTATTTATCAGCTATAGCAACACAAGTAGCCTTGGTTACTCTTAGAATCATGCTTGTTTACATTTAGAAGCATTATTTTTTGCTGGGTTATAAGCTGCAAACCCTTGAGTATTAATAAAGAGTCATTTTCTAAGAGAGGAAAGTTGTTGTGAAAACAAACATAAAATATCAAAGACTTAGCATAGTGGAAACTATTTTGTAGCTATATCACAACCTGTAGGTGTAGATTTTGTTACCCATGGTTCCAGGGGACCCATTTTTGTTATCGTCTTTGTCACTGTCTAGTGATCCTATATCATCCTATACCATCCTGGGATTGCTGTATCTTTACTGGATTCTCTAATTTCTGTTGGAAAGTTAGGAAGGATGGAAAATTGAGTTTCTGTTTCTGTTTTACTTTATTTTATAATACTTTAGAAACTGTAACTCAAAATGACATAAATTATCTTTATAATATTAGGAGACAGATTTCATTTCCATATTCTTACCCTAGCCTTATACATAACTTTAGTACTTTGATCCCCAAACGTGAAAATAAAGATAGGTAGTTTCTTATTTAAATGTTATTTAGAATTTGAAGACTTCATTAATGCAAGGCCCTTAGTAGTATATCCTTCATACATGTGTACAAAGCCAGTGGCAAATTTTTCTTATTCTCAGAAACTAGGATATGTGATGTCTCTATAGTTGCATCAGGAAAAGGCTGTAGCTGAGTTAGTGTACTAAACCAAATCTGCTGTAACAAATTTCTACAAGTTAATTGGCTTGAATAATCCGTATTCATCATTTTACAGTTCTAAAGGACAGAAATCTAAAAGAAGTCTCACCACATTAAAATCAAGCCACCTACAGGGCTAAAAGATTTTTTAGATGATTCTAGTGGAAAGGCATTTACAACCTGTTCCGCTTTTCAGAAATTCAGGATCTGGGTTGTTGTCTTTTCCTTTATCTTCTAATGTAGCATCTTTACATCTTTCTGATGGTTCTTACCTGATCATTTCTCCTTTGAACTACAGCTGGGATTTTAAGTACCCATTTGAGTTATACTTCCCCCGTCTGGTAATTATTCAAATTCGTGTTCCTTGGGTAATGAGAGATGAATATTTTACAAACGTATATATATATATAGTGCATATCTACATTTGAGGGATTAGACATTTGTGGGATGAGAGACATTATTGGAAGGTATTTTACTGCCAACCACAATGAATGTCTAGCACTTTTTTCTATTATAACTAGTTATCCGTTCATTAATTTTGAACAACATATTTCTTCAATGAAATATAACTAGAAAAAAAGTTAGTTCCTGAAAGCAATTAATCCTGATTAAAACAGTGTCCTGTACTAGAAATCTTAAATGCAAGAGGGCAGCTCCTGAAACAGTTCTGGCACTATCACTTTTTATACATTCTGCTACAATCGTCTCTTTTCAATAGGAGTTGATTGTTATTATTTTGGAATTATGGTTAATATTTATTTGACTGCTATTTTTAAAGAATGCACCACCCAATTCTGGTTCTCTTTTTGTAACATTTTGTGTCTAATCTATTTCTGAAACAGAGCTATTTGAATTACATGAACTGCTTATTGAAGTTGAATCAGTGTGCAGAGGAAAGGAAAATAGATGTCTCTGTGGGTATGTCACATTAAAAATGTACCTACAAGCTATTTAACTTAAAATCATCTATTTTTCATTATGTTTAGATTCTGATAGAATTTAGCCTCTCAACTCACACAGTGTTAATGCAGTTTTATTTCATGCCTCTCAAAAGCAAACCACAAATTACTATTTATTTAAAATTTATTTTTTTTAGTTTTAAAATTTTTCTTTAACAAACTATATTTTTTAAAAAGTTAGCCCAGGCAAATGTTTTATTAGATATTTAGAGTCATGTTCAGACTCTATGGTGGAAGCCAGAAAGAGAAAAACATCATGCTTTTTTTCTTCCTTGAGGCACTCTTATTTATTCATCTAATTCTAAAAGAATGAAATTTTTGATTTGAAGCCTTTTGCTTGATATTCACAACGTGTCATTCTTCCTTTATTAATAGAAGAATTTGGAGAAAGGATGAGACTTCACACTAGAAAAAGGGGAAGAGGAAAAGAGAAATAGAAATCTAGATATTTTGTTCTTCCTCATCTCAATCACAAGGTCTGGATAATGATTATGGATATTATATACAATGGTTTAGAGTGATTAGCCCCATCTATAGAAAAAAAATAACCTCATAAGTGATCACATGGAGAATCCTTATTTATAAAAATTGTAATAATTTCGAACAGGAAATGTTATATATTTGCTTAGTTCTTGTTTAGTATTTGTTAGATTCTGACATGCTATAGTCAACTATCATAAAGGTATACAAGAATGGTAGGAAACTAACATCTTACTATCATATTCTAATATTAGCTTAATTCTGCCTGCGTTATATGTATGAGGCTGTATTTGAGTTTTGCCTCAATTTCACATGCTATATTCTTCCAGTATATAAGTTGAAAGAAGACTCCTTCTGAAAATATTCTATTTTTATAGCTAAGGGAAAACAAGTCAGCTATTAAACACAAAGAGACAGAAATCTTCCCCTAGAAATAGTCTTTTACCGCTTCTGTTTCATTTTTGTAAACTGAAGTAAGTAACATGACCCATCTTGACATTGCAGAGTAGAGGTAAATTTCACCTACAGGAAGCTGATGCAGGATATACAGTAAAATGCCCAGATATGCAACACTTGTTATAAAGAGGGAAAAAAAGAGAGCTACAGTACAATCAATCAAACTTGCTATCACAAGTCTCTGCAGGAAGGAAGCTATTATGTTCCTTTGTTTCTAAAATTACTGAGATCTTCAAATCATGTCTTTTATGCTTGGATGTTACAGGAATTAGAGAACATTTGACCCTGAGACAGCATAAAATCTCAAAGAAAGTTGGAGTAAGTATTTCAATTCTACCTTTTGTTCTCCAAGAAAAGAAACCATTTTATAGACAATACTTTATACTTTCTTACCTAGTATCTTTTTTTTTCCAGAAATGGATTTTGTTAATATATGTGATTATCCACCAGAATAAATGTCATCATTTATCTGCATCTTGTGCAGACAGTATAGTCAATTAGATGTAAGTGGGAGTTCATCAGTAGCACTTTTTAAAAATGCAAAAAAATGTGGACAGGGAGCCAATATACATATTTTTCCACCATCACCTTCCACATCCTCCTTCTTCCTTCCTAGGAAACACACCCTATCAATAAAAAGACTTAGATATTTGGCTCATGACCTTGAAAGTGGAAGCAGAATATTAGGGATGTCGGAGATGATGGTCAATAATGGTTTACATAATAATGTCACATGCAACTGCCTTATGAGTCCAGCAGGCCTTAACACTGTACTTCCTTAGTGATGTGATAGGAATGTCAGCTTTACTGGACTTAGTATTGTTTTCCACTTCCTTTTCTACCACCTGGCCTAAATTATAATGCATAGTAATGGAATGAAAAAGTAATGTCATCTTAACCAAGTCCCATTGTGACAATGAGATGTATAAAACATTATGTTGAAAAACGAACTTTACAACTTTGGCGGCGAAAGGATGGAGAATCAGTGGGCAGGGATGGTAAGGGGAAGGAGGAGGCACCAATGCTTGCTAAGAAATGTACTCTTTACCTTGCTCATGTAATTGTAACCTCTCTGTACGGTATTTTCACAATAAGAAAACGTATTAATATAAAAAAGTAAGAAAGTTATTTAGGGCTTTGGGAATGTGGCTAAATGGAACAGTTATTGCTTAGCATGAATCAAACCCTAGGTTTAATTCCTCAGTCCCACATAAATAGAAAAAAGAAAACACTGAAAATTGAGCTGTGCCTCAAGTGGTAAAGTGTTAACCTTCAGACAAAAAAAAAAAAAAAAAAAAAAAAAGCTCAGGAACAGTTCCTTGTACCTCAGTTCAAGCCCCAAGACTGTCAAAAAAGTCATTTAGCTAGTAAATGAAAAATAAATAACCCATATTTGGAATATAAAATTGCTCATTCCACTGATACCTAGCAATAGTCTGTAATTCATTTCTTTTATCTATATTAGAATAGTATTTTTTAAAAAAGGGCAGGGAAGGTGCCTCAGCAGTAGAGCGCTTGCCTTGCACGCATGAGGCCCTGGGTTCAATTCCTCAGCAACACATAAGCAAAAAGAAAACAGTCGGAAGTGTCGCTGTGGCAAAAGTAGTAGCGCACTAGCCATGAGCTGAAGAACTGAGAGACAACGCCCAGGCCCAGATTTGAGGCTCCACGACTGGACCCCCAAAAAACAAAACCAAACAAACAAAAAAAAATGTTCTGTTAATAGGTCATGGCAATTAATGCCAAGAATGTGATTAGATATCAGGTGAAGATTAATCCTGGAAATTCAAAGATTCCAGGATTTTGAGTGGTCACTTCTAATCACAATTAGAAGGGTAGTCTATGTGAGATTTGGAAAACTTTTTGGTAAGTAACGGCATCAAAAAGGCATAGGATAATTAATAGCTTTGACAAAAGAGAAAGAATAACTCCCCATGGAAAGAATAAATGATAATATTAACTAAGTTATACCACAAACTGTTCTAGGGAACCATTTTTGGTTATTGAATAACTAGTTATCAACTATGCTTATTCCTCATTGCCTTTAGCATTCTAGTCACTTAGGCTAGTTCTTAATCTCTGTGTGATAAATTGTATATCCTTCTATGTTATTCTTTCATATCTTACTTCCTTTGCTTTCTAAAAATCTTAGTCTTTTTTATTTCTCTATGAACAATTTCTGATACTAAGTCCACATACACAGACAGCAGAGGATGCTAATGTAAGAGTCCCAAAACACATGAGTCATTAATGTAACAACATGGAAAAGGAGGATATATTTATTGCTACCTCAATTTTTCTGAAAAGCTGCAATGTCATCATTGATTGAAAAATCGATTCTTTGTCTACATAGTGTCATTAAGTGCACATCAATGCAACTATAAGCCGGAAGCTGGTGGCTCAAACCTATAGTCCTAGCTACTCAGGAAGATGCGACTAGAGGATTGTGGTTCAAAGCCAGCCTGGTCAGGAAAGTCCATGAGACCCTTATCTTTAATTAAAAACCAGAAATCCCGAAGTGGTGCTGTACCTAAAGTGGCAGAGTGGCAGAGTGCTCAATTTGAGCTGAAGAGCTGAGGGACAGAGCCCAGGATCAGAGTTAAAGCCCCATGATCAACAAAAAAACTGCAAATAGGACTTTGAGTATCCCCAAAAGGAACAACGAAGTCAATATTAATCTTCCCAAACAGAAAAAAATAATTACAAACTGATTCAGTGCACCTACTTTTGCTGAGTTATTTAAGTTATGGCTTCTTTGCTGGACATATTCTCTTCTTTTAAAAATTGTCAAATATTAGCTTTATTATATTTCTTGTTTCAAAAGAGAAGTCCATACAGTTGATGTCACTTGGCTTTCTTACTGTCTCAGTTCAAAGTCAACCCAGGCAGGAGAGTCTGTCAAACTCTTATCTGTAATTAAACACTAAAAAAGCCAGAAGTGGAGTTTTGGCTCAAACAGTAGAGTACTAAGTTAGGGTACAGGTGTGCAGGAAAGACAACTGTACAGGGACAGTGTCCACCCTCTGTATTCAAGCCCCAGAACCAGCACAAACTAAACAAACAAACAAGAAAATGAAAAATCCCACATATATCTTTGGGACCATCCTTAAAGCACTGGTTTGAGAAGAAGCTCCTTTTGATGATCATGCTCTCTGGATCCTGATTTTTGGAATCCTTATTGTTATGGAGAACTCAGGACCAGACTAAAGAAATGGATAACTGACTCCTGCAATAGGAGAACCATTTCAGGAGAGAAATATCCGTGCATAGGACACTTTAAAACCTGCATGTCTTTCTTTCTTTGCAATAGGACACTTTTTAAATAAAGTTAATTTCTTTTATTCTATGCTTGCCTATAAATGGCATATTGTTTCCTTTTGTTATACTCTCAACTGGAAGTTTACAAACAAGTTTTATATGAGTAAAGGACACACTACAAAAGATCAGGGACAGAGTTTCCTTCAGGCCTTGGATTATTTTCTTGTATAGTAAAAAAGGACAGCACAAATTAACTTGAAGTTTGTCATTTCTCTATGTTCAATTCCTCTCTTGGGATCAGTTTCCACTTGCAGTAACAGTTCCTTCCACATACTTCCTGTAACAATCTGTGATGATGCCCGAGGTAAAACGAATATTTTCTGGCTTCATTTAAATAGCACAAGCACATCTTTGGACATGAGGTAACGTATTTCAGAGATAACTTCGTAATGAGAAAATATGTAATTTAAAAGTTTTATAAAACATTATCCATGTACACATGGCCGTATAAGATGATGTTAAGTGAAATGTACCCCAAGATATGGACACAACTTGCTTTTTCGTTCTTGCTATTGTTTTTAATGTATCTAACATCTACTATGTGATTTTTTTCTTGCTCCATGGTATAACCCTGTTTTCACTATATTTGATGTCGGCGACCTGCATCTTGCGTATACATTTTTCTAATGTGGGGAGGGGAGGGGAAATAACAAAAAGCTGAAAAAAGAATACAGTATGACCCATTGTAACAATGAGTTGTACAAGGCACTATGTAGAAAATGAACTTTACAACTTGAGCAGGGGAGAAGGGAGTTGGGACGGTGGGGAGGAAAGGAATGGAAGGTGAAAAACAAAAGAGGAGGTAACAGAACTTGATAGATATAGTACTCATTTATTTACTTATGTAACTCTAACCCCTGTTTACACCATTTTATAATAAAAAACATGAAAAAACATCGTGGAGTAGTTTAAGTTCAAATTTCCTATGTGCACTTTAATTAAGACAAATTTTACGTGGGAAGGTTCTCAGAAACATATTTTTGTGAGTGTGTGTGTTGTGCATTATTTCCCAAGTGCACATAAGTTAACATTAGGAGAAACAATAGGAATAATAGAAGAAAAAGAAGTTTTGCTTAAGTATAATGGTTCAATACACTACAGAAGACTCTGCAAATAAGAAAACTTTGAAACAATAAAGCCATTCCAGTATGTAGATCTATGGGATATAGAGAGCACTACTACTAAGTGAACATGAATGATGAGGCCACTCTTGTTTTCTACTTAATCTAAATCATGGTAGCTAATCATGCATATTTGTAAAAAGTAGAAGGGAAGAATTATTCTGGTTCCAAAGAAGTCAGATATAAGAGCATGGACTTAATTGAAAAAACAGACTATGTTGACAGAGCAGGAACTATACTAGCAATAAACTGGTGGCTAAGATCACATTTCTTTTTCTTTGTTTCTTTGATGGTTATGGGTCTTGAATTCTGGGCCTGGGTGATGTCCCTCCACTCTTCAACTCATGGCTAGAGCTCTACCACTGGAGCCACAGTGTCAATTCCTTTTTCTGGTGGTTAAATAGAGATAAATGCCTCAGAAAACTTTCCTACTTGTGCTGCATTTGAACTGTAATCCTCAGATCTCAGCCTCCTGAGAGGATTATAGGCATGAGCCACGTGTACCCAGCTCAAGATCACATTTCTAGGAGTGTAAACTCGGGATATGTAATGTGTATGTTCATCTATCTTTATATGAATTCTTGAGTTAAAAATCTGGGCTACAGCTTAGACTTTACATGAACAAAGTATTTCTAGTTTAAAACTTGATACTCATGGAAAAAATAAAAACTAAGAATGTAAAAGAGCCTGGGAAATTCAGTTTGCATCCAGCCTGGGCAGAATAGTCTTTGCAACAATACCTATAATTAACCAGCCAAAAGTTGCATTGGAAGAATGGCTCAAGTGATGTAATACTAGTTATGAGCAAGATTGCTGAATAAGAGGGTGAGGTTTTTGCATACATACATACAAACATTCACATACACACAGAAGCCCTTATATGAACAAACACACATATGAAACAACTCTCAGAATATGTAGAAAAGTTAGAAAATAATAGAAAATATGTCCTGAGTAAGACTAGAATCAAGTGATAATTTTTAATATTAGAAAGTCCTCAAGTGAACTTTCCCCCCAAAAGCTTGAGAATATTACATAGGTAGGGACCAGAGATAGTAAGAGAGTCAAGTAATCATTAAAAAAGGGATCAGATCCATGGAGGAAGGAATCAGAGACACCTGCAGGTGCATCTGAAAATGTTCATATCCTATGTCAAATGTTAGGACATCTTTGAAAATTGTATATCAACAGTTTGAGCAGTCAGTCTAGAGGATAAGATCATCGGAGAAGTTCAGAATTACTAGTATTCTAGATTAAATAAACCAACAACCTATGGCAGGGCAATGTGATACAAACCTGAAATTCTAGCACTCAAATTAGGACTGGAGATTAGAGAGTGGATTGCATAGTGATACCTTCCTTGGGCTAGGTACTATAATTTTGCTCAATAAAACAAACCAAAGGACAAGAAAGGAATTCACAGTTGGAAGTTTGGGGTAATTCTGTGATTGTGTTTTTGAGAAGTCAAGTTTCCTATTGAAATGCAACTCATATATCATCCTCAGTCATGTTGTACATGCTCTCTTTATTACAGAATATTCCTAGATGCAAAATAGCTAATGACTCCGAACCAAAAATTTGAAAAAGTAAGCATCATTCTGTTGTATTCCAAAGAAATGATGAAGGATTACAAAAGCTTAAGCCTGGAGAAATAGAAAAGATATCTAATGTACGACATTGTAGACCTGGCTAAATGAGAATTTAGATTCAAAATAAATATTTTGTTTGTAATTTCATATTCTACAGAATATTACAATTTTTTTTAAGTAGAAGTTTTAATTTACAAATTCACAAATGATTCTGGCATTCTATTTGTCTAGAATATTCTTTCAAGAGAGTTATAATTAGGTCTTAGTTAATAGATAATTCCAACAGTTCATGTATAACGTGATAATATGAATAATCTAGAAAGAGTTGTCAACAAATGGGTGATAGTAATTTATAAATTTACAAAAAGAACAATATTTTGAGATTTTGATGTAACATGGTATGAAGAGAGTTATTGTGAGACATCTTTTTTCTTCTACCTATACATAACACAGGAAGAAATTTCTTTTTTTATTGTGAAAATACTGTACAGAGGGGTTACAATTACATGGGCAAGATCATGAGTACATTTCTTATCAAGCATTGTAGCCTCCTCCTTTGTTTTCCCTTCCCATCACTTCCCTTCCTCCCCCCGCCCCCCACCCAATCTTCTCCTCTCCCCCCACACAAAGTTGTAAAGTTCGTAGAAATTTCCTCAATTACGTACCTCTGTATACAATGAGAAATATGCTAGGTTTTGGGTTTTTTTTTTTCATTTTGTTTTTGTTGTTTTGTTTGTCCTAGGGCTTGACCTCTGGGGCTGGGCACTGTCCCTGAGCCTGTTTTGGGTCAAGATTACTGATCTACCACTTGAACCTCGGTGCTACTTGTATCTGGCTTTTCCTGAGCAGTTTATTGGAGATAAGAATCTAAGAAATTTTCTGCCTGGGTGTGCTTTGAACCATAATATTCAGATCTTAGCCTCCTGAATATCTATTATAGATAAAAAGATAAGTATAAAGAATATTTGCAAATTTTCTGATCTCAAGAATACCACTTGGGTGAAAATGATGCAGCAAAGTTTAGTGCAGTGTTCTTAGAACAATAGAAAGGGCATTACATTAGTAGAAATGTAGAATTTTTTTCACAATAGTGTTAAGCTAGTCATGCTGTGAATTTAGGGAATTTTAAGGTGCATCTTAAAAGTTGGAAAATGTTGGGCTATAATGACTTCAATGCATAAAATGTTGGGATTGATTGTCATAGAAATAATAGCTTACTCTGATGAACAAATTTTTACTCTAGAGGAATTAATTATTATAGACACTTCATAGATTTATCTTCTACCAGAATGTGGCTAGTTTTTCTTTTGACCTTTAATTATGTAACTCCTCATTAGAAACTGCATCTATTGCAGAATTAAATAAAATGCATATAGGGACTGTTTTAAATGTCTCTGGTATGGCATGTTCAGAATTTGAAAATGAGTAGTTAGCAGTCATAGGAATATTGAAGAACACATATATTCTCTCCTCTTAACAAAAATTCAGTTTTAAAAGTTAGGAGTTTCCAGAGAATTGAACGATTTTCTATTTAGTATCAGACAATACTAACATAATGTTTTTTTTCAAAATAATGGCAAGTATATTCTGAAAATTTTGTATAGGTTGATAACATTCCAGTTGATGACCCTCTGATAAAGAAAGGGGCAATTAATTCAAATTAGAAGCCAAATATTGTTCATTTTTTAAAGGTAATATACATAGAATAATATTTACTATACCAATACAGTGAAATTATATTTTATATAGCTTATTTTTAAATTTAATTTAATTGTCAATTTAATATATAGAAGGCGTTTCAGTAATTGTAATGTAGTGAATACATAACATGTCGAACTTTTTACCCCCTCCCTCATTTTTCTCACACTTTTCATTCACAATACCCCTCACAAGTTGTAAATTTCCAACATGTTGTCTTGTGAGTATTGCTATTGCATTGGTTTTCCTTTGTCCTTTGTGTCACCATTTTGTTGTTACTCTTTCCTTGCCAAAGTAAGATAAATATGTATACAATACACAAGATACTGAAATAATAGGCATCAGGGGATAAATCACAGGTGAAAACACAAAAGAAAAAAGAAATCACATAGTACATTAAAAACAACAACCACAAAGGAAAACCTCTGTTTCAATGTCTAGTTCATTTTGCTCAGCATCCACTTATATGGTCATATATAAATAGCTCTTCTGCCATTCTGCTCATCTGCTAGGACCATCCTAGACATTTCCTACATGGAATCTGTTTCTTTGTGTCTTGCTTATTTTACTTAGTAGGATTTTTTTAAGTCTTTCCATTTCCTTACGAATTAGAAGCATAAAATTGCACCGTGTGTGTGTGTGTGTGTGTGTGTGTGTGTGTGTGTGTGTGTGTGTGTGTGTGTGTGTGTGTAATATCGATTTCATCGATTTTATTGATTCGTTCATCTTCTGAGTGGCATATTGGTTTAAAACATGATTTCATGTAAGTATCACTTAGGGTCATTCAAAAATGACAGACGCCACCTCCCCAGATATACTAAAATCAAAATTTCTTTTTTTTAGGGGGAGGGTCCGGTCGTGGGGCCTGAACTCTGGGCCTGGGTGCTGTCCTTCAGCTCTTCAGCTCAAGGCTAGCGCTCTACCACTTGAGCCACAGCACCACTTCCGGCTTTTTTCTTTTTGCTTATGTGGTGCTGATGAATCGAACCCAGGGCCTCGAGCATGCAAGGCAAGCGCTCTAACACTGAGCCACCTTCCCAGCCTCTAAATTCATAATTTCTAAGTAAGATAGTATTTTATGTTGGTACAAGTGTTGAGATATCTGGATGAGTCTAATGTATATTTTGCACTGAATTAGGCAGGAAGATATCATATTGGATAAAAATGGTAGTGACAAAATATTCCCTTGAGAAAGATTCAAGAGGCTGCCAGAAGTATGAAGAAATTCAGATAATTTTGAAGAATTTAGAAATGCAAGCTCAAGTATGTATCTTTAAATAAAAATTATGTGAGCGGATGGACAAAAGAAGGGGAAGAGAAGAAATAACCGAGAGCAAATCACTGTCCCAAGTTAGAGTATGAAAAGATATAATCTACAACTTCCAAGTTAAAAGAGAGAACAATGACATATCGCATTTAATTTAGGAGCATGCAATATATTTACTTGGCTTTTCCCTACTTTAATGCTCCAAAAATAAATGAAGATTTATAAGAAAAATTATGTGATTTCCATTACTTCAACCTGAACACTAACTGTGATGAGCCCTCTTTTTCTCACGTTGCACTTGGAAAATAGTCCCTAATTTGATGATGTTGTGACTGATTACAGACAGAGTTAGGGGCTTCTACTTGTACAATTATCCCAGAATAGTTTAAAACAGTTTTTCCCCCATGATATTCAACTACATTCTCTGAAGCAGTACTTTGAACACATCTTCACACCTGAGCACATAACTTGAAATTATACTTCAGCATTTCCTTGGCACATTCTACTATTTGCCTTTGTCTTCTTTGCATATTCCTTTTGAGATCATGGTTGCTCTATTTCCATTTCATCTTTACAAACTGCTAAGAACATTGTTCAACTACCAGTTCTTGTTTGCACACGCCCAGTCTATTTATCAAGGTACTTTGTCCACGTTAAGCAATAGGGTAGTACTCACGCTCTGAGGAGAAAAGTTCCACAGTATAACCCTATGCCCACATTCGAGGATGTAGAATTTAAAGCATTATGAGACAAACAGTGATATTGGAATTGAAAGGCTCCTTAGGGGCATTTTGTTGGAGCTCATTAATTATCCCAGGAGAAATATAAATATCTACAAAATATGGAGCTAATTAGTAAGTATCTGAATTAACACTAGATCCTCGATGCTGCGTTAATACAAGTCAAAATTTTATCATTGTTACATCAGAATCCTTCCCCACTTGCCAATGTGTATGAAAAAATAAAAGAAAGGCATTAACACAAAATGTCTAATCTTTTTAGGCATTTAATCCTAGTGGTGAGGGTAATGTCTGAACTCTTCCATTCAATAAAAACTTGAAGTTTATAAGATCACTTCCTACATATAAGAATTTGTGGCAGGTTGATTGACAGGGTTATTACAGCATAGAGATATTCCTAACAAAAATTAGATTTAAATAGAGTATATGGCAGTTATGATTTGTAAATGGCTATTGAGGTATTTTTTATTGTAAAGAAGAATCAATTCGAGGAGTCTTCAGTCACATCAGTAAAGCTGTATGCTAACCTAATACTTGGTGCTATTGTCCTACCTTTATAATGATTAGGCTGATAAGATATCCAAACACATCTAAAGACATTTCAATAAAATCCAAAACTGGTGTGGATACATGGGTCACTCCTTGGAACTTTAGCACAAATTAGGCTTCCCTGTGCTGTAGTTCAATCTTTATTCACCTGGCAAAACAAAGTCTTCAAAAATATTCACAGAATACCTCTAAGTAGTTAATGAGATTTATATCTGTATAATTCTTCTAAGGTCAGGATAAAAGCATTTGTTGCCTGCATTTAAAATCAACAGGATCTGTTGAATTCATGGATCCAGAATTTCATGTCTTCACATTCATATCTCAAAATTTTATCAATATGACTTTCACCAAAACACTGTTCTTTTTGAACTTGTCTATGTCCTTTACTTTTCAAATCCAAATAGCATATTTCCTTCAACACATTCCTGCAAATTCTTTCCTTCCTTTACTTCTGTAAATCTGTGTTTATTACTTTTTTGGTTCCTTATTTATCTCTTTCTTCTAATCTTGTCTACACTGTTGCTCACATTGCTCACACATGTGTCAGAATTTTCCTTTTCCTCTTCCCTTTAATAATACCCCTGATTTTATTATTTTTTCATATTCATGGTCGTGGATATTTTGATGATATCTAAACAGACCTATCTTTTCATCTGTTTAACATAAACTTTAGAATTTTCTGAGAGTTTTTTCCTCTAAATCTATCATTTCCACTTGTAGTCCTTATCACCAAGAATATAACTAACACAAATGCTACCCAGAGATGTGGATGCACTTTAGATTTCTTCTTACCCTTCTACTCCCTGCCATTAGATAAGATGAATGATCAAGATTTTCTGTTTCTGTCACTAATACAATTTTTATGTACTCCCTTTTATGCTCCTGACACCGGCCTGTTTCAAATACTCATCACTGATCCCCTAGTCCTAAAACAACTGTTTACAAAGTATGATTTTTCCACATAGTCTTTTCATATTGGTCCTCTCAATCACCAAGTTATTCTCCTTGTAAGCACACAGAGTGAAGAGCTCAGATACAAATTCCAGTATCATTATTTACTCATTATATTGACTGTTGACCTTACATTTCTCATCTGTAAATGGAGGTAATCTACCAGAAATATGGAAGAATATATTTGTTGACTTCTGGAGGAAGAAAAAAGATAAATGAAGAGTCCTTACATTTTCCACCTTAGCTTATAAATAAAGAGTCAAATTCAATTTGTTGATATAAATTCACAAATATTTTCATGCAGAAATAAAAATAAATTTTAACTACTGGCTCTAGGGCCTGTGTCCTTTTATGGTAACTACAGATATGTAAGTGGTATTATCTAAATTGGGTCATGTGTTTACAGCTGTACTGAAGAACATACTCAATATATCATTGGAAACATTGGTTTGAATACTATCTATATGAGAATGTTATTTGAACTAATCACACTTAGTTGAAAACTATAGCTTAGTCCATCAAAATGTGGAAATAAACGATTTTATTTATTAGAAAAAAATACCACCAAGAAAAGTGAGTACAAATTATAGAAACTGCAGGAATAATGTTAGTGTTTTTTTACTGTCTGTACCTGCTTATGTGATTTTATTTATTGATATTGAAACTCTCCTCTTGTTATTCTTTTTGTATGTAATCCAACACTGTTTATAACTATGTATTCAATGTGGGAAATCTACCTTGAAAGATGTCTAAAGTTTTTTTTTTCCTTTTCAATCACAACATTGTCATTATCAGGCTACACTGTGGTCATCATCATCATCATCTTCAACAAAATTATTATTAGCATCATAGTGCTAATCATTGGAAATCTGAGACGTGTCTATGATTTTGCGATTATTTTTCTTTTAATTAATAATTTTAATGTTACCACTGTGCATACATCCGTATTAAAATTTTGAACAAATAAAGAAACAAAAAAAACTAAACCATATCAGGTAGCTTGACTATGTGCTCATAACAAATTATGGAATAGATTTTTGAAGCATTGCAAATTCCTAACCAGTATAAATTAACTTCCTTTTCCCCCCTCACTACACAAAAATATTTAAGAGTTTGGACAGAACTATTTCAAGTAATACACTGTAAATATTATTACAATATCATGTGTATATCTAAAATTCCCTTGAAGGTAATAAACTCTACTTTCTATTGAAATATTAATTATTTTATGCTAGGAAACTTTTCAAAAAATAGACTGTATATCTTTGAAATGAAAAAGGTCAAAAACAGTAGAAAAAATTTTAGAGGGAGTCTGTCTTCAGATATATATATATATATATGCATATATATATTTATATGTTATGTTTCGAGTGACATACATTTTTAGAGATTATTTGTCATCAGAAATATATACATATGTCTAAATTTACTTGTAGAAAGATATACACTATGGTGAAACAAAAATCTTAAAACATAATTAAAATTAAAAAATACATCAAAACAAGTGGCAGTGACTCACTCTTATAATTCAACCTATTCTGTGTAATGAGATCTTCAAATTCTGTTTGAAACTAGCCCAGACAGAAAAGTACTTGTTAGATTCTTAAAAACATAAATTAGCTCTGGGCCTCAAGTTGTACTGTCTTTGAGCAGAAAAAGGCTTAGGGACAATGTCTATGTCTTGCAAACAACAACAACAACAACAAAATGTATCACATTAATTTCACAAAAGCCTCTTTTAACTGCTGTGAGACAAAATTATACTACCTCGTCCAGGGAAGGTATCGATATGTAATTCCACTCTCTAAACTCCTGTTTTAGTCTGAGTGCTAGAATTCCAAGCTTGTATCACATTGCTCTGCCATAGTTTGTTGGTTTATTTAATCTAGAAACAGACTAGCAATTCTAAACTTCTCTTATGATCTTATCCACTAGACTGACTGCTCAGACTGTTTATGTACTATTTTCAAAGATGTTCTTACATTTGACACAGGATATGAACATTTTCAGATGTACCTGCAGGGGTCTCTGTTTCCTTCCTCCATGGATCTGATCCCATTAATAATGATTATTTGACTCTCTTACTATTTCTGGTCCCTACCTATGTAATATTCTCAACTTTTTTGAAGATAGTGCATTTGAGGGCTTTCTTATATTAAAAATTATCACTTAATTCTAGTCTTACTCAGGTGTTATTTTCTATTGTTTTCTAACTTTTCTACATATTGTGAGAATAGTTTCATTTTGTATTTGTGTGTGCACATATAAGTGCCTACGTGTGTCTGTGTATGTTTGTATGTATGTATGCAAAAGTCTCAAGCTCTTATTCAGCAATCTTGATCATGACTGATATGCCAGGTTTTGGCTGGTTAATTATAGGTAGTGTCTCAAAGCCTGTTCTGCCCAGGCTGGATGCAAAGTGAACTTCCCAGACTCCTTTACATACTTAGGTTTTATTTTTCCAGGAGTATCAACTTTTAAACTACAAATATTTTTGTGAGTGTAAAGTGTAAGCTGTAGCACAGATTTTTAACTCAAGAATTCATATAAAGATAGATGAACATACACATTATATATCCTGAGTGTACACTGCTAGAAATATGATCGTAAGCCAAGTGCTGGTGAGATCTGAGGACAGGGGATCAAAGCCATCCTGGGTAGGAAAGTCCTGGAGACACTTTTTTTCCAATAAATACCATAAGATTGGAAGTGGCACTGTGGCTCAAGTGGTAGAGCACTAGCCTTGAGCTGAATAGCAGAGGGACAGCTCCCAGTCCCAGAGTTCAAGTGCCATGACCAACAACAGCAAAAAATATATATGAGAAAAAGAAAGAAAAATGAATGTGATCTTAGCCACAAGGCTCATTGCTAGTATGATCCCTGTTCTCTCAAGATGGACTCTTTCTTTCCAGTTAAGTCCATGATCATATATCTGACTTGCAATGGAAACAGAATCATTCTTCTATTCTATTTTTTACAAATTTTCGGGATTAGCAAGCATGACTTACAAAGGGAGTGGCCTCATGCTTCATGTTCCAGTTAGGAGTAATGCTTTCCCTATATCACTCCCATAACTCTACATGCTAGACTTAGCTTTAGTGTTTCAATGTTGTCATATTTGTAGTCTTCTATATTGTATTGAATCCTTATAGTTAAATTCTCTTTCTCCTGTTATTGCTATTGTTTCTCTTACTGTTAACTCATGTACACTTGGGAAATTACTGCACAGCACATACACTCACAAATAAAGATCTGAGAACCTTCTTCACATTTAAAATTTACTGTAATTTACAGAGCAATTAAGAAGTTTGAACAATATGTACTCAGGGATAATGTATTTATTAGCCATTAAAATTTCACATTTTCTATTTACTAAGTTGTCTCTGAAACATGTGTTACCACGTGTCCAAAGGTGTACTTTTGCTATTTCAATGAAGCCAGAAAATATTCATTTTATTTGGAGCAGCACCATAGATTGTTACCGGAAGTAAGTGGTAGTAACTGTTACTGGATGTGGAAACTGATCTCAGGAGAGGAATTGAACATAAAGGAATGACAAAGTTCAAGTTAACTTTTGCTTTCCTTTTTACTGTACAAGAAAAGAATCCAATGCTTGAAGGAAACTCTGTTCCTGACTTTTTTGAGTGTGTTCTTTACTCATATAATACTTGTTTGTAAACTTCTGGTTGAGAGTATTAAAAAAGGAAGCACTATGCCCTTTGAAGGCCAGCATAGAAATAACTTTGTTTTAAAAGTGTTATACTGCAGGGCTGGGAAGGTGGCTCAGTGGTAGAATGCTTGCCTTGCATGCTTGAGGCCCTGGGTTCGATTCCTCAGCACCACATAAGCAAAAAGAAAAGAAGCCAGAAGTGGCGCTGTGGCTCAAGTGGTAGAGCGCTAGCCTTGAGCTGAAGAGTTGAGGGACAGCACCCAGGCCCAGAGTTCAGGCCCCATGACTGGACCTCCCCTCAAAAAAAAGTGTTATACTGCAAAGAAACCAAAATATGGAGGTTTAAAGTGTCTTATGAATGGATGTTTCACTCCTGAGATGATTCTCTTGTTGCAGGAGTCAGTTATCAATTCCTTTAGTCTGGTCCTGAGTTTTCAATAGCAAGAAGGATTTCAAAAAAGTAGGATCCAGTGAGTATGGTCAGCAAAAGGAGCCTCTCCTCAGACCAGTACTCCTTCAAAGAAGGTCCCAAAGAAATACTTGGGGTTTGTTTTGTTTGCTTGTTTGTTTAGTTTGTGCTGGTTCTGGGGCTTGAAATCAGAGGGTGGACCCTGTCTCTCTACAGTTATCTTTCCTGCCCACCTGCCTCCAAAGCTAGTACTCTACTGCTTGAGCGAGAACTCCACTTATAGCTTTTTCGGTGTTTAATTACAGACTCTGCCTCCTGGGTTGGCTTTGAACTAAGATAGTAAGAAAGCTAAGTGATATCAACTGTATGGACTTCTCTTTTGAACTAAGAAATATTAGATGAAGATTACTATTAAGCTAATATTTCACAATTTTTAAAAGAAGAGAATATGTTCAGCAAAGAAGACATAACTTAAGTAACTCGCAAAAGTAGGTGCACTGAATCATTTTGGAATTATTATCTCTGTTTGGAAAGATTAATATTTACTTCATCATTCCTTTTGGGGAAACTTAAAGTCATATTTGCACTTTTTGTTAGTTGTGGGGCTTGAACTCCGATCCTGGGCACTGTCCTTCAGATCTTCAACTTAGTTGTGGGGCTTGAACTCTGATCCTGGTCACTGTCCTTCATATCTTCAACTCAAGTTGAACGCTCTACCACATTAGCTACAACATCACTTCTGGGTTTCTGGTGGTTTAATGAAGATAAGGATTTCATGGACGTTCCTGACTAGGCTGATTTTAACCACAATCCTCTGGTCTCAACTTCCTGAATAGCTAGGATTACAGGCATGAGGCACCAGCACCCGGCTCATATTTGTGTTTAGTGCAGTTAATGACACTAGACAAAAGACAAAATACAAAGAATGGAAATCTGAACCAAAGTATGTGACATTGCAGCCTTTCAGATTAATTGAGGTAGCAATAAATATGTCCTACTTTTCCATGTTGTTACATTAATGACTCATGAGCTATGGGACCCTTACATTAGCATTCTCTTCCATCTGTATAGGTGTACTCAGTATCAGGAAATGTTCATAGAGAAATACAGAAAGAGGTTTTTAGACAGCAAAGGATATCAAGTATGAAAGAACAGCATAGAAGGAGATACATTTATCACACAGAGATTAAGAATTAGTCTAAGAGATTTAGAATGCTAAAGGCAAAGAGGAATAAGCCTAGTTGCTAACTAGTTCTTCAATAACCAAAAATGGTTCCCTAGAACGGTTTCTGTTATACCATAGTTACTATCATTTATTCCTTCCATGTGGAGTTATTCCTTCTCTTCTGTCACAACTATTAATTAGTCTCTGCCTTTTTGGTGCCATGACTGGCCAAACAGGTTTCCAAATCTCACTTAGACTACCCTTCTCATTTTGATTAGCAGTGGTCACTCAAAAGCCTGGAATCTTTGAATTTCCAGAGTTAATCTTCACGTGACATCTAAGCACATTCTTGGCGTTAATTGCCATGACCTTATAAAGAAAACTTTTTTTCAACACAGTATCCTAGTATAGGTAAAGTATATGAATTAGGGACTATTGTCAGGTATCATTATGGAAGGAGTAATTATATGTTCCAAGTATAGGTTCTTTATTTTGCATTTACGAGGTAAATATTTGTTGCTGTTGTTGTTGTTGTTGTTGTTGTTATGTCAGTCGTGGGGCTTACACTCAGGGATAGGGAATTATTCCTCAGATTTTTTTTCTCAAGGCTAATCCTCTACCACTTGATGCACAGCACCATTTCCAGTGTTTCTTTTTCTGTTTATGTGGTACTGAGGAATTGAACCCAGGGTTTCAGGCATGCTAAGCAATCACCATACCATGAAGTCACAATCCCAGAGCCCTAAATGACTTTCTTAAGATGGCATTACATTTTCATTCTGTAACTATGTATCATAATTTTGGCCAGAAATTTTTGCTAGAAAAGGACATTGAACACAATACTGTGTCAAGTAAGGCTAGATGGACAATGAATAACTGTCATGGTCTAGCCAGGCACAGAGGGGCTTACCTCATGGAGCTCATACAACAGACTGAGCGAGACAGCTCCTGACCCACAGCCCACCTCCAGAATGAGAGGACCACCTTGGTTCCAGCCACATGGGGACACTGGGCCACCTCCTCCAGCACCTATTCAATCAGTTCCTGAGAGAGAGAAAGAGAAAGAAGTTCAAAAATACACTTAAGGCAGGTGCCAGTGGTTCAGGCCTATAACCCTAAGTACACAGGAGGCTGAGATATGAGGATCATGGTTCATAGCCAACTCCAGCAGGAACGACTGTAAGACTCTTATCTCCAAAGAACCACAAGAAAATTGGAAGTGGCCTTGTGACTCAAGTGGTTGAGTGCTAGCCTTGAGCTAAGGAGCTTGGAGACAGCACCCAGGCCCTTAGTTCAAGCCCCACGACTGAAAAGAAGTGGACGTCCTACCACAAGAAGTGTGGTGAATAGCACCCATTGTCCTAGGGAGCCTGCCTCGGCAAGTCAGGCTGAGCTTCCTGTCAGGTGGGAGTCATGTAGGTCACCCAGCTTCTCTGTGCCTCAGTTTCCACATCTGCAAAACTGAACAAAGTGAAGGATCCACTTCCTCATAGTGATAGGGTCATAATGAAAGAGACCCATGTTTTGTTCATAATCTCATGCCTGTCTCACCATTAACACACACCATTTGAGCTCTTTCCGGGTATCTTTCTGTCATATGTTCACCGAACTGCTGAGAACCGTATCTGAGGGCTGCTCCCTCTGTGCCTGGCCGTACTCCAGCGATCTCTATGTATTAATCCCTTGTTTCCTCACAACTGTCCCATGAGGAGATTGAAATCCAATGGTGGGGGCCCAACCCAGAGCTTAACCTGTGGTTAAGAATCGGCTGCCATGGACTGAATTTGCCACAATCCATCTAAACCAATGACTGAGTGTAGCACCACATGTCTACCATCCCAACTACAGAAGACAGGGCCTGCTGGCACACACATGTCACAGATAGGAGGACCACAATCCAGCCCAGCCTTAGCATATATTAAGTCTCCATCTCAGAAATACCCAAGACAGAAAAGCTTGTCTTGCATGGTAGAAGACCTGACTGGCAAGCCTAAGGCCTTGAGGTCAATCCCTAACATACCTAAGAACCAGAGGCCCACTGCCCAAAGCTCATGACTATAATCCTAGCTACTCAGGAGGCTGTGATCTGAATATCACAGCTCAAGATTCAAAATAGGGTTGGCCTTGCCCATCAGACATCATGATGAAAAGACCCAGAGTCTGACCTATGTTGTTGTGCTCCATACTAGCAGGGCTCTTATCCTTACTAAGTGTTGGCCATGCTCTCTGTACCCCTGGGAAGCCACCCACTGCGGGCCACTCCCAGGTCTTCCCAAGCTCCCCACTGCCAACTACCAGACCCGAGAGTACACAGCTCCAGGTAAAAGAGATCCCTTGTTCTTGTACTTTAAATGTGCTGAGTCCCCTACAAGCGTCTCACCCTTCCAGGCCCCCAGACTTCAGCTGTGAAACCCATGCACCCCCCCCCAAAGATAGCAGGTAGAAGTTACCAAAGCATCCAGCCTCCTTGTTACAACCCACTCCTACACACGCATGCGCACGCGTGCGCGCGTGCACACACACACGTCCAGATCAGTGACAACACTCATCCATGCAGCACCTGTAATTTGCCAACTTATCACTCACCTGAGTACAGTCAGGCTGTACAAGGAGATGATCTCTCTGTCTCTCTCTCTGTCTATCTCTGTCTCTCTGTCTCTCTTTGTCTCTCTCTCTCTGTCTCTTTCTCTGTCTCTGTCAGTCTGTCTCTGTCTCTGACTCTGTCTCTGTCTCTGTCTCTCTCTCTGTCTCTCTGTCTCTCTCTCTCTCTCTCTCTCTCTCTCTCTCTCACACACACACACACACACACACACACACATAGAGATTCAGAGCAGGGCCTCTCCTGAGTTTGTTGGAGACCAGATGGCCCGGGAGCACCAGCAGAAGCTGGCAGACCTGGAAAATGTGATCAGCCTATGAGAATTGTTGACAGCTGGGGGTGGAGGGGGGAGACAGGCCGGGTGTAATGTTTGTGTGTGTCTGTGGGTGTTCCTCCCAGATATTCACCTTCTGTTCTGACCCCCAGCACCCTCACTTCCCTACTGGGCTTTTCTGGGACCCTCTTCAGTTGAAAAGTGTGACCAAGCACAGAAGAAAAGGGCTCACACAGCAAGGGGGTTCTATCATCTGCATCCAACACCCCCCACCCCCACGAAAAGACACCAGAAGGCAGGTATGGAGGTGCTGTTCCCCTCTGACTAAAGCCACCAGGTTCCCACCAGGGATAGGAAGAGTGCAGATGTGCAGCTGTGTGACTCCCACTGCTCCAAGTCAGGGGCTCTGTGACGCCCACTCCTCACCCAATCCTGCATCTCCCCTTTTCCTGGGACACTGGACACTAGGGATGGGGGTGGGATCCTCAGGTCAACACCCACCTCCACCCTGGGACGCATTTTGGCCAGAATGTGGGGCACCAGGGAGGTGCGGGTCTGGGTCAGGAGGGAGGAAAAGGGGAATATAGGGTCGCGGGGAGGGTGGCAGCCACTCACATGTGCTGCAGGGAGAAGCTGTTGGCAGCTGCTCTGGCTAGCAGTGATGGCAGAGGCATGGTGGGCACTCAGACCCGGAGCAAAGTACAGGGTGGCCAGGACCAGAACAGAGCCGCAAGCCAGCCACTGGTGCACTATTGCACAATTGCCTGAGGCCTACAAGAGACACCAAAGGTCTGAGCAGGCAGCACAAGGTTTGAAATGCTGCACAGCGGGGACGGGTGGTAGAGGGCTGGGGCACAGGCGGGCATGTGGTGAGGCTGAGCAAGGCCTCTTCTCCTAGGCCTCAAATCTCTTGCTCACCACTCAGTCACCTCTACCTTCCTCAACTGCTGGTAGTGGTGTCAACCAACAGAGGGAATCCTGGTGCTACAGGGCAGAATGGAATATGAGTGTGGCCACCATTCTTGTATCCCATTGGACAGAAAGAACCATGAAAGAATGGGGGTATGGATCCTGTGATCCAGGCAGAATGGGTGGAGTCAAGATGACAGCAGTGCCTTTCCCAGAAAACTCTGTCCAATCCAGTTGGAGACAAGAGGGTGACATGCTTTAGCGGGATGGCTGCACAGATTTTTCTGTATGTCTGTTTGTTGCCACTCTTGGACCTTCAACTCAGGATCTAGGCACAGTCCGTGAGCTGCTTTTGCTCAAGGCTACCCGTCTACCACTGGAGCCACACAGCTCTATTTCTGGTTTTGTTGGCACAATTGGACAGGGGTCTTAACAACTTTCCTGCCTAGGGTGACTTTGACCATGATCCTCCCATCACAGCCTTGTAAGTATGAAGGAGGACTGCTGAGAGCCACTGGTGCCTGCTTAATCATTGGTCTTGCTGATATTCTCGGACAGATCGGTGAGTTCTCTATCCTCGGGTTTAAGTGGTAGGAGCTGGAGCCCACAGTTTGATTCCTGGTCCTGCCACCTCCAAATGGCAGGAGATCCTAAGAAACTCATTCCTATCCATATCATTACCAATGGAATGTGATGTATATCATGATTGAATGGGCAGTTTTTGAATGATTCTAGGATAAAATTATACACAATTACATTATGGTACACTGATCAATTTTAATGAATACTTTATGAAGCATTTAAAATTACATTCATTAAATGGAGGCATAATGAAATACCTAAAATTTTCATGTCACATAGTATAAAAGTGGCGTTTTTTCTGCCAGGAATGGGATGTGAACTCATTGTCTGGGTAACACTGTTGGACTGTGTGGGAAGGGGAAGCTTGCCTCCTTGAAGTCAAGAAATTCAAGTCTGTTCCTTAGACCTGAAATCAATCCCCACCACTGGAAACCATCCTATTTGTGTACATTTTAAATATGTGATTTATATTTACACACATATGTTGACTTCATAGTGCATTCAGTGTAATTATTCATTTTATTTTTTTATTCATGTATTGACTATTCATTTTTTGACTATTATGAAATATAGAACATTGATTACATAGGATATAGTTCTGTATATGTATTCCACTTCATACCTGACACCCAGGACTTTCACATAAAAGGAAAACGTGTCACCATCAGCTTCTTACTCCATGATTCATTTTTTAGAAGTGCTGGCATCTGAACTCACAGCCTCCAAGGCCCAATTCATGAATGGGTGAGTGTCAGCATGCCATTCTGTGGAAAACTGAGCTGACAGGAAGTTCCCAGGGCCTGAGATCGAGCCCCAGTGGTTGACAAAATAAGAATAGATTGACACGCAGATGGTAGTACACTAATAAATAAATATATTTATAGAGTGCCAGAGATGTCTATCTAATATTTAGTTAGATAGACTACATTCCTACCAATTCTTGGGTATTTATTATGCCTCCATGTAATTAATATTATTGCTTTCATCCTTAACAAACTATTAAGTAAATCAATCAGGGTGCTGAAATTATTGCATTCCTGTAAGCAATAGTATTCTTTTAATACTTCATAAACATTAAATAAAATCATTTTCCTGAAATCATGCTGTCTAATTTTGTAGGAGCATCATTCAAAATCAACTCATTCAACCATAATATTGATATCATTCCACTGTTATTTCCTATGCCATTGGTTGGTGTCAGGAGGGGGATTCAAAATCAGGGCCTACATTGCCACGTGGGTCTATGACTTCCCAAATAGTTTGCCAACCTTTAGCAATGCAAGGTGAAGTACCTTTGCAACAGTGTCATTCAGACCCAGGAAGGTCATCGTGCAAAGGAAGAAAAGGTAAAAAAGCCATCTCGCTGCATTTTTTCTATGAATTTTTTTTCCCACACAAGGCGTGGGGAACTAGGATCACAGAATCAGCTGTGGGTCCAGTGGCTGCACCCTAGCATTGGGTGATCAAAGCTGAGGCAGAGTTACCACGACCTGAGTTCAAGCCCCTTGTTGAGCCAAAAAAAATATTAAAAGTTATTAGCTCCCTGGCTTGCAATTCAACCCGTTTTTTTTCTGCCAGGCTTTGGATTTGAACTCAGGGTCTGGGTAAATGTGCAGTTCTGTGGAAGAAGGGGAAGCTCACCATACTTGAAGATAAGAAATTCAGGTTTGTACTCTAAGCCTAAATTCAAGCCTCAGCCCTGGAAAAGATACTATTTATATACATTGTAAAAACAGGATTTGTACCTATGGATGTTCAGTCCATACACATTTAGTGTGGTTGTTCCTTCTATATTTTGTTTTCTTCATTTATTTACTGTTGATTTTACTATGATGACATCCATTCCGTTTATTACATTAATGACATGCTATTACATGGCATCTAGATTTCTAGACATGTTCTCCAGCGTGCCTGACACCCTGGAATCTCAGAGAAAAAAAAATTCACACTCGGCTTCTTACAACATTATCCAATCGTTGGTAGTGCTGGGATCTGAACTCAGGGCTTAGCAGGACCAATTGGCGAATAGTTCAAGGTGAACACACCAGTCTGTGAGCAACTAAGAAGTTAGGCCATTCCCAGGATCTGACATTGATCCCCAGGGTGGGCCATGGTAGACATAAATTCATTATTTAAACATAGGATCTATATTTACATACATGTGTGGACAGCATCTTGCATTTGGTGTACTTCTTCTACTTATTTTCTGTCTTATTCATGGAAGTATTGTGTATTTTTCCTGAGCATGGTGACAGATATAACAGTGCTTACATGGATGACAACCTATTGCCATGGCTATAGGGTTTCCTATGCATTCTCCATCATAGCTGAGACTCAGGACATTCACAGGACAGGTGAATTGATGGGCTTCTCACATCAGGATTCATCTTTTGGCAGTGTTGTGATTTGAACTCAGAGCCTTGCAGTCCCAATTGGGGAAAGGGTCTAGGTGAGGACACCAGCCTATGAGCAAGGGAGGAGATAAGCCATTCCCAGGACCTGACATCGAGCCCCAATGAGGGCCAGATATTCATAAATTCATAATTTAAACATAGGGTGTATGTTTACATATATGTGTGGACAGCATCTTGCATTCAGTGCACTTCTTCTCCTTATTTTGTCTCTAATTCATGGGGGTATTGTGTATTTTACTGAGTATGGTGACAGCTATAACTGAGCTTACATGGAAGACACCCTGTTCCCAAGGTTATAGGTTTGCCTATGCCTTCTCCATCCTAGTTGAGACCCGCGACTTTCACAGGAGAGGAGAGGAAAACATGTGCAATGACTGGTTTCTGACGACAGAATGAAACTCTTTTTTTTTGAGGGGGGAGGGTCTGGTCATGGGTCCTGAACTCTGGGCCTGGGCACTGTCCTTCAGCTCTTTAGCTCAAGACTAGCTCTCTACCACTTGAGCCACAGTACCACTTCTCCCTTTTTTCTTTTTGCTTATGTGGTGCTGAGGAATCGAACCCAGGGCCTCATGCATGCAAGGCAAGCGCTCTACCACTGAGCCACCTTCCCAGCCCAGCTGACAGGTGGTTCCCAGTGCTGAGATTGAGCCCCAGGTTTGGCCAAAACAGTGATACATGGATAGGCAGAGGGTGGTATACAAATAAATATATATTGTTATGGAGTTCCAGAGCCATCTATCTATGATTAAATGACATTTGCTACGTTCCTACCAAATCTTAGGTATTTATTATATTGATAATTGAAATAATATTCTTTTCATGTTTAATAGACTATTAATGAAGATCAATCAGCATCCTAGGATTATTGCATCCAATTTTAGACTAGACAAATGCATGAACTACTCTTTCAATCGGTATTCTTATGCATAGGAACGAATCTCTTGTGATGTCTAGCCATTGGTTGGTGTCAGGACCAGGATTTGAACCCAGGACCTATGTTGACTTGTTGACTTATGGCTTCCCTGATAGCTTGCCAGCCATCAGCACTGGCAGGCCAGGTCCACTTTGCAACTGTGTCATTCAGACCCAGGATGGTCACCGTGCAAAGAAAAAATTGTAAAATACCAAGCCCTATACAGCTCCCTACTTTTTGTGCTGTCCCACTTTTTTTTCTTCCTGCAAGCCCTCTGGGCCTAGGCCCAGGATTGGCTATGGGTCCCGAGACTGCACCCTAGGCTCGGGAGAACAAAGCTGAGGCAGAGTTGCCACGACCTGAGTTCAAGCCCTGTGGTTGCTTTAATTAATTAATTAATTAACTAAATTTTTTAAAAGAAGATTCTCTGATTTGGAATTTCTGCCAGTTTTCTTTCCTAGCCTGGGATTTGAACTCAGGGTCTTGGTAAATCTGTAGCAATGTGAGGGAATGTACACAGTTGCCACTAATTGAGTTCAAACCCCATGCCAAACCAAAAATAAATAATTAAGTCACTGCTCGGCAGGGAAATGTAGTTGTGGAGATGGGAAGTAAGGGGTGGTAGGGGGAAAACAAAGGAGGAAGCAACAATGCTCCAAAGGAAATGTACTCATTACTTTGCTAATGCAACTGTGAGTCCTCTGTCCAACATTTTTACAATAGAAAACATACAAAAAATAATGTAGTGTTCAAGAAGCACTTTGGGGGTAAGGGAAGGATGTCTGAAAAGCTGTACAAAATGTTACACTGATATTTTTTAATGTTCATTATGGAGCTGAATAAACATAACTGCTTCCATTACAAATATTAAGTCACTGTCTCAGAACTGGGACCAGTATTTTTGCCATTGATGGGATTTGAGTTCACCATCCTGGTAACTCTTTTACACCATTTGTGAAGGGGAAACTCACTGTCTTTGAGGAAAAGAAATTCAAGCTAGAGTTCCCAGGGCCTGAATTAAGATCCTGGAATGGAAAAAAAATTGTATACATGTGAAATATATGATATATAGGTACATATATATGTTTATTTCATATTATGATTATTATTATTGATTTTGTATTAATTTTATTTTTATTTTATTCATTTTATTGTTTATTGTATTTAGTACTATTATACACATACTATTTATTACGTTTTGCACATCTAATATATAATTATACAAAATAATTTAGGACATCGACTCTTTTTCATGAATACTTATTAAGTGTTGAAACATGATACATAATTAAATGGAGCCATTTGTCATAGCCATCACATATTTGGAGTCTATCCCCAGTATGAGCTTTATCTTATTTATCTTTGGACAACTTCCTATAGGGATTTCATTAGATGATTTATATTCAGAAGCCTTGTTTTGAGGATAGGCAAGTGGAGCTTTAAAATTGTAAGGTTGGTGCTGGGAATGTGGCTTAGTGGTAGAGAGCTTGCTCAGCATGCGTGAAACCAGGGTTTGAATCCTCATTGCCACATACTCAGAAAAAGCTAGAAGCTGTGGAGTGGCTCAAGTGGTAGAGTACTAGGCTTGAGAAAAAAGAGCTCAGAAACAGTACCCAGCCCTAAGTTCAAGCCCCAGGTCTGGCAAAAGCAATAGGCCAGATTCCGGTGGCTCTCACCTGGAACCCTATCTTCTCAGGGGGCTGAGATCTGAAGACCACAATTTGAAGCCAGCCTAGGGAAGGAAAGCCTGTTAGACTCTTAACTCCAATGAACCACCAAGAGATTCCATGTGGCACTGAGGGTCAAGTGGTAGAATGTTCACCTTTAGCTGAAGGGCTTAGGGACAGAGCCCAGCTCCAGTTTGAGACATGAAACTGGAAATAGAGAGAGGGATAATCAAAGTACTTTTCCTAATTGCTAATTTTGAGAAGATTTTCTGGAAAATGAATGTTGATGTACACCAGAATTGGAGTCAAGGCTCAAGGTTCAAGTGTAGCAGATCCATATGCCCAGCCTCTCAGACTCTAGCATTATAAACTTGTGTCCTACAGGGTTCTTAAAGGTCTATTGTTGAAAGGCTTAATATGCTCCCCAAGCCTTTTGTGAAAATCATTTGACTTGTATTGTCAATGTCATTACAGTTCTGAACCTAGCAGAGAACCAAGAGGTCATGCCCGTCACCCGAACTGAGGAGGCTGAGGTCTCAGGATCACAGAGTGAAATCAGCCAGGGTAGGAAAGTCTATGACACTCTGACGATCACTTCTTAAAGGTCAGATGTTCAAAAGCTTCCTGTGTTTCCCTTGGTGATGAGAAGCTACTTTAGCTGTAAATGTTGTTAGAGTTCTTGAGCTATAGAAGCAGGACAGAAACATTATTGACCCATCCGGGGTTCAAATGAAGTTCTCAGGATCCAAGCCCTAGCCCTGTTAGCAGGATGAACTCCAGTGCAACGCTGTATTTGAAGGACAGAAAACAGTTGCAAAAGCCAGACTAGGTGCAGAGACCTAGCCCTGCAGGATTAGGAGGAAGAATGTACATACTCAACAGGGAAGTGAGCTGCAAAACCACTTCATTCATTCCAAGCATAGCAAGCAATGGGGGGGGGGGAAACCTGAAATATTTGTTAGAGGTACACCATGGTCAGGCTTTTCTCAGCTGCTTCAAACAATGACTAATTAACCTTCATTCCTCAGGTGAAGGGAGCCTCAGGCTATCTTTGGTTACCAATAGAGAGCCAGTTTAATTGGGAGAGGAAAGGAACAGAGTAGAAAAACCCTGCTCTCTGGTCTTAGGGAGTGGGTTTTTGACTCTCCTCTGTCAGATTTGAAGGCCCGTCTATCTCTGCCAGTCCATTCTCCTTCTTTCATTCTCCACATCATTAATGCAAATTCCCAGTCCAAGAAAAGGCAGAGCCCTTTCTCTTCTGTCTCCAAGCACCTGAGTTAGAACCTGGCTCTGCCCTCTTGACTCTGGGGCTCTTGTCTGCCTGAGAAGTGGGATGGAGACACTCTTCCTGCTCTGTGTTTGGGTGAAGGTGATGTTGGTGTCCTGACACACTGCAGAAGGCCTCATGACTGGGAAGTGTTCCTTTCTTTCCTTCTGAGGTCAAAGACCAAATTCATCTATCAACTTTGTTTCTTTGTTTCTTTGCTTCTTTGTTTCTTTGTTTCATTGCTTCTTCTTTCTTTCTTTCTTTCTTTCTTTCTTTCTTTCTTTCTTTCTTTCTTTCTTTCTTTCTTTCTTTCTTTCTTTCTTTCTTTCTTTCTTTCTTTCTTTCTTTCTTTCTCTCTTTCTTTCTTTCTTTCTCTCTTTCTTTCTTTCTTTCTTTCTTTCTGTCTGTCTGTCTTTCTTTCTGTCTTTCTTTCTTTCTTTCTTTCTTTCTTTCTTTCTTTCTTTCTTTCTTTCTTTCTTTCTTTCTTTCTTTCTTTCTTTCTTTCTTTCTTTCTTTCTTTCTTTCTTTCTTTCTTTCTGTCTTTCTTTCTTTCTGTCTTTCTTTCTGTCTTTCTTTCTGTCTTTCTTGCTCTTTCGCTCTTCTACTCTTTCTTTCCTTCTTTCTCTCTACCTACCTACCTACCTACCTATCTACCTGCCTACCTACCTACCTACCTACCTACCTAGCTATCTCTTTGCCAGTTGTTGGGTTGAACTCAAGGCCTAGGCACTGTCTCTAGCACACTGCTTCTTGAGCCATAGCACCAATTCTGGCTTTGTCTGTGTATGTGTGCCTGAGGAATAGAACCCAGTGTGTCTTGCATACTAGGCAAGCACTCTCTCACTAATCCACATTCCCAGCCCCTTCATCATTTTTAATGGTAGTTTTTACATAAGTATGCTACCATTTTATGTTCTCAAGTTTAATTTTCTGAATAGGAGTTACTTATACGAAACCTGATGTTCCCTTCTCCTGCCTGATTAGAGACTGTTCCTGCCTTAGCCTCATAATAAAATGTAAATAAAGGCTGCTGAGAGCTTCAGTGTGCATCATATAAGGAAACAGGCCTGCAACCCTAGAAGAGAAAAGCTATGGGCCTGAAATGAAGAGAATGATTCAGTATGAGCAACTAGCTCATCTGAAAAATAAACCAGTAAATAAAAGCAGAAGCATTGCATAGGTCTGTTTGCACTCGGGGAGGTAATATAAATACACACATAAGTAGGTAGGGCACTGATACATAAACTTGGCCTTCTCTTTTTGAAATTTTTTGAAGCCATCCCAGGGATTAAACTCAGGGCCTGATGTGTTCCTGAGCTGTTTTGCACAAGGCTGAGGCTCTACCACCACCACAGCTCCACTTCCAGCTATCTGGTCATTAATTGGACATAAGCAACTCGCAGGATTTCCCACCTGGTCTGGCTTGCATCTCCTGCTCGGCTTTCTCTCTCAAAGCTGGAGCTCTACCCTCTGGGCCACTGCTCCAATTCTGGTTCTCTGGTGGTTTATTGAAGATAGGAGTCTGACAGACTTTCCTGCTCGGCCAGCTTAAATGACGATCTCCTGAGGAGGTTTCAAGTGGCTTTCCTCAGGGATTCACAGAGGAGCCACTCCACACAAACTCTAAGTATAAATCTCGAGAGGTACTAGGAAACATGAAGATACTACTAGTGTGTTCTAGATATTAAGGTTGGAGACTCAAAACACTCATAATTATTAGATCATTTTATAGGGAAAAGGAGCAATGCAGACAGTATGTGGATTGCTTCAGCTTTCAGTCCTCTCATCCTGAGAGAGTAAATTCACAGCAGCTCAATGCTAAGTGACAGAACTGGCATGTCCTGTGGATATTTGCTCCCAAATCCTGTGACACTCATTTCTCAATTTTGGCCTCCAACCTGTGACCAGATGGTAAGATGAGGAGAGAAAATAAGCATTGTGTACTTTACTTATAAATTCGAACCATTGGAATGACCCTGTTAAGAAGTCAGATTGTCAAGAGTAAAAAATGAAGAAGTAAAGAAAGAAAGTACCAGTGGCTGCTGACTGTAATCCCAGCTCCTCAGGAGGCTAAGATGTAGAGAATATTAGTTTGAATCCAGCCAATGTAGGAAAGTCCATGGCACAGGTATTTCTAAATCACAGAAAAACCCAGAAGTGAGGCTCTCAAGCTTAATGCACTACCCTTGAGCAAAAGGAGCTCAGGGACAACACCTAAGCTCATAGTACAGTGCACTACCTAGAGCACTGTACCTAGTTTCTCTTGTAAAAGGATATCCCTCTCCCACTTGAGCCACAGAGCCACTTCAGACATTTTCTAGTGAAGTTGTCCTAAGAAATCAAGGCTAGGATTTCATATATGCAAAGCACTCTACCCCTAAGGCACATTCTCAGCCCTCTACTTCAGTTTTGTTAGTTTATTTCTGTCTTTTTTATTGTTGTTGTTGTTGTTGGTTGTAAGAGTTGGGCCTGGGTGTTGTCCCTGAGCTCTTCAGCTCAAGTCTTGTGATCTACTACTTGAGCAACAGCACCACTTCAGGTTTTCTGGTGGTCCATTGGAGCTAAGTGTTTCAAGGACTTTCCTGCCCAGGCTAGCTTTGAACCATGATCCTCAGATCTCATCCTCCTGAGTAGCTAGGATGACAGGCATGAGCAACAAGCACGCAGCTTCCACTTCAGGTGATTAGTGGTGAATTGGAGATAATAGTCTCATGGGACCTTTCGTGTCTGGGATAGTTTAGAACCCAGATCCTCAGATCTCAGCTTCCTGAGAAGGCAGGATGATAGACTTCAGCTACCGACCCCTTGACCACGACCTTTGCTGCAAGGTGGTCCATGGCTCCAAGTTGTGGAGTGCTAGCCATGAGCCCAATCGGTAAGGGTCATCGCCTAAACCCCACGTTCAAGGTTCATGACCGAGAAAAAACAAAATGAAACTATTATCTGCAGGAGACAACTCATAGTCTTCAGTAATACATAATTTCGTCCCTGCCATGGGGACCTATCTGAGACCTACTATTCTTGTTGGCATAATCATCGCAGTTGTGGAGCTCTTATAAGGACAAGATGTAAAAATGCACCCGGTGAAAGACACAACATATGGCACTCTTTGCACACAGCATCCTATGAAAGACTCAGCACCCAGCACCCAATGTCGGACTCAGCACACTGCATCCTCTGAAGGACTCAGCACATAGCACCCTGTGCAGGACTCAGAATGGAGCACCCTATGAAGGACTCAGCACATAGCTCTATTCCACAAGCTGTCATTAGAGTTAGGGTGCTTTCATCATTATCACCATTCTTTGAGGAACATTTCACAAACCACACAATTTCATATCTAATGGTTTAGTGGGGTGTTTTTATTTGTGGAGGGAGGTTACCCCTGCGGGTTGAGCTCAAAGTATGGGGATACTGTTCTAATAACATTTACTCAAGGCTAGAGCTCTACCACTTGGACCCACATTTTGCAGTGTCTCGCAGACTTCCTGTCAGGACTGGGTTTTAAAGACCCCAAGCAGCTAGGATGATAGGCATATGCCACGATGACATGGGTAACCCGTGGAGCTGGGTTACAGCGGTTTACATGTGGGTAAGTCATGTGTCAGCTGTCAGCACCAGACTCCTAGCTTGCTCTGTTATGAGGTATTTGAAGTTCTGTCCTTCTATAATTGCAGTTAGAACATCCTATTGTCTTTTGGCGTCAGTCCTGAGGCTTGAGTAAGAGCTTAGAAACTCTCCCTAAGCGTTTGTGCTCAAAGCTAGCACTCAATTGATTCAAAGGCAATAGAACTTCTGGGTTTTCTGTTTATGTGGCACTGAGGAATCGAACCCAGGACTTCATGCTTACTAGGTGAGCACTCAACCACTGAGCTCCAGGAGTGAACGAGATATAAATAGAGATTGTTGTATATAAATAGTATATACACAAAAAGAGATTTCTATTTCTGCATATTATTACATTATAGATATTACTACCAATTATTAGGTATTAAATTATATCTCCATTTAATGATGTGTCCCAGTTAACAATTAATAAAGCATTAATTAATAATTACTCAATATCCTATTATTTTATCATATATGTACATATATCCATACATATTTCATATTTCATAGAATGAGGCTGATATATTATTAAATTCTGCATCACGTGCTACTACCAATTATTAGTTATTTAATTATGTCTCCATGTAATATTTGTTTTGTTAATGCTTAATAAAATATTAATTAAACTTAATGCACATCCTATACTTATTGTGTCTAATTTTTATTCTAGAATAATTCACTACTAATTCAATCTGTTTATCATTTATTGTAGTGACAATTCTTCCACCTATGACATTTTTTACCTTTATTACATCCTATTACATAGTATATAGATTTGCACCCAAATTATACTTCCAAGCACTTTCACAGAAAAGGAAAATTTATGTGTCATGCTCGAGTTCTCCCTCCACGATTACATTTTTGGCAGTGCTGGGATCTACACTCAGGGCCTAGAAGGCTCAGTTTATGAATGGGTGACTGCCAGTGCACCAGCCTCTAGCCAATTCAGCTGCCAGGCAGTGCCCAAGCCCTGAGATGGAGCCCCATATGTTGACTGCAAATTGTGCTTACTGTAGTTACTCATTTTATTTTTTGTTTTATTCATTAACCATTTATTTTATTGACTTCTATAACACATGGAATTTTTACTATATTTATTACATAGATTATACATTTGTCTATGTATGAAACTTCACACCTGACACCCAGGACTTTCACAGAAAAGGAAACCATGTGTAACCATGGGCTTCTTACTGCACGATTCAATTTTTGTAAGTGCTGGCATCGAAACTCACAGCCTACAAGGCCCAATTCATGAATGGGTGTCAGCATGCCAGCCTGGGGCATATGAAGCTGACAAGCAGTTCCCAGCACCTGAGATCCAGCCCCAGGGATAGACAAAATAATAGACTGACATGTAGATGATAGTACACAAATACATATAGATCTTTATAGAGTGCCAGAGATTTCTATATATTATTCAGTTATATTGGCTATATTCCTACCAATTCTTTGGTATTTATTATGTGTCCATGTAATTAATGTGATTGTTTTCATCCTTAATGAATTATTAATTAAATCAACCATTGTCCCGAATCTATTGTGTCCAGGTAATTAATAGTATTCTTTCAATGTGTCAAAAATATTCATTAAATCCGTTGGCCTCCTAAAATCACTCTCTAATTTTATCATTAGTATCATTCAGGAACAACTAAGTTAACCTTGACATTCATAACCTTCCATCGGTATTCTTATGAATATGAACTAAAATCTTAGGATCTCCCTCTATTCGTAGGGGTTAGGACCCAGCTTCAAAAACAGGGCCTATGTTGTTGTGTTGGCCTATGGCTTCCCTGGAAGCCCACTAGCCTTCAGCAATACCAGGTTACCAACACTTTTCAGCCCTGTCATTCAGACCCAGGATGGTCACCTTGAAAAGAAAACAAATGTAAAACCAGCAGCCATCAGCAAGTTGCCGGGTTTTTTTTCTGTGTCATTTTAGTTTAGTTATTTTTTCCTGGCAGACTTTGAGGCACAGAAACCCAGGTTCGGCTGTGGGTCCAGTGGCTGCAACCCAACTTAGAGTGATAAAAGCTGAGGCAGAGTTGCCACGCCCTGACTTCAAGCCCTGTGCTTGACAAAATAAAAATACCTACCTACCTACCTACATATCTATCTATCTATCTAGCTAGCTAGCTAGCTAGCTAGCTAGCTAGCTAGCTAGCTATCTATGTATATATATATATATATATATATATATATATATATATATATATATATATATATATATATATACATACATACATACATGCATACACACATACATACAGGGTCTGGATAAATCTGCAGCACTGTGGGGGAAGGGAAAGCTCACAGTGCTGGAAAACAAAAAAGACAGGCCAGTTCCCAGTAGCTGAATTCAAGCCCTAGCACTCGACAAAATAACATTCGAATACATTTTAAATACATGATGTCTATTTATATGCACATGTTTACTGCATTCATTATTTTGTGTTTTATTTAATTATTATATATTTAGAGAGTATGATTACATGTATAATTTTTTTATATCCTATTACATAGGACATAGATTTGCCTATGTATTATACATCATTCCTGAAACCCAGGACTTTCACTTACAAGGAAAACAAGTAGGACAATTGGCTTCTTCCTATTACGTTGTTGGCAGTTCTGTGATTTGAACTCCAGGCCTAGAAGGCCCACTTCATGAATGCGTTAATGTTAGTACACAAGTCTGATGCCAGTGGAGTTGTCGGGAGAATTTGAGGACCTGAGATCAAGCCCTAGGAGTGGCCAATATAGATTGCAGTGTGTGTGTATGTGTATTTACATATGTATATGCATATATAAATAAATTTATAGATTGTTCCTATAGATAGGAATGAGTAGGTGGCAGTCCCAAGATCGAACTCAGGGCGTAGGTTTCTGGGTTGGGCTCAGGCTTCACTGACAGCCCACCATCCTTCTGCTCTGCAAGGTCACATACAATTTTCAAGCCGAGTCATTGAGGCCCAGGATGGTCACAGTACAGAGGAAACAAATGTAAAACTGTTGTGTAAAACTTCCTGGTTCAGTTTTTCCTCCTCCGTCTTGGTTGTTTTTTTTTTTTTTTTTTGCCAGAGCTGGGAGTTGAGCTCAGGTCCTAGAATCCCCGGATCATCTGTGAGTGTAAAACCTGCACCCCAGCCTAGGGTAATCAAGGCTGAGGCAGAGTTGTGACGACCTGAGTTCAAGCTCTGTGCTTGCCCCCACAAAATGTTAAAGTCCTGGCTAGGAATTTGGGCCATTCTATCAGCCATACCTGGGATTTGAACTCAGGGACTGGATAACTCTATTGTGCTCTGGGTGAAGTGGAAGCTAACTGCCTGGAAGAAAAAAAATTTCAGAATCTATTCCCAGGGCATGAATTCCAGCCCCAGAACTGGCAAAAATGATATCCATATACATGTATAATATTTATCATATATATGTATTTGTATAGATATTACACATTTTACCTAGGACACAATATTACCACAGAAAGGAAAACAGGTCAACATTGGCTTCTTACTCTACATATTGCCTTCGGCATTGCTAAGATTTGAACTCAGGGCCTGGAATGCCCAATTCATCAAGGGGTCAGTGTAAGCACAGCAGCTTCAAATAAATTCACTGCCAGGCAGTTCCCAGGACCTTAATTCTAGACCCAGGAGTGACCAATATATAAATAGATAGATGTGTATATTGCTACAAATACATATACATCTCTCTCTGTATGTATATTCCACTGTATATATAAATATTTACTTGCACTCTAAATGTTCTTAGGGCTCCTGAGCTATAGAAGAAGGAAAGAAACATCATTGACCTATCCTGGGTTCAAATGAAGTTCTCAGAATCCAAACCCTAGCCCTGTTAGCAGGATGAACTCCAGTGTAACACTGTATTTGAAGGACAGAAAACAGTTTCAAAAGCCAAGCTAGGTAAGGAGACCAAGGCCTGCAGGATTAGGAGGCAAAATGTACATACTCAACAGGGAAGTGAGTTGCAAAACCACTTCATTCATTCCAGGCACAGCCAGCAATGAAGGGAAACCTGAAATATTTGTTAGAGTTAAACCAGGGTCATGCTTTTCTAAGTCTCTTCGTTCCTCAGGTGAAGGAAGCCTCAGGCTATCTTTAGGTTACCAATAGAGAGCCAGTTGAGTGGGGGAGAGAGGAGGAACAGAGTAGAAAACCCTGATCTCTGGTCTTAGGGAGTAGTTTTTTGACTCTCCTTCTGTCAGATATGAAGGCCCTTCTAACTTTGCCAATCCATTCTCTTTCCTTCGTTCTCCACATCATTAATGCAAATCCCCAGTTCAAGAAGAGGCACGGTTATTTCTTTTCTGTCTCCAAGCAGCTGAATTAGAGCCTGGCTCTGCCCTCTTGTCTCTGGGGCCTTTGGCTACCTGAAAAGTGGGGAAAAGACAGTTTTCCTCCTCTGTGGTTGTGTGAAGGCGATGCTGGTGGCCTGGCACATTGCAGAAGGCCTCATTACTGGGAATTGTTCCCTTCTTTCCTGCTGATGTCCAAGAACAGATACATCTACCATTTTTCTGTATGTATGTATGTATGTATGTATGTATGTATGTATGTATGTATGTATATATGTATCTATCTATCTATCTGTGTATCTATGTATGTATGTATGTATGTATGTATGTATGTATGTATCTATGTACCTATCTATGTATCTATGTATCTATGTATCTATGTATCTATGTATCTATGTATCTATCTATCTATCTATCTATCTATCTATCTATCTGTCTATCTGTCTATCTGTCTATCTGTCTATCTGTCTATCTGTCTATCTATCTATCTATCTATCTATCTATCTATCTATCTATCTATCTATCTATCTATCTATCTATCTATCTATCTATCTATCTATCTATCTATCTATCTATCTATCTATCTATCTATCTATCTATCTATCTGCCTATCTACCTACCTACCTGCCTACCTACCAACCTACCTACCAACCTACCTACCAACCTACCTACCTACCATCTGAGCTGTCTCTTTGACAATTCTTGGGCTGAACTCAAGGCCTAGCACTGTCTCTAACACTCTACTACTTGAGTCACAGGACCAATTCTGGCTTCTATCTGTGTATGTGCTACTGAGGAATCGAACCCAGGGCTTCTTGCATGCTAGGCAAACACTCTCTCACTAATCCACATTCCCTGCCCCCTCATCCTTTTTCTTAAAGGTAGTTTTACATAAGTATGCTAGCATTTTATGTCCCCAAGTGTATTTTTTGAACACAGGTTATTCCTATGAACCATGATCTTCTCTTCCCCTGCCTGATTTGTGATGGTTCCTGCATTGGCCTCATAATAAAATGTAAATAAAGGCTGCTGAGAGCTTTAGTGTGCATTATATAAGGACACATCCCTGGAATCTGGGAAGAGAAAAATGATGGGGCCGAAATGAACAGAATGATGCAGTATGCACAATGAGCATATCTGAAAAATAAATCAGTAAATAAAATCAGAAGCATTGCATACAGCCTGTTTGCACTCAGGGAGGTAATATACACCTGTAAGTAGGGCATTAATACATAAACTTGGTCTTTGCTTTTTGAAATTATTTTGGTGGCCATCCCATGGCTTAAACTCAGGGTGTGATGCCTTCCTCAGATGTTTTGCTCAAGGCTGAGGCTCTACCACTGCCACAGCTCCACTGCAAGCCATCAGGTCGTTCACTGAACATAAGCGCCTCCCAGGCTTTCCTGCCTGGTCTGGCCTGTATCTCTTATTAGGCCTTCTCTTTCAAAGCTGGACCTCTACCCTCTAGGCCACTGCTACACTTCTTGTTTTCTGGTGGTTTATTGGAGACAAGAGTCTCACAGACTTTCCTGCTAGGGCTGGCTTTCAATCATGATCTCCTGAGGAGACTTCAAGTTGTTTTCCTCAGGGATTCACCTAGGAGCCACTCCACACAAATCTTTCCTCTAAATCTTGAGAGGTACTAGAGAAAAACGGAAACAGGAAGATGTTTCTAGTGTGTTCTAGAGACTCAAGGTTGGAGACACAAAACACTCATAATTATTAGATCATTTTCTAGGCAAAAGGAGCAATGCAGACAGTATGAGGATCGTTCTAGCTTTCGGTCCTCATACCCTGAGACAGTAAATTAACTGCATCTCAATGCTAAGAGACAGAACTGGCATGTCTTGTGGACATTTGCTCATAAATCTTGTGACACTCAATTCTCACTTTTGGTTTCAAACCTGTGACTAGAGGGGATGATGAGTAGAGAAAATCCTTCTCAGAGAACGTAGCTATAAAGAACATTGAGTAGTTGACTTATAAGCCCAAACCATTGGAATAACCCTATTAACAAGTCAGATTGTCCAGATTATAAAATGAAGAAGAAAAGAAAGAAGGTGCCTGTGTCTGCTGACTGTAATCCGTGCTCCTCAGGAGGCTAAGATATAGAGAATCTGAGTTCGAATCCAGCCAGAATAAGAAAGTCCATGGTACTGTTATTTCAAAGAGATAACAGAAAAACCCAGAAGTGGGGTTGTGACTCCACCTTAATGCACTATCCTTGAGCAAAAGGAGCTCAGAGACAAGGCCTAGTCTCATAGTTCAACCCTTGGACCTGCCCCCTCAAAAAGAACCTGCACCTCCATGTCTTTGTGTATGTATAGATATATTCCTATAAGTGAAGCTCCCGAGTAGCTATGATAAATGGAACCAAGGTAGGAAATTTGTATTCAATACAATGAGTTCATAACACAGAGATTGCTTTTATGACATTACATGTTCCAAGGCTCCCCTCACTGCTCCCAGTGTAGCCTGAGGGTTTCTCTGCATCCCAGGCCAGTTGGAAAAAATCTCTTTCATTGTCTGGACAGGCACACAAAAGGCCTCACTCCTGTAGAGCTGTGTATCAAACAACTTTATCTGGGCCAATTAGTGAGGAGGAGTGTGGGCGGGATCCAAAGGTCAGGAGAAAAATTCCTCTTTGTACAACAAACTATCTGTCTTCCCAGTGCTGTTTTTTTGACAGGAAGCCTTCATTTGTGCCAACTCCCATGGCAGGCCAAGTTCTGTGCACTCATCTTGTCTTTGTGAGACTATATTCCAAAGCTCAGTTACAGTGCTCAATATAATTCGGAAGTCCTTCTGGCATACAACTAGGGCACTGAACCTAATGAAATGTTCCATTGAGGGAAATGATGGGCCTATGATGCCTTCTCTAGTTTTCTGGAAGCTTTGGAAATCCAAGCACATGTTGGATATCACAAAGCTTCCTGTCATCTAGAGCTGGTGAAGCTCATCTGATTTTGAAACATTTGTCCTCTCTTAGTTGGGCCCTGGGTGACTAGGTTTTGGGGTTGAACACAGGGCCTGGGTGCTAGCAATGAGTTCAGAACAGAAGTCTAGTGCTTTACCATTTTGTTTCACAGCTTCACTTCTGCTTTCTCTGTGTGTGTGTGAGTGTGTGTGTGTGTGTGTGTGTGTGTGTGTGTGTGTGTGTGTGTGTGTATGCATATTCTAGTCCTTGAGCTTGAACTCAGGACATGAGCACTGTACCTAGTTTCTCTTCTACAAGGATTGCCCTCTCCTACTTGAACCACAGAGGCACTTCAGGCTTTTTCCTAGTAATGTGGTCCTGAGAAATCAAGGGCAGGGTTTCATATATGCAAAGAACTCTACCCCTAAGGCACATTCCCAGCCCTCTACTTCAGTTTGTTAGTGTGTATCTATCTTTTTTTTATTATTGACGGTTGTAGGAGTGGAAAGCTGGGCCTGGGGTCTCTCTCTGAACTCTTCAGCTCAAATCTTGTTCCTTTACCACTTGATCCACAGAGCCACTTCTGGTATTCTTGTGGTTCATTGGAGCTAAGTGTCTCAAGGACTTTCCTGCCCAGTCTAGCTTTGAGCCATGATCCTCAGATCTCATCCTCTTGAGTAGCAAGGATGATCAGCATGAGCCACAAGCACCCAGCTATCACTTCAGGTTTCTTAGCGGTGAATTGGAGATAATAGTCACATGGGACCTTTTGTGTCTGAGATAGTTTGGAACCCAGATCCTCAGATCCCACTTCCTGAGAGGGGCAGGATGACAGACCTCTGCTATAGAACCCTAGGCCGTGACACTCTGTTGCAAGAGGTTCCTTGGCTCCACGTGGTGAAGTGCTATCCATGAGCCCAAGAGGTAAGGGTCAGTGCTTAGGCCCTGAGTTCAAGGTTCACAACTGAGAAAAACAAAACAAAACAAAACAATTGTCTGCAGGAGACAACTCACTAGTCTTCAGTAATACATAATTTTGTTCCCTCCCATGGGGATATATCTGAGTGTCAATATTCTTGTCTGCATAATCATCTCAGTTATGGAGTTCTTACAAGGACAAGATGAAAGAATGCACCCTTTGATGGACAAAACATGTAACACTCTTTTTTTATTCTGTTTTGAGGCTTGAATTCTTGGCCTGAGCTCTGTCCCTCAGCTCTTCAGCTCAAGGCTAGTGTTCTACCATTTGAGCTACAGCACCACTTCCGGTTTTCTTGTGGTTTATTGGAGATAAGGTTTTCACCAACTTTCCTGCCTGGGCTGGTTTTGAACCACGATCCTCAGATCTCAGCCTCCTGAGTAGCTAGGATGACATGCATGAGCCACCGGTGCCTGGCTCCACATAACCCTCTTTACAGGGTTCAGCACACAGCATCTTGTGAAAGACTCAGCACCCAGCACCCAATGCAAAACTCAACACACAGAACCCAGTGAAGGACTCAGCACATAACATCCTGTGCAGGATTCAGCACAGCACCCTGTGAGGGACTCAGAACCCCAGGAAGGACTCATCACATAGCTGTATCCCACAAGCTGTCATTAGTATTAGGGTGCTTTCATCAGTATCACCATTCTTTCAGAAACACATCACAAACTGCACAAAGTTCACATCTAATAATTTAGAGGTGTGTTATTTGAGGGGAGAGTCACCCACAGGGATTGCACTAAAATGTTGGGGGTACTATCCTAAGATCTTCTGCTCAAGGCTAGAGCTCTACCATTTTGAGCCACAGCTCAGAATTTCACAGACATCCTGCCAGGGCTGGGTTTTAAACCCACCAGTGTCAGGTCTCAGCCCCCAAGTATCTTGGATGACAGGGGTGAGCAAGCCAGCAGCATCTGGTTCCATAGCGCTTGGTTGCAGTGGTATACATCTGGCTATTCAGATTAGATTGCAGGTGTCAGCACCAGACACCCAGCTTGCTCTGTGATGAGGTATTTGAAGTCCTATTCTTATATAGTTGCAGTCACAACATTCAATCTTTTTTGGTGCCCGTCCTGGGTCTTGAGTAAGGCTCTAGACACAGTCCCTAAGATTTTATGCTGAAAGCTAGTGCTCAACTGCTTGAGCGACAGCACAACTTCTGGATTTTTATGTGCCTGTGGTAGTGAGGAATCGAATCCAGGGCTTTGTATGTGCTAGCCATCACTATAGCACTGAGCCACAGGAGTGACGTGAATAAACAGATAAATGTGTAGATTGGCATATATATGTGTCTACATATATATGTAGATGTATAAATATATGTATAAAACAAGAGAAAGATGACTGTATATTATCAAATTACATAAATTATATTACTGCAAATTATTGAAAAATTATTCCTTCCATTTTTAAGTATCATTGTTGAATACATAATAAAGTATTAATTGAAAATTAGTCAATGTAGTGTAATTGTTGTGTATAATTTTATAGTATACTCATACACTAACCACTAATTTAATTGTTAATTTTATAACATTTGTATGGATGTATATTGGAATGCGTTTCTTAGAATCTCCTGCCAATCATTAGTGGCAGTCCCAGGATTTGACTTCCAGGCTTAAGTTGAGGTTTCAGCTATGGCTACCATAATAGCCAGCCAAACATCAGCATGTAAGGTCATGTACACTTTCTGGGCCTTGTCATTTTGACCCAGGATGGTCACAATGCATAGCGAAAAAATGTAAAACCACCTTCTTGAACTTCTCCATTTTATCCTTCTCCTTTTTATTTTTAGTTTTTGCTAACCCCGAGATTTGAACTTGGGTCCTAGGATCCCAAGCTCAGCTGTGGCAGAGATGCCAAGACCTGAGTTCAAGCCGCATGTTTGGCCAAAAAACATAATAAAATAAAGCCCTGGCTTGGAATTTTTTTGCAATTTTTTGGAATTTTTCTGGCTGGCATAGGATTTGAACTCAGGGTCTGGGTAACTCTGTGGCTTTGTGGGTGAAGGGGAAGCTTTCGGGCCTTGAAGACAAGAATTTCAGACCAGTTCCCAGGGCCTGAATTGAAGCCCCAGCATTGGAAAAAATAATATTCATATATGATCACTGTTTACATACATGGGTTTAGTAAGTATGACATTTCTTACACTTATTTATTTATTATTATTACACATATAACATTTCATTTATTACATCCTATCTCACAAGATATATTTGCATATGGATTATACATCATACTGAGACCCAGGATTATTTTTTCAGGAAAAAAATGTGTCGAAAGTGGTTTCTTACTCCATGAATAAATTTTTGGCGATGCTGGGATTTCAACTCACGGCCTACAATGGCCAACCCATAAATGGGGTCACAGTCTTAGCACACCAGCCTCTGGCAAACTGAGCTACCAGGAAGTTCTAAAGACTTGTGATCAAGCCACAGTAGTGCCCTATATATATATTGATAGATGTGTAGAAGGCTGTATATATACATACACACACACACACACACACACACACACATACACATATATATATATATATATATATATATATATATATATACCGAGAGAGAATGTGAGGATATCATTAAATTATATAAATATAGTTACCAATTATTAGTTATTAAATTATGTCTTCATTCAATGAAAACTAATTTAATAAATTAAATAAATTAAATTCATTCAATAAAAATTAGTCAATATCCTTTCATTAGGGGAATCATACCATGGTGCTAGAATGGAAGATATAAACCCAATAATTTTTGTGTGGCATTCTAAAATAGAATCATGAATTAACTGCAAAATTAATCATTTTGATAACATTCCATTAGCATTCACATAAACAGGAACTAGTCTGTCAGGATCTCTCTCCATTTGTGGGTGGCAGTCCTGGCATTCGAACTCCAGGGCTAGGTAGTTTACTTCCAATGAAAACCATTGGAATAATACAGTGAAGATTTCAGATTGTCACGATGGAAAAAAGAAACAACAAGAAGAAAAGAAAGCCAAGTGTCCGTGGTTCCTGCTTATAATACTAGCTCCTCAGGAGGATGAGATGTATAGAATGCCAATCTGAATTCAGCAAAGGCAGGAAAGTCCATGACACTCTTATTTCTAAGAGATCACAGGAAAATATCCCCATGGGTTGGGACTGTGGCTCAAGGGCAGAGGACTGCCCTTGAGCAAGAGGAGATTAGGGATACGGCCTAGGTTCATATTTCAACCTCGGACCTGCCAAAGAAAAAAAAAAAAAGGCAATAACTCCATGTCTCTGAGTATGGATGGATGATGTATGGATGTTACAAAGGATTTACAATATAATGATCAGTGTGACATCACATTGTCATGACATCAGCTCATGGTGACATCACAAATATGTAATGACATCATACCACTATGATATCACATTGTCATTGTGACATCATATATACATTATGAATGCCTATTATTTGATTTCATTATATTTCAAATGTGGCATGTGGGTTCATATCAAAAACACATTTTGACTTCATAATCATTGTGACATCACAATCCCTTTGTGACGTAACATTGCCATTGTGATATCTCTAAACATCTATGCCAACGCAAACATGTCCTGTCCTCATGTTTTGTGACATGTTGCCACTGTGTTATGTTAGGCTCATTGAGAGCTCAATCTATTTTTGACATATTATTTCAGGTATGACATGAAATATTAGCAATATACTGTGACATCATGAACATTGTGACATTACACTACTAGATTTAATGACCATTGTGTCACATTGTCACATCACAAATCTGTTCTGACTTCATCACAGTTGTGCCAACAAATGCTTTGGAATCGTCACAAGCCCGTTCTAAATTTATATACTCATTGTGAGTTAATGACAATTGAGGTCTGGAATGCCATTGTCACATCACCAATCTACTGCGACATCACAAAACTATTTTGAACTCATCTCTATTATGGCATCACCAACTAATTGTGATATAACAACACTATTATGACATTATAATTTGACATCATATTGCAATTGTGATATTACATACTTTCACAAACCTATTATGATCTCATCACATCTTAGAAAATTCATGGCCTTTGGGATATTAAGCTCCTTTTTCTGTGAATTGTATCATTGTGAACTTCTAGCAATTGAAATGTGAAATAAGATGTCACATTACACAAATGGCAATTAAGATCTGACATGCCATTGTGACATCACAAGCCCTTTGTGACATCATTATGAGTGTGAAATCTGACTGTTGTTATGACATCATCAGCTCATTGTGACATTTCCAAGATACAGTGACATCATAGCATTATGACATCACATTGCCATTTTGCTGTCATAGACACATTGTGAATGTATATCCTGTGATTTCATTCTTTTTCAAATGTGGCATATCAGTTGATATCAGAAACACATTGTGACCTCATAACCATTGTAACATTACAAACTCTGTATGACGTCATAACCAGTGTGACATCACAATGTTGTTATAACATCTTTAGCTTATGACTGAACTAGGCCCTGAGAGGAGACTGGAGCTGGGAATGCTTCCTTACAGGTCTTGTTTTTGTTTTAGGGATTATAGGAAAAACAAGAACCTTGGCTCCAACCAGCCCAGTTCTTGGAATGAAAAAAATGCCTCTAGGTCTCCCTCTCCTTAACGACTTGACCCACCTTCATTGTTCTGTTAAGGACTGACCAACTAAACAGGTAGCCAGTAATCCGGGCTCATGCTGGCCTGCAGGTTGGCCTGCTGGCGACATCCTGAGTTTACTATAAACCCCGCCTTTTCACATCTATATGTTAAACTCCACTAAACTCCTTTGTGTATGTTTACCTTAAGCCTGCTTTACCGTTGAATTTGTGAGTCATTTAAACCCAAAATGATAGGCTGGTTTAAACAGACATTATGTGACAAAGTGTAACCTCACTGGCCACCTGCGTGTGGTCTGGTATGATTGTGCAATCTTTTGGGTGTGTGACAATCTCATTGGTCGCCTACATGACCAGGCTTTACCTTGTGATTTTTGCCTTTAAAAACCTAAGCATGTGGGCCGCTCGGGGTCGCAGTATAAGCTCCAGAGCCTGTGCTGCGGCCCTGGCCGGTCAGTGTAGGAACCTTCTCAATAAAGTTGCTTCTTTAATATCAAATTTGTTGTGGTGGGCTCTGTCACACCGGAGGACTAGGTGGGCTTGCCTGCCTGAGTAGGGGTCTTCCTACTACAATGACATTATAGCATTTGCCATTATGTCATTGTGACATCATAGTCACATTATGAATGCCTAATCAATGTATTTGAAATGTGGCATGTGGGTTGATATCAGAAACTCATTGTGATGTCATAAACATTGTCACATCAAAATCCCTTTGTGACATCAATTTGGCAATGTGACATCACAATGGCAATGTAATGCTACTAAGTCATTGTGATATCACAATGGTCATGAACTCACAATGGGTTTCTTATATCAACAGACATGCCACATTAAAAATAGAATGAAAAACATAATATGCAAGCACAACGTGTGTATGACATCAGAATGACAATGTGATGTTACAATGCTAGGATGTCATTGTAGTTTTACATGTCAAAATGAGCTGATGGTGTCATAATGGCAACATGATGTCACAATTATGATGAAGTCAGAAAGGATTTGTTATGTTTCAATGGTACGTCTGTCAGTTGTCATTACTTCCCCATAAGGATATGGATACAAAAAAGTTTCTGTGATGTCACAGAGGCCATGTGTGTTTTCAAAGGTGGTAAGAGGTCCTCATTGGAATGGCACAATGTGATTCATAATGTCACAATGGAAATGAGATGTCCCATTGTGTTTTTTGATGTCACTGTGGTGGTGAGATCACGACGGTTTTGTGATGTCACAGTTTGTTTGTAATATCAGAATGATATATCTAATTTCAATTACTTGGAATTCAATATGAGGATACCAGGAGATAGAAGAAGCTTCATAGTATGAGGTCATATTATGAGAAAACCCAATGGGACAGTGATTTCACAAATACAATGTGATGACTCAACATCTTTTTATAATAATGTTTTGATGTCACAATTGGTGACGCCATACTGATGAGGAGGTCATAATAGATTGGAGATGTCCCAAGGAGTTCGTGATGTCACAATGGCATATGGGATCTCAATTGTCATTAACTCACCATGAGTATATGAGTTTGGGAAGGGATTCTGATGTCACTAATGTATATGTAGTCAAAAAGGTGAAGAACTGAAAGGTCTGAGACGTCACAAAATGACACAATGGTTATGATATCCAGCAGTGTGATATCATTATGTTACACTGGATTTTAGATATCTCATGTCATATCTGAAATATGAGGTCAAACACAGATTTTTAACTCACAAGGGCTAAGATATCACAATAGCATGTCACAAAAGTTATGAGGACAGGAGAGGTATTTGATGTCACAGTGTTAGTGATATGACAAAGGCAATGTGCTGTGACAAAGAGATTTTGATGTCACAAAAGTTATGAGTTCACAGTGGTTTCCTGATATAAACCCACATGGCACATTTGAAATAGAATGAAATCAAAGAATAGGCATTCACAATGGGTCTATAACATCAAAATGACAAAGTGATGTCAATACAACAATGTTTGATAGTATATGAACTCATTACCTTGCTCATGTAACTGTAATCCCTCCATACACTATACTTAAAAAAGACACAGAAGAAAAAAAAATAGAAAAATGGTATGGTGTCATTGGGGTTTGGTGATGTCACAATGAGATGATGGTGTTATGATGATAATGTGATTTCACAGTCATAATTATTGCAGAAAGTATTTGTGATGATACAATACTATGTGTGATCACAATTTTCATTAGTTCACTGAGGATATGGCTACACAAAGGTCTGTGATGCCACAGAGGTTATGTGTTTCTTTAAAGGTGCTAAGAGCTCACAATAGATTTGTGATGTCACAAGGTGATTGTGAAGGCACAACAGCAATGTGATGTCACAATGGGGTAGTGATGTCACAGTAGTGATGAGGTCACAATGAGTTTGTGTCATCAACATGAGTTTGTAATATCACCATGACATGTCCAATTTTAATTTCTACTAGTTCACAATGAGGATACAATTTCAAAGAAAGAATCTTAAGCTCCAAAGACCATGAGTTTTTAGTCATACCTTGTGTGATGTGCAGCCATTAGGATATTTTAGTCTTTCATTACGCTTAGAATCTGTTTTCAATCTCATAATAATTCAGGTATGACATATGATATCTATCAGATATTGACTAACATTATGACCATTGTGACATCATATTGATAGACATCAAGACCATGGTGTCACATTGTGAACTCACAAATCTGTTAAGACTTCATCACATTTGTGCCAACACATGACATTGGAGACAACACAGTCCCTTTGTGAACTCATATCTTCATTGTGAATTAATGACATTTGAGATCCAGCATGCCATTGTGACATTTCCAACCAGTTGTGACACAAACAATACCACACTAAAGCTACCAGCACGACTATGTTTATTGCAGCATTATTTACCATATCTAAGATATGGAACCAACCTAGATGCCCCTCAGTAGATGAATGGATCAGGAAAATGTATTATGTATACACAATGGAATTCTATGCCTCCATCAGAAAGAATCACATTGCCATTGCCCCATTTGTTAGGACATAGAAAAAATTATATTAAGTCAAGTAAGCCAGGCCCAAAGAAACATAGGTCTCATGTTTTCCCTTATTTGCAATAACTAGTATATGTCTGAGTCAAGCAGAAAAGGTCAGATAAGTTGATGTTACTGGAATGAACCCTAAGATAAATATTCAATTTTTTGGTTTTTTTTCCTTTCATGCTATTTTTTCTATCATATTTACAAGATGATTTCTATGTTGCTTTGTATGTCCCTCCACCACAGTAAAACCCATACTTTCACTGTATTTGATGTTGGTAGAGTTTCTGGAGGGGAAGGAAAAAAAATAACAAATAGTTTAACTAGGGATCCAGGAGGATCCATTGCAACAATAAGATGTACAAGTCGTTTTGTCGAAAAACAAACTTAAAACCTTTGGTGGGGGGTGGGAGGAGGATTGGGTAGGGAGAGGGGAGGAGTATGGGAAGATTTGGGAAGGGGAAACAAAGTGGAGGCAATAATGCTTGACAGGAAATGTACTCGTTATCTTGCCCATGTAATTGTAACTTCTCTGTACGGTATTCTCACAATAAAAAAAAAAAAAAAAACACAAGACATTACAAACCCCCTCCCAAAAAAATTGTGACAACACAAACCTATTGTAGTAGAAACACATTGTGATCTAATAGCCATTGTAGTAGCACAATCCCTTTGTGACCCCACATTTCCATAGTGATATCACTAACCCACTGTGAAATACCAATCCTCTCATACCCAATCCAAGTATGAAATGGTGATACCCGCATCCAGTGTGACATTTAGATCATAGTGACATCACACTGATAGATGTTAAGAGCATTTTGTCACATTCTGACAACACACACCCGTTAGGACTTCATCACTTTTGTGACAACGCATGCCTTTGGAGATACCACAGTCCCTTTATGAGCTCATATACTCATTGTAAGTTAATGACATTTGAGATCACATGTGTCATTTTGATATCACCAACCCATTTTGACATCACACACCTCTTGTAAACATCACTAGTGTGGCATCACCAATTGTGATATCAAAAACTTATTAAGATATCATATTGCAGCATCATATTGCCATTATTATATCACTGTTCCATTGTGTTTTCTAAGACCTAGTATGTCTTCATAGCATTTTAGAATATTCATGGCCTTTTATACTTCAGTCTTCTTCTGTGAACTCAAATCCTCATTGCGAAATAGTAGCAACTGAAATTGGACATGTGATTATGAGATGTGACTTCACAAAACTATTTGATTTCATTACCAATTTGACATCCAAACCCATTGAGAACTTTCATTGCCATTTGACATCACTATCACATTTTGACATCCCAAACCTATTAGGACCTCTTAGCCCTTTGAAAAAAAACATATGGCCTTTGTGGCATCACAGTCCCTTTGTGTAACTATACCCTCATTATGAACTTCCAATTGGTATCAGACATGCCATTCTAATATCACGAACCATTTGTGGCATCACCAGTGTGACATATCATTTTCATTATGACAGCCTCAACTACTTTTGACATCACAAAAATACAATGACAAGATAGCATTATGAGATCACATTGTCATTGTGATGTTACAGATAGATTGTGAATGCCAATTTTTAATTGTTTTTTTCCGGTTGTGGGGCTTGAACTCTGGGCTTGGTTGCTGTCCCTGCTCTTCTGCTCTAGGTGAGCACTCTATCGCTTGAGCCACAGCACCACTTCTGGTTTTCTAATCGTTTTTATTGGAGATGAGTCTCAAGAACTTTCCTGCCTGAGCTGGCTTTGAACTGCGATCCTCAGATTTCAACCTTCTGAGTAGCTAGTATTACAGGTGTGAGCCACCGGTGCAAGGCTATTTCATTCTATTTCAAATTTGACATGTGTGTTGATATCAGAAACATAATGTGACCTCATAACCATTGTAACATCATAAATCAGCAGTGACATCAAATTGTCATTATGACACCATCAGCTCATTGTGACATCACCAAACAACAATGGCATCATAGCAGTATAAATCACAATGACATTGTTACATCATAGACGTAACAGTGTAAAGGCCTATTGTATGAATTCATTCTATTTCAGAAACCCATTTTGACAATATAACCATTGTGATATCACAATACATTGTGACATCTCATTGTCATTGTGATATCATTAACCTGCTGTGCCATCACAAACCAGTCCTGTCCTTATAAGTTTTGTGCCATGCTGCACTCGTTATATATTAGGCCCTTTTTGAGCTCATAACCTGTTTTCAATCTCAAATTTCTGGTATGACATGTGATATCAGAAATCCCCTGTGATATCATATTGCCATTTTTCATGAATATTGTGTCACATTGTGACATCACAAAACTGTTAGAACAGCATCACATTTGTGACAACACATGCTTTTGGAGACATTACAGTCCCTTTTTGAACTCATATATTCATTGCCAATTAATGACAATTGAGATCTGCCATGCCACTCTGACATCATGAACCCATTGTGACATCACAAATTTATTGTGCACATCATGAGAATGGCATCAACAACTAATTGTGGTATCAAATCATTATTTTGGCATTCTATTGTGGGATTGCCGTTGTGACATCATTGTTCCATTGTGTTTTTACAAACCTATTATGGCGACATCACATCTTAGAAAATTCATGGCCTTTGAGATTTCAAGGTTTTTCTGTGAACTCATGTACTTATGACCCCTAAGGCAAGGAGACAATCCATCGAGTCACATTTAATATAATAAAAAATATTACAATAGAAAGGGGACTGTGATTACCTTATCCTGGAATGGATACCCAGGTCCAAGAGCATCCTTGACCAACAAACCTCAGAACTTCAATGGGCAGCCCCACCCTTTTTAATTGGTCTGCAAACCACCAACCAAAAAATTATGATCTCCAAAGCTCCAAACCTCAATGGGCAAGGCTTTTTACTTTTCCATTCCACCCTCCTTCACTACAGAGCTGTCCTTCCTTCCTGGTCTTTCCCTTTATCCCTTCCACCACTTCCTTCTTCTCTTCAGGCCTCTACACTCTCTACAGGCCTGCCCTACTCTGCCCCAGTGACCACTTGCAAACCTTCTGCTCTCCATCAACTTCCTCTCTTCTCAGGTTTTTCCCTTTATTCCATCCAGGTAGCACCCATTTTTATTTCCCCTTCCAATGCTCTGAAAATGCAACCTATATATAGGTTTACCTCTCTTCACTCCAACGGGTCTTCTGCCTAACAGTTTTCAACCATCACTTCCCAAACTGCCCAATGCTTAATCATTTCTTGACACCTCACCATGTGAGGCTTGACACTTCATCTTTGGCGGCATTCCCCACACTCTCCGGTGGGCCAGGCCAAGAATTTACAATGATTATCAGCTCCCACAGATAATTCTGGCCCCACTGGTTATTACAGTATCCTCATAGTGAATTAGAAGTAATTGAAATTGTATATGTCATTGTTATATTACGAACTTGATGATACAACACTAACCCATTGTGACCTAAGCACCATGGTGACATCACAAACTCACTGGGATATCACATTGCCATTGTACCGCTATGATCACATTGTGACATCCCAAACCTATTATGACCTCAGAAGCTTTGAAACAAAGCATGGCCTTTGTGAAATCACAGGCCTTTTGTTATCCATACCCTTATTTTGAGCTAATGACAATTGAGATGAGACATGCCATTTTAACATCACAAAACCTTTGTGACATCATCACCAGTGTAATATCACATTGTCATTATGACAACATCAGCCCATCATGACATCATAAAACAATGACATCATAGCATTATGATATCACATGGTCATTGTGATGACACAGACACATTGGAATGCCTATTCTGTGATTTCATTCTATTTCAAATGTTGCAGGTGGGTTGATATCAGAAATATATTGTGACCACATAGCCATTATGATATCACAATACCTTGATGACACCATATTGCAATTATGATATCACTAATCCACTGTGACATCACAAACAGTCCTATTCTCATAAATTTTGACATGCTTCCAGTGTGATCTCTTTGGCCTCTCTGAGTTCATAAATTGTTCAACTCATAATACTTCAGGTATGGCATGTGATATCAGAAATCCACTGTGACATCATGACCACTGTGACATCATACTGCCAGATATCATGACCACTGAGTCACATTGTGACATCACAAACCTCATGACACTTGTGCCAACATATGCCTTTGGATACATCATTAACCCTTCTGAACTTATATATTCATTGTCAATTAGAGATCTGGCATGAGATTTTGACATCACCATCTCATTGGGAAATCACAAACCTATGTGACCTCATCACCTGTATGACATCACCAACTCTTTGTGACTTCAAAACAATACTATCCCATGTAATGGTAACATCACATTACCAATGGGATTTTCACCATTGCATTTTCACCAACCAATTATTTCCTCATAATATTTTACAAAATTCATGGCCTTTCTAACTTCTAGCTCCTTATGTGAACTAGTATCTTCATTGTGATCTAGTAAAATGAAATTGGACATATAATGGTGATATTACAAATTCATTGTGACACCATTATCCAAGTGTGACCTTATCACCACTGTGACATCACAAACCCATTGTGACATCACATTGCCACAGTGATATCTCGGTCACCTTGTGACATCCCAAATCTGTTGTGACCTCTTAGCACTTTTGAAAAAGCACATGGTACTTGTGACATCACAGTCCCTTTGGGTAACCATATCCTCATTGTGAACAAAGGACAACTGACATCAGACATGCCATTGTAACATTACAAACACTTTGTCACATCATCTCCAGAGTGAGATCACATTGTTGTTATGATACCATCAAATCATTGTGACATCCCAAAATGACAATGACGTCATAGCATTATGACATCACATTTTCATTGTTAGGTCAGAGAGACAATGTGATTGCCTATTCTGTGATTTCATTATATCTCTAATGTGGCATATAGGTTGATCTCAGAAACCCATTGTGACCACATCACCATTGTGACATTACAATCCCTTTGTGACCTCATATTAACATTGTGATATTATTAATGCAATGTAATATCACAAACCTCTCTTGTCCTCATAAATTTTGTAACAAGTGTCTACCTTGACCTGGGCTGGATGCCCACAGCTAAATGCAGCTTCAACCATGAACCCTCAGGCCTCCAAAGAGCAGCCCAGCCATTTGTTATCTGGTCTGCAAACAAGCAACCCCAAAAATAATGATCTCCAAAGCTCCACACTTCAAAGGACAAGGTTTTTTTCTTTCTCTTCATCCTCCTTCTCTACAGACCTGTCCTACCTTTCAGGTCTTTTCATTTTTTTCCGTCCACCATTCCCTTCTTTTCTTCAGGCTGCTCTACTCTTGACAGGCCTGCCCTGCCCTGTCCAGGTGGCCAGTTGCCGTCCTTCACCTCTTGGTCTGCCTCAATTTCCTCTCCTCCCAGGTTTTTGTCCTCCTGCAGTCTCTTCACTTCTTTCCTTCCAGGCCTTTCCCCTTTTTCTCTCCCCTTCTGTTGCTCTGAACATGCAGCCCATGTATAGGCTGTACTTTCCCCCACTGCAGTATGTTTCCTGCATAACAGTTTTCAATCATCACTTCCCAAATATCCGTGCCCAATCACTTCATGGCATCTCACCATGTGGGGCTTGACAACCTATCTCCTTCAGCAGCATGTGCTTCCCCCTTCAGCTGCATGCACCTCCCTCTCCGGTGGTCCAGTCCAGGAGGCCATGATGACTATCTGTTCCCATGGATGATAGGAGCACTGCTGGTTATTAAGTGTATCATGGTGAACTAGGAGAAATTGAAATTGGAAAAATTTGTGATATTACAAACTCATGATGTAACTAACCCATTGTGACCTCACCAACACTGTCACATCACAAACCCATCGTGACATCACATTGCTGTTTTTGACACCAGGATCACATTGTGACATCCCAAAACTATTATGACCTCTTATAACCTTTGAAAAAAATACATAGTTTTGTGACATCATAGTCCCTTTTTTACCCAAATCCCCACCATGAAATATTGACAATTGAGAATCAGACATGACATTTTAACATCAAAAAGTTTGTGAGATCATCACAATTGTGACATCACATTGTAGTTTTGACATCATCTGCTCATGCTGAAATCACAAAACTAAAATAATATGATAGAATTATAACTTCACATTGTCATTGTGACATCATAGACACATTATGAATGCCTTTTCTGTGATTTCATTGTATTTCATTAGGACTTCAAGCTCCTTCTAGGAACTTGTATGCACATTGTGAAATAGCAATTGAAATTGGACATGTGTTTAAGATATTACAAAATCATCATGACATCAAAAACCTATTGTGAACTCATCTTAACTGTGTATCATGAAGATATCATGGCCCCTAATTACCGTTGAAAACACACAGGACATTTGTGACATTACAGTCCCTTTGTGTACCCATATCCTCATTGTGAACACATGACAATTGTATTCATATATGCCATTGTAACATCACAAACCTTTGTTACCCCATCATCAGAGTGACAAGATATATTCATTATGACACCATTATCTCCTTGCAACATCACCAATTTACAATGACCTCATAGCATTATGACATTATATTGTCATTGTGATGTCATTGATACATTGTAAATGTCTATTCTATTTCATTCTATTTCAAATGATGTGGCCTGTGGGTTGATATCAGAAAACCATTGTGATCTCATAAATATATGGCATCACAATCACTTTGTTATATCACAGTTCCATGGTGGTATCACTAACACACTGACATCACAAACTTGCCCTGTCTTCATAAGTCTTGTGATGTGCTGCAATTGTGATGTCTTAGGCCCTTTATGAGTTCATAATCTATTTTCAAACTTATAATATTTCAGTTATGATATGTGATATCAGAAATCCACTGTGACATCATGATCATTGTGACATCATACTGACAGACATCATAAATATTGTGTCACACTGTGACATTACAATCCTCTTAGGACTTCCTCACATTTGTGACAACACATGCCTTTGGAGAAAGCACAGTCCGTTTTGGAACTCATATTCGCTGTGATTTCATGATAAATGAGATCTTTTATGCCATTTGGATATCACCAACCAACTGTGATATCATAGACCTACTGTGACCCCTTACCTGTAGGTCATCATCAATTAATTGTGACATCAAAACCTTTTGTGATGTCACAATCTGACACGATGATCATCATATCTGTCAGTGTGATGTCATAATGGTCATGATGTCACAGTGAATTTCTAGTATCTAATGTCATACATGAAATATGCGGTTGAAAACTAATTATGAGGGCAAAAAGGTCTGATATCACAATGTCAGCATGTCACAAATATGAGGAGAGGAGAAGTTTGTGATGTCACATTGTACTAGTGATATCACAATGGCACTGTGATGGCACAAAGTGATTATGATGTCAAAATGGTTATTTAGGCACAAAAATGCGTTTCTGATAGCAAGTCTCATGCCACATATGAAATACAATGAAATCACAGAATAGGCATTCACAATGTGTCTATGATGTCAAAATGAGAATTGTTGTCATAATACGATTATGTCATTGAGTTTGGTTATGTCACAATGAGATGATGTGCTTATAATGAAAATGTGATGTCACGCTGTTGAGGATGTCACAAACACTTTTTGATGTTATAATGGCATGTCTGCTTTCAATTGTCATTAGTTAACAACAAGGATATGGGTACACAAAGGGACTGATGTTGAAAAGGGCATGTGATTTTTCAAAGGAGCTAATAGGTCATAATAGATTTGAGATGTCACAATGGAATCATGATGTCACAATGACAATGTTGTCACCATGGGTTTGTGATGTCATGGCGGTGATGATGTCAAAATGGGTTTGTGATGTCACAACGAGTTTGTAATATCACAGTCAAATTTCCAATTTCAATTGCTACTAGTTCACAAGGAGGAAACTGTAATAATCAGCAGGGCCCTGAAAATCTACAGGCTTGGCTAATCAGTGTGGCCCCATCTCCTGGCCAGATGGTGAGGCATTCTGTAGGAGGGGCTGGGGCATTAATCATCACGTGCTGAACTGTGAAGAAGTGATTTGGCTGTGGGCAGTTTGAGATTTGACAGTTGAAAACTGTTAGGCAGTTGGAGTAGAGAAGGGGTACAGACTTTATATAGGCTGCTGGTTCAGAGCAATAGAAGGAGAGAGAAAAAGGGAAAAGTCCTGTAAGGAAGGAAATGGTGTGATAGCAGAAGGAGAAAGACCTGGGAGGAGAGGAAGTTGAGGGAGGGCAGGAGGTAAAGGATGTCAACTGACGACCCAGTCAAAGCAGTTCAGGTCTTTGGAGAGTGAAGAGGCCTGAAGAGAAGAAGGAACCAGTAGAAGGGAAAAAGGGAAAGACCTCGAAATAAGTATAGTTCTGTAGTGGAGAGACAAAAGGAAGAGTTAAAAAAAAGGCTTGCCCTTTGATGTTTGGAGTTTTGGATATCATAATTTTGGGGGTTGGTGGTTTGGAGAACATTTATTATATTAAATGTTTCTCTATGGACTCTCTTGAACTATAGAGGTCTTAATTTTTGGAGTCCCCCATCGAGATAATCCATTTGGATGGCATCAGGCCTTGGCCTCAGGGAAAAATCCCCATAGGTGAGAGTGTCAGCCCTCAGGGTTGAGAGTCTACCTCGAGTGTTTGTCTCTGGAGGAGAATCATGGACAAAAGTCATTTAGGGACCTCTAGGGGTGTGTCTGGGCAAGCTTGCCAGCCTGTTTTGGGGATCCCCTCTGGAGGTCATCTGTTGCTTCCTTTGGAAGCCATCTGGGAACTCCTTGAGAGGTCATGCAGGGCTTCTTTGGGGAACCATCTGGAACCTCCTTGAGAGGTCATGTAGGCCGTCCTTGGGAAGCCATCTGGAACCTCATCAAGAATACATCTGCAACTTCATTGAGAAGCCATCTGAGACCTACCCTGGAGGTCATCTGGAGCCTTCTCCAGGGGCCATCTTGGACTTTCTCCAGAGGTCATTTGGGGCTTCCTCAGGAGGTCATCTGAGACCCCTATAAAAGTAGTGATTGGGAAATAAGGGAAAACACGGACATAAGTTTCTTTGGGCCTGGCTTACTTCACTTAATGTAATTTTTTTCCAAGTCTTTGCATTCCTAACAAATGGGGCAAAGTCATTCTTTTTGATGGAGGCATAGAATTCCATTGTGTATATATATATATATATACCACATTTTCTTGATCCATTCATCTACTGAGGGCATCTGGGTTGGGGCTTCCTTAAGAGGCAATCTAGGACCACCTCCTGAGGTCATCTGGAGCTTCTTTTTGAGGTCATCTCAGGTTACCTTGATAAGAAATCTATGACTGTCTTCGGACATCATCTGGGACTTCCTTGAGAAGCCGTATAGGACCTTCTCTGGAGGTCATCTGTGGCTTTCTCAAGAGGGTTATCTGGAACCTCCTCTGGAGTTCATATGTGGCCTCCTTGAGTGGCCATCTGGGAGCTACTCGTGAGGTAATCTCAGCCTTATTGAGAGGACATCTGGAACCTCCTTTGGAGGTCATCTGACACTTCCTTGGGAAGCCATTTGGAACATCCATGAGAGGTCATCTAGGGCTTCCTAGGGAGGACATATGTGACATCCTCCAGAGGTCATCTGTGACCTCCTCAAGAGGCAATCTAGAATGTACTCTCTGTCATCTGGGACCTCCTATAGAGGTCAACATTGAGAGGTTTGGGGCATGTAGATTAAGTGTCTGTGGCTATTGTTCTGTGTGTGCATGCTGATAGTTCTATCTGTGTCCTGTATGCACCTCTGTTTACTCCTTTTCTCAGGATGGGAGAACAAGGCCTAAATTTGTCATATCCAAAATATATTCTCCCCCAGGGTTACAGAATCCCTCAGAGGAAGATGCACTGATGTACTCTTTCTCCTATTCTTTGCCATCAGCACCTCTAATGTTACGTTCTCCCATGCCAAAATTGGTTACTTGTACCATCCTGAGGTGGTATGTTACCATTATTACCCTTGAGACAGGAACATGGAGGAGATGGTGGGCAGGCCCTCCTTTTAATATATGGTCCCTTTACAACTAGTGACCTGTATGACTGGAAACAGCAAAATCTATCCTTTTCAGAAAAAAATAACCAGGACTCATTACCTCATTACTGGGATGAGTGTCAGCAAACTTTACCGATGCTTTTCACCTGGTAGAAAAGGGAGTGAATCCTGCTCGGTAAATTGAATATGGTCCCTGGACCGGACAGTAGCTCCACTATTGAACCAGACCATTTGGATCAAGCCTTTCCCCAGACTTATCCAAGCTGAGACTAACAGCAATCAAGGTATGGAGGTGCTTATCAATTATTGCCAGGTTTGGTTAGCAGGGATACCGCAGAGGCTAGAAAGCCAGAAAGGTGAGTGAGATGGGAGAGTTCCCCAGTGAATACCCTAATGCCTTTCTGAAACTTCTCCCAGAAGCCTATAGGACCTATAGGCCTATAGATCTTGAAGCCCTGGAGAATCAAAGAGTCCTAAATATGGCCTTTGTTAGTCAGCCCCATATCTTAGAAGAAAGCTTCAAAAGTTATAAGGTTTTGAGGGAAAGGTGTATTTTGAGTTGGAAGTGGTTGCCCAGTGGATGTTTGATAACATAGGTACCCTGTAAAAAAAAAAAGAGTAAGAAGGGGGTTTGAGTTTTGGTAGGAGCACCAGAATAGGGATCAAGAAACCCTTGGCAAAGACATTACAATTCATTTGCAAATAGCAGTAGGGAACCTCTAGGACTAGATCAGTGTGCTTATAGCAAGCAAAATGGACATTGTAAAAAGGAATGTCCAGGGGAGAGAAAGATTGAAAAGGACAGGTTATGTAATCCCATTAACACCTGGAAAATGTGTTCGTATCTCTGGAGAAACATGCAAAGGAGCTTGTGGCTCTGAATTCCAACTGTGTTCAATTTAAAAACAGCCATATAAACTTAAGAAGAAATGTGGCAAAGAAAAAATTCACACACTTCTATCTCAAAACACAGGTTATAAAATACTGAATCTCCAAACAAAACCCACTAAGAGGTTAAAAGCAAATAGAAGAGCACACTGGAGAAACCAGAGCATTATTGACGTGAAGAAAAGTTTTGAAGATATAAATTACGAACTTGTGAGAGTAAAAACTGAGAAGAAAATCCTCAAAAGGAACCTAGAAAACAGTCAGAATCAAATGAAATTCAAGTACATTAGCCTGGGTGAGCATGAGGCAAGTTAGGGGACCACAGATCAGAGGCCAACAGAAGCACAAGACAGCAATGCTTCCATCCTTGCTAACCACAACTGAGGCCAAGAAGATATCCTGATGCTTCATTAAGAAATAGTGGGCAAAATAAAAGAGCTGGACCTGATATAAGAATTTATTAGGTTGAAGTACATGTTGATTATAAGCTGCGAAGAGTGTCACCAGATATTCAAAACAACAGAGAAAGAAGATAAGAGTAGTTATAGAGAAAGACGAGGAAGTGCTATGTCATAGAAGATGAGGCCAAGAAAAGTGAACAGGAAATATCAGGCTCAAGAAAGAGATTGTTACTCTTCAGTGAGAGTTAAAGGACCACATGGTCTGATAAAGAATGCCGGGGAAAGGAAAAGAGCATTAGGAAGAAAAACAGAAGAGCTAAACAAACAGTTGAAAGATCTGTCACAAAAATACACTGAAGTGGAAAACTAGAAAGAGAAACTACTAGAGTAAAAGGCCAAAAAGACTGCTGAGATCTTCACCATAAATGTAATGCAGAAACATCATGTCCCAATGGAACAGGTGGAGGTGGGAAAAATTACCTCTCAATAGCACCTTTGTGAACTTAAGGGAGGAGCTGAAGAGCAAGCAAAGTGGTTGTGAGAAGGAACAGCAGTTGGCCAGTCAAAGGAACTCTCATGTGACCCTGACAAAATACTTGCAGGTTAAGGAGCACATTGAGAAGGAGAGTGGGATCATGAAAGGAAGTTTGAGAGAAAAGGAGCAGAATAAAATGGAAGAAGTCTCCCAGGTTCAGAGTACTATACAGGAGTTAAAGAAACTAGAGACCCTAAGATACAGAGAAACATCTGAGCTGATTAAGTAGCTTGGGAGACCACTCTAAAACCATCGGGGTCTCTAGAGCTACTAGTTGTTAAGATTAAAGGAAGAAGCAAAAACAGTGGTAATAAGTGTGCAAATTTTGAAACTAAACTTGGGAAAAATGCATACAGGCTTTCTGTCAGTTTACATGTAGATAATTGCACCAAGGTAAATTGTCCGAGGCCACTGCCTAAGACTGTTCTGAAAACCAGTCGGGCCTCAGCCTGACAATCCTTTGTAATGTGTGTAGGTAATTTCCAACAGGTAAAAGCTGAAAAGCTGGAACATATGGAAAGAATTCATATGTGAGGAACATCAGATGGTGAATTTGTGCAAGTGGACTTCACAGAGGGAAAGCCTGGAAAGTATGGGTATTGGTATCTATTATAAAAGTGGACACTTTTTCAGGCTGAGCTGAGGCATGTAATAATTCCTTGATTTGACTTACCCTTAGCTGTGAGGTCCAAAGTTGGCCCTGCATTCATGGCCCAAGTTCTCAATGATTAACTAATGCCCTAGGAATGAATTGAATGTTACAATCCATATATAGACCTCAGAGTTCAAGGCACTAGAAAGAATGAATATGACCTTAAAGGAAACTTTAACTAAATTAAAAACAGAGACTTGCCATGGCTACGTAAGTCTCCTTCACTTTGCTCTTCTTCGAGCAAGATGTAGCCCTTATGTAAAAGAATTTAATCCCTTTGAAATACCTTAGGGTAGACCACCCCCTTTGTTCCCTAATCTCGTGAAGGCTCTATTAACAGAAATGTCTAACTACAAACTACTGGCTTTACAACATATTCTTTTATATACCTATCATTTGGTAACCAAGGCCCACTTGCCGCCTAAGAAAAATGTCACCTGAAAAGAAGGGGCCAAGATGGCAATGGAACAGCAGGGAAACACCACAGCTCTCTCCAATCAAATACAGTGTTTGGCTTTCAATGCTCTGTTTCAACAAGTGACACCCCCCACCCAAAAAAGCAATTGCTCAGAGAGATATAGGAAGTGCAAAAAGAAAAGGGAAAAACCTACACAGACAGTAAAGTGGAAAGATCCTTCCCCCACCCCTTGTTGGTGATGGGGCTCTGTGCTGAGCAGCTTAAGTTGTGGGGATTCGTGCCAGGCTGCTTAAGTATCCCGGCTCTGGACCCTCCGAAGACCACATACTAGCAAGCATCCCAAGGCTCCCAGAAGACTCCCAAGGTACGGTGCCAACCCAGAGAATACAAACAGAAATCTCAAATGCAGAGCCGGCATGAAGACTTCCCTCACTGGCCCTGGCACAGCGCCTCTGCCTGGTTGGTGCAAGCAGCCCAATCCAGTCAGGAACAGCAGCAGCTGTCAGCAGTGGTGAATGACCCTAGACTCACACTGTGTTACCTCTGTCCTGCTGGTGTAAACAGCCTAGCCTAACCTGGAGCAGCAGCAGCAGCTGGTAGTGGCAGCAAACCACCAAGACTCGGGGCACAATGCCTCTTGGCACTAGCCCACAGGAACAGCCTAGACCAGCCCAGGGCGGCAGCGGTAGCTGGGGCGCGGACAGCTGCAGTGAACAACTCCAGACCCCTGGTGGTTTGTGCCTCTCCATACTGGCCCGCATAAGTGGCCCAGCCAAGCCAGAGGCAGCAGCAGTGTCTAACACCTGACTCGTGGTGAAGTGCCTGGCTTGCATATGTGGCCCAGCTGATCCTGGGCAGTGGCAGCAGCTCAGGCAGTGGCATCAGCTGTGGCAGCAGCAGCGGCATCGACAGAGGCAGTGAACAACTACAGACGTGTTGTGGGGTGTGACGTCTCTCCATACTGGCTTGCATAAGCTGGGCTAGCCCATGCTGGCAAAGGTGGTGAACAGCCCCAGACTTGAGGCAGGGTGTGGTGCTGAATTACCCCAGAAAATCCTCATGAACATTCCTGCCTGGGATGGCTTTAAAACTGAATACACAGATGTGAGCCTCCTGAGTAGCTAGAATTACAGGGATTCACACCAGCAGGGTCTTATTCTTGCAAACTCCCTAACTTTTTCTCAAATAGATCATTTGTTAGTTCATACAAGGAATTTAAGCAAATACAAGAGGATCGACATAATACCCTGTATTCTATCTGACCATACTGGAATCAAACTAGTTCTCTCAATAACAAGGCACAAAGTAGAAAAAACTTAAACATATGGAAATTAAACAACAATCTGTTGAACAATACATGGGTTACAGAAGAAATTAAAGATAAAATTAAAAAGTTCCTACAATTCAATGAAAATGAAAATACATCATGAAGAAACCTACGGGACCCAGCGAAAGGAGTCCTGAGGGGCAAATTTATTGCGCTCAGCACGCATATCAAGATCAATAGAAAGCCTACGGATTGGGAGAAGATCTTCACTAGCCATACAACGGACAAGGGTCTCATATCTAAAATATACTTGAAACTCAAAAAATTAAATCCCCCAATAACAAATCCTCAAAGAAACAACTGCCCAATAAATAAGTAGGTGAAAGACTTAAAGAGAAACTTCTGTGAAGAGGAAAGATGGATGGCCAATAGACACATGAAGAAATGCTCAACATCCCTAGCCATAAAAGAAATGCAAATCAAAACAACATTTAGATACCACCTCACCCCAGTTACAATGGCTAAAATCAAGAACTCTAATAACAACAGATGCTGGAGGGGATGTGGACAGAAGGGAACTTTACTGAATTGTTGGTGGGAGTGTAAACTTGTTCAACCAGTTTGGAAAGTAGTATGGAGGTTCCTCAAAAGACTCCACATAGAGCTCCCCTATGACCCAGCAATCCACTTTTAGGTATTTACCCAAATGATCACAAACAAGACCACACTAAAGGTACCAGCACGACTATGCTTATTGCAGCATTATTTACTATAGCTAAGATATGGAACCAACCCAGATGCCCCTCAGTAGATGAATGGATCAAGAAAATGTGGTATATATACACAATGGAATTCTATGCCTCCGTCAGAAAGAATGACATTGCCATTGCCCCATTTGTTAGGAAATGGAAAGATTTGGAAAAAATTATATTAAGTGAAGTAAACCAGGCCCAAAGTAACATACGTCCATGGTTTCCCTTTTTTGCAATATCTAGTATATGTCTGAGTCAAGCAGAAAAGATCAGAAATGGTGATGTTAGGGAAATGAACCCTAAGATATGTATTCAAATGTTTTTTTTTCTTTCATGCGATTGTTTCTAACACATTTATAAGATTATTTCTTTGTTGCTTTGTATGTCCCTTACCCACAGTATAATCCCTGCTTTCACTGTATTTGATGTCGTTATAATTTGTGGATGGGAAGGGGAAAAACAAATAATTTAAATAGGGATACAGGTGGACCCATTGCAACAATGAGATGTACAAGTCGTTATGTCGAAAACTAACTTTACAACTTTGGTGGGGGGAAGGGAGAGAGGAGAGGATTGGGTGGGGGGACAGGGGGAGGATGGGAAGGGATGGGAAGGGGAAACAAAGGAGGAGGCTACAATGCTTGATAAGGAATGTACTCATCATCTTGCCCATGTAATTGTAACCCCTCTGTACAGTATTTTCCCAATAAAAAATAGACTAAAAAATAAAAAAATTTAAAAATTAAAAAAAGAAAACATAGACCAAGTAAACAATGTTATGATGCAACTAAAACTGCTAGAGAAACAAGAAAAAAATGAACTAAGTGAAATAAGATCTGAAATTAATGAGATACAAAGAAAATTATAAATAAAATTAATAAAACAAAAAGCTGTTTAAAAAATATCTCAATAAAGCTGACAGATCACTGGCAAGAGTAATGAACAAAAGAGAAGAGACCCAAATCAATAATATCAGAAATACCACAAGAAAAATTACAACAAACATCCAAGACATCCAATCATAAAGAAATAATTCCAGACTAATCACAAAGGAAGGAAAACCTAGCAGAGATGGATGAATTTCTCCCGAAATACAAATTGCTATCTCCTCCCTTTCCATTTCAGATAGGCTTCTCTACCATGTATGGTGGGGCAACAGTCTGGTAAATAAACTTCTTTTCCTGCCTGAATAGCTTGTGGTGTTCTCTTCATCCACTACCTAATGAAATCTACCTATGTAATATGCCTTACAAATGATGCCGTGACTCAGATGGGGTTTTGAGTTGGAAATGTTAGAATTTTCCAACCACCCCTCTTCTGTGAACCAAACTGCCTGGGACACCATGTGAGACTTTTCACCAATACCATTGCTGGCCTTCATATCCACGTCCACACCACTTCTCTACTGAGTGCAACTACTCTCTATGGCTCTCTGTTGCTCAATCTCTGTTCAGATGTGGTGTCATGCCACATGCTCCTATGGCCTTTAGCCAAACGGCTGGTAACCTCCGATGCTGAGGATGCTTGGTTTGGGGGCTTGGCCATTTCTCTCTATAGGGCTCTGGGGGAAATCGGAATGCTGCTTTTGCCTGGTCAGCTTTCCTTCACTCTCCAGACTGACTCTCCTACACATTCAATGGGGTGCTGCGAGTCATTCTCGAGCTGTGAAACCCCTCTGAATTGCCTCCTGCGCTCCCTGGATAGACAGAACACATAATATTTTTATGCTGTTCTCAGATTTAGACAATTTTTGCCTCTGCAATGGTACATGTTCAGAAGTCTGTTTACTTTCAGGCTCTCTCTGCTCTCTGCTATTCATGTTCAACTTTCTATATCTCTCCCTTTCTTTTCTAAAACTTTTTGGATTGTGCCCTGAAGAATGTGACATGGCCTGGGTCCCAGGGAGCCCCTCTAACTTCCCTTTCAAAGGCTAGCCAAACTAGGCTTGATTTTTCTTCAGACTTTCTTTGCAGTTTTTCAGAAATTTGCCATCTTGAGTTCACCATCTTGGCCACATGATGTTAAGGGTTTGGCCCCATCCATCCCTTACCCTTCCACCAAGCTTACTACTCATCCATCCATCTATTCTAATGTGCCTTGCTAACAAGTTGTTCTTTTCACAGACCCTGTTAGCTGAGGCCCAACCATCTGATGTGCTTTGTTAGCAAAGATGTTTATACATTGTTGTCAAATATTTTAGGTTTTGAGTTTTGCCTTTTTTGTTTTGTGTTGTGTAGTTTAGTACTAAATACGTGATTCTAAAATATTGGGTATATCTGTGCTAAGATTCTCACATTTAATGAGTTTTGTCATTGCAGAATATTTGACCAATTCTTGATAAGGACCAGGTAAGCTCTACTTATTCTATTTGATCTCCTTGTTGCTTTAATTGGAAATAACAAAGGGCTTTTGTGGCAAAGATTGCAGTTCAAACCAGCCCGAGCTGAAAAATCTCTCAGACTCCATCTCCCAACTAACCTGCAAAGAGCCAGGCTGGAAGCATGGCTTGAGCCTCTTATCTCTAACCAGCAAACACTGCAAGTGGTACTATAACTCAAAGTGGTAGAGTGCTAGCCTTAAGCAGAAGTGCTCAGGGACAGTGGCCAGGCCTTGAGTTCAAACCTCCTTGAATACAAACTGGGGCAAACCATCTCAGCAATGAGCACGTAGACTCAGCCAGTCTGAGGAACAAGGGAACATGGAGAGGAGTAAGGAGATGCTATCACATTATCCACTTTGTGCCTGTCCTTTCAAAATTAACCAGAGCCAGAAGGTCAATAGAAGTAAGAAGACTGCCCATCCATACCTGTCTCCCTTTCAACTGGACACTTTGTCACTTGACTAGGGACATTTCTACCAACATTTTCAGCCTCAAGTCCTTCATCTTGCCATTTATTTGCTCTCTAGTATTTTTTCAGTCTCTGAATGCCTCATGAGACTTCTCCAGACTTCATCCAAGAGACTTGCCTCCTCCAGATTGCATCTAAGGACTCAATGCCCAAGTGACAACTGTTGCCTGCTGCCTTCTCCCAGAGGGGACCACATCTCAGCCTTTTTCCCCTACTGTCAATGACCCTTGCAAACAGGAATTAGCCAGAGAGAATCTTCACCCTTTTTCTTAATTATTAAAAGGCTGAAATATAAAGTGTGAACAGGGGCACCTCCCTCCCTCTTGGCTAAGTTTTCGCCCAGTAACTGGCAAACCTGGAAGCCATCACCTTCCCTTCCTGCTAGGTAACATGCTGAGCTACCTATGGTCACATACCTCCCATCTGACCTTAGGAGGGCCACGGACCCTGAGGTCACATCCAAATCCAGTGTGGCCACACCGGGGGACTCAGCACCGTTAAATTATAAGACAAAGGGATCTTTGTGCCCTGGAACTGTCTACTCCCTCGGGCCTGGTTGGTGGCATAGAGATCTTGGGAGGACCTGGGGGTGGGGCCGCAGGGGGTGGCTCCCCAAGGGGACAGAGAGCATGGCCAGCACTTAGTGTGGGTACGAGACCTGTTAGTATGGAGCATATTGGTATGGGACAGATTCTGGGTCTTCTCATCATGACATCTGATGGGCAAGGCCAACCCTATTTTAAATCTTGCCCTCTGATCTTCAGATCTCAGCCTCCTGAGTAGATTGGATTATAGGCATGAGCCTTTGGCACTGAGCCTCTGATTCTTTTTGGTATATTAGGGTTTGAACTCAAAGCCTTAGGCTTGCCAATCAGGTCTTCTACCATCAGAACCAAGCCTTTCTCTCTTGGGCATTTCCAAGAGAAGGACTCAATATAAGGTCAGGTGGGGCTGGATCATGATCCTCCTGTGACAGGCATGCACCACCACCTGGTCCTCTGTAGCTGGGATCCTAGACATGTAGCACCATGCTCAGTCATCGGTTTATATGGATTTCCCAAACTTTTAGTCCAAGGCAGCCGATTCTTGACCAAAGTTTAAGCTCTGGGTTGGGCCTGGAACCATCGGACCTGAGCCTCCTCACAGGACAGTTGTGAGGAAACAAGGGATCAATGCAGGGGGATTTCTGGGCCAGGACCAGGCATAGAGGGAGCTGTCGTCAGATAAAGTTCTTGGCAATTCTGTGAGCATATGACAGGAAGATACCTGGAAAGGATCCAGATGGGGCCTGTTATTTAACATGCTACAGGTATGGGATTATGAAACAAAACATGGCTCTCTTTCATCCTTACTATCCACATGAGGAGGGGATCCTTCACTGTTCAGTTTGCAGCTGGGAAAATGAGGCATGGAGAAGGTGGGTGAACTACTCATGACCCCCAGCTGACACGAAACTCAGCCTGTCTTCTCAGCCATGCTCCCTAGGACAATGAGTGCTCTGCAGTCCACTATCTTGTGGTGGGAAATCAACATATTGTGAGTCGTGGGGCTTGAAATCTGGGCCTTGGCTCTGCCCCTGAGCTCCTCAGATCAAGGCTAGCACTCTACCACTTGAGCCACAGCACCACTTCCGGTTTTCTGGTGGTTCTTTGGAGATAAGAGTCTCATAGACATTCCTGCCTGGGCTGGCTATGAACCATGATCCTCATATCTCAGCCTCCTGTGTAGTTACCATTATAGGCCTGTGCCACTGTCACCCCGGCTTAAGTGTAATTCTCTCTCTCTCTCTCTCTCTCTCTCTCTCTCTCTCTCTCTCTCTCTCTCTCAGGAAATTGTTGAATGTGTGCTGGGGGAGGTGGCCCAGTATCCCCATGTGGCTGGGACCCAAGGTGGCCCTCTCATTCCGGAGGTAGGCTGTGAGTCTGGAGCTTTCTTGCTCAGCCTGTTGAACTCGCTCCCTGAGGTAAGCCCCTCTGTGCCCAGGCTAGACCATGATGGTTATTCATTGTTAGTCCATCTGGTGAGTCCTTTCTCACTACCCTCTGCTAACAAAGGAACGTGAATGAGGAGGTGTTGCATTGTCCAACCGCACAGCCTGACCCCAGGCCTGTGATCCTCACCCCCACCTATCTGACCAGACCCTGATTATAAGAAAATGAATTCGCTCTTTCTACTTTGCTTTTTTGGGGTGTGTCATTTCGGGGAGAGGAGGTGGTGTGCAGAGGAAAGACCCCAGACTTAACTCCTCCTGAGGGACATTTGTTCTTGTGACAGAGCCAAGTCATTGCTGTGGACAAGGTGGAAGCTGCCATCAGACTGACCCAGAACAATGCTCAAGGTAGGGAGGCTGTTGAAGTATCAAAACCACCCATGTTTGCTTCCCACTCACAGCAAGGGCAGTGCAGTGTGGGTGGCCCGGTTCTAGGGGATTGTAAATGGATGATGGCAGTCAGGTGCCAGTATCTCTAGCCCATCATCCTGGCTATTGGGGAGGTTGAGGTCTCATGGTTGTGACTCAGAGCCAGCCCAGGCAGGAGAGTCTGTGAGATTCTTATCTCCCATAAACCACTTCCCCCACCACCAAAAGTGCCAGATGTGTTCTGTGGCTAAAGTAGTAGACCCTCAACCTTGAGGAAAAGAAGGTCAGGGATGACACCCATGCCCTGAATCCAAGCCCTGGGACTCACAAAAGTAAAATAAATAAATAGTGGGCACCTGTTATCTTACTACCAAAAAGGATGGATTCATTCTTCTCTGTGGTACTTGTAGCCAAAGGTAAAGGGCTTCACTTGATGTTTCTCTAAACCTCTCCTTCTCTCTATTATCTCTCTTGGCTTCAGTTGCAGGATAGAATTCAGATCATCCCACTTGATGTGACCTTATGTACCCTCCCCTACCCGCCTTCTTTGGGGTGGTGATCCTGGATGTACTCACCACTGGGAGAATGAAGCACTGGAGAGATGGGGGTAGGTATCCCTGAAACTCATACTCTCGCACACACATACTCCCGTAAGCCAACTCAGACTAGCCTTTTCCAAAGACATTTTATCTCCTTGGATTAACTGACCTAGGAGAGGAACTTTATCCCCTGTAAATGACTATTTTAGCTAGGGATTGCTAGTTGACATGAGATAAACAGAAGCTCAAAGGAAAGGCTCTGATGCCTGTCACTTCTGGTTCAGTCTCACTCCTGACATTCTGGCTACTCGGGAGGCAAAGTTCTAAAGATAAAAGATAGATTGAAGCCATCAGTAAGCTGGAAATTCAGTGAGGCTTTATTCTCCATAGAACCATCAAAACATTAGAGGTTGAGCTGTGGCTCAAGTGGTAAGACACCAGCCTTGAGCATGAAAACCCAGAGAGACAGCTCCCAGATCCTCAGTTCAAGCCCACACAAAGAAATGGCCCAATTTGTTTCTCCCAGATTGCCTGGGCCTCGTGTGCACTCTCATGGAGTGTGATATAGCACCGGTCCCTGGGTCCTTCTAGACAATTCCAGATGCCCACAATACAAAGGTACACATTTTAGATTCCAAGGCCAGGGAACTGGGGGATGAGAGACTGGTATGGCCAGTACCTCAATGTTCTGGGGCATTAGCCTTGACCTGGCTATGGCCCCTTGTGTAAGTTTACTTCTTTGCCCAGTGCTGGCCACACACCAGCCACTTGTGCTGTGAAAGTGGCTGGAGCAGAAGTGAGATCTAGGATGACCGAAATCTGTATCTATGGCCTGATTGCGGTGGGGTTGTCTTTAAAAAAAATCTTAGAGCTGGAACTCAGAGCTTGGCAATGTCCCTGAGATTCCTTTGCTCAAATCTAACATTTTAACACTTGAACCATAGCTCATTTTTCATCTTTTTTAGTAGTTTAGTAGACAAAAGTGTCTCACATACTTTCCTGCCTGGGCTGGCTTCAAGTTGCCATCCTAAGATCTCAGCCTATTGAGTAGCTAGGATTGCTGGTATGAGCCACTGGCATCTGCTAAAGATGTGTGTGTGTGTGTGTGTCTGTGTGTGTGTGTGTGTGTGTGTGTGTGTGTGTGTGTGTGTGTGTGTGTGTGTGTGTGTGTGTGTGTGTGTGTACTGGGGCTTGAATTCAGAGACTAGGTGGTATCCTTTAGCTTGTTTGCACATGGCTGGTGCTGTACCACTTGAAATACAGTAGCTCTGCTTCCCATCTTTTGGTGATTCATTGAAGATAGGAGTCTGCCCAAGCTAGCTTTGAATCTTGATTGATCCTCAGGTCTAAACTTTGAGTAGCTAGGATTATAGGCATGAGCTATTGGCATCCAGCTGCAAGGATGTCTTTTCATACTCTCTTCTGTCCTAACAGCTGTCTACTTGCCCTTGCAAGTATCTGTGACCTCCACATAAGCTCCCACCAGGCCCTGATTTTGTGGAGAACATAAAGCTCAAACCCGATCCCATTTCTTTATCCTCAGGGAAGGAGGTTATATTTCTTCTGAAGCCTTGGGTTGGAGGGGTAGCTATAGATGGGTGCTCAGCTGGGAGAGAGGTAGTCTGTGTTAGCCAAGAAGGAAAGTGTGACCGGATGCTAATAGTTCGTGCTCTCATATTCCTAGCTCCTCAGGAAGCTGAGATCTGAGGATTGCCATTCAGAGGCAGCCCAGCTAGAAAAGTCTGTGAGACCCTCTTCTGCAAATAACCACAAGAAGGCTGGAAGAAAAACTGTGGCTCAAGTGGTAGAGTACAAGACTGAATTAAAAAAGTGAGGGACAGAGACCAGGCCCTGAGTTCAATTCCCAGTTCCAAGATGCGTAAGTGCACATGTACGCGCGCACACACACACACACACACACACACACACACACACACACAGAGAGAGAGAGAGAGAGAGAGAGAGAGAGAGAGAGAGAGAGAGAGAGAGAGAGAGAGGAAGGTGGTAATGATGAGCTGACCTGAACTAGAACTGGGGGCAGTCCTGAGGCATAGTCACAGTAAACTCTCAAGGCAGATCAAGTGGTTTCTCCCTAAGTTCTTCTTGGGCTGAGGGGTCTGGACCATGCCAGTATGTTCCATGGAACCTGCTCCTCTATCCATGCACGGGGCCACAGGACCAAGGGAAGGACACTAGGGATGCTCCTTTGTAATCAGCCCAGGATTTCTGACCTTCATCTGCCTCCTGCCTCCTCCCCCAATCACTGGTGAGGAAAGCAGGGCTCTGAGACATGTGACTCCTGGGATAGTGACTGCTACAAGCAGCAGCCAGCTGGTTGTGGATTCCTGAGCCTACAAGCCTTACATGAGCTCAACTCAACACCTGCCCAAGGTGTGCCTGACAAATTCACGCTTTTCTGATACCTGCATGTGCGGGTGGTACCTGGTATGACATCTTGCATCTCCTGCCCCTCCTGGCCCAAAACCGTGGTCTGAGACATCGAATTACTGCTCAGATCCACATTGCACCCATGACAGATGCCATTCTGATGATTTCCATGCCCCAAGGCTTGACCCTTCTCTGATACTGTGGCTGCTCTGTAGGCAATGGCCTCCAAAGAAGCTACTCTCAAGACTTATAGGACATCTAGACATTGGGAGACCCTCAGGGACCCACTGGAAAATTCCCTGCCTAGAGCCACAGAGTGAGGTCCAAGAAGTCCAGGTGTTGGTCATGGGACTTGAACTCTGGGCCTGGGTGCTGTCCCCCAGCACTTCAGTTTACGACATGAGCTACAGAGCCAGGTTTTCTGGAGGTTCCTTGGAGATCAGTGTCCCCCGGACTTTCCTGTATAGGCTGGCTTTGAACCGCAATCCTCACATCTCAGCCTTCTGAGGAGCTAGGATTGAGCCACCGATGCCCAGCTAATCTCACCTTTTACCACAGTGGACTAGAAGCTCCTGAAAGCTTTTCTTTATTTTTTTTTTCTGTGCCAGTATTTGATCCTGAACTCAAGGTCTGGACTCTGGTCTCTTAACTTCTTATCTCAAGGTTAGCACTCAACCACTTGAGCCACAGCTCCATTTCTGGCTTTTGGTAGTTCATCACTCACTTTCCTCCCCTAACCTGCCTTGACCCATGATCTCTATCTCAGTCTCCTGAGGAGCTAGGATTACAAGCAGGAGCCCCTGGCTCCTGGGTTTCTTTTCTTCTTGTTGTTCTTTTTTGTATTCATAACAATCTGAAATCTTCACCGTGTCATTCCAATGGTTTGAATTAAAAATAAAGTACCCAGTCCTGGAGTTCGAATGCCAGGACTGACACCCACAAATGGAAGGAGATCCTGACAAACTCATTCCTATTTATGTGAATGCTAATGGAATGTTATAAAAGTAATAATTAAATTTTCAGTTTATCCATGATTTTACTTTAGAATGCCACAGAATAATTATTGGATTTTATCTTCCATTCTAGCACCATGGTATGATTCCCCTAATGGAAAGATATTGACTAATTTTAAATTAATGATTTTATAAGTATTCAATCATGATACTTCATTAAATGAAGGCATAATTTAATAACTAATAATTGGTATTGGTAATATATGTATATAATTTAATATCCTCACATTACCTTTCTCTCCATATGTACATAGATATATGTATATGTATATATACATCTATCTATCTATCCATCTATCTATCTATCTATCTATCTATCTATCTATCTATCTATCTATCTATCTATCTATCTACTATCTATCTATCTACCTATCTATCTATCACAGGTCCTCAGAACTTCCTGGTAGCTCACTTTGCCGGAGGCTGGTGTTCTAAGACTGTGACCCCATTTATGGATTGGCTATTGCAGGCTATTAGTTGAAATCCCAGCATCACCAAAAATTTATTCATGGAGTAAGAAGCCAGTTTTGACATACGTTTTTTTCATTCTCTGTGAAAGTCCTGGGTCTCAATATGATGCATAATCCATATGCAAATATATCCTATGCGATATGATGTAATAAAAGCAATGTTATATTTGTAATAATACTAAATAAATAAGGGTAATAAACATCATATGCAGTAAACCCATGTATGTAAATAGATAGCATGTATTAACATTACTTTTTCCAGTGTTGGGGTTTCAATTCAGGCCCTGGGAACTAGTTTAAATTTTTTGTCTTCAAGGACAGTGAGCCTTTCCCCTTCACCCAAATTGCCATAGAGTTATCCAGACCCTGAGTTCAAAAAGAAGGTCTGAGAGAACAATGGTGCAAGTTCCAAACCATGGCCTTATTATTATTATTATTATTAGCCAAGCACAAGGCTTGCTCATTTCTTGGCATCTCTGCCATAGCCGACCCTTGGATCCTAGGACCCGAGTTCAAATCTTGGGGCTGGCAAAAAAAATAAAAATGAAAAGCATAAAATTGGCAAGTTTAAGAAAATGTTTTTTTTACTTTTTTTCCCTTTGTATCGTGATCATCCTGGGTTTAAATGACAAAGCCCAGAAAGTGTACATGACTTTGCATTGCTGATGTTTGGTGGGCTATTAAGGAAGCCATAGTTGAAACTGGCAACTTAGGTCCGGGATTGTCATTAATGAATGGTGGAGATTCTAAGAAACCCTTTCCCATATACAGCCATATAAAAGGAATGTTATAAAAGTAACAATTAAAATAGTAGTTAGTGTATGATTATATTATAAAATTATACACAACAATTATACTACATTGACGAATTTTCAATTAATACTTTATTATGTATTCAATCATGATACTTAAAAAAGAAAGGAATAATTTAATTGCCAATAATCGGTAGTAGTATCGTATATGCAATTTCATAGTATACAGATGTCTGTCTCTTGTGTTATGCATCTAACCCTATCTATCTATCTATCTATCTATCTATCTATCTATCTATCTATCTATCTATCTATCTATCTATCTATCTATCTTTCTGTCTGTCTATCTACAAATCTACACATTTATCTGTTTATACACTTGTCACTACTGGGGCTCAGTGGTAGAGTGCTCGCCTAGTATGAACAAGCCCTGGGTTAGATTCCTCACTACCGTGTGCACAGAAAAATCCAGAAGTCTTGCTGTTGCTCAAGCGACCGAGCACTAGCTTTGAACATAAAAGCTTAGGGACTGTGTCTAGACTCTTACTCAAGACCCAGGAATGTCACCAAATAAAGATAGAATATTTTTACTGCAACAATATAATGATAGCACTTCAAATACCTCATCATAGCGCAAGCCGGGAGTCTGTTGCTGACAGCTGCCATCTAACCTGACTTAGCCAGAGGTAAATGGCTCCACAGAACCAGATGCCGCTGGCTCACTAACCCCTGTCATCCAAGATACATGGGGACTGAGGTCTGACCCTGATGGGTTTAAAATCCAGCCCTGGCAGGAAAACAGCAAAACTCTGAGCTGTGGCTCAAAGTGGTAGAGCTCTAGCCTTGAGCAAAAGATCTTAGGACAGTACCCCCCAAACTTTCAATGCAATCCCTGTGGCTGACTCCACCTCCTCCAAAAAAAACCCACCTTTCAAAATCATTAGATGCAAACTTTGTATGGTTTGTGATGTGATTCTGAAAGAATGGTGATACTGATGAAAGCACTCTAATTCTAATGACAGTGTGTGGGATACAGCTATTTGATGAGTCCTTTATGATGTGTTGTGTGCTGAGTCCTTTACAGGGTGCATTTTTTCATCTGGTTCTAATAAGAGTTCCACAAGTAAGATAATTGTGCAGATGAGAAACTTGAGGCTCAGATATATCCCCATATTAAGGCCAAAATTATGTATGTACCTAACTCTAGTGAGTTGTCTCCTACAGACAATTGTTTGGGTTTATTTTTCTCGGTCATGAACTTTGAACTCAGGTTCTAGCCCTTGAACCTTCCCTGTTGGGCTCATGGCTAGGTCCCTACCAGGTGGACCCAAGAACCCCCTTGCAACAGAGTGTTACAGTCTAGGTATCTGTAGCTTAGGTCTGTCATCCTGCCTACTCAGAAAGCTGAGACCTGACGATCTGGGTTCCAAACTATCCCAGACACAAAATGTCCTAAGAGACTACTATTTCCTATTCACGACTTAAAAACATGAAGTGGAAGCTGGGTGCCAGTGACTTCCACCTGTCATTCTCACTACTCAGGAGCCTGAGAGCTGATGATCACAGCCCAAAGCCAGGCTGGGCAGGAAATTCCATGAAAGGCTTCCCTCCAGTGAAGTACCAAAAACCTGCAGGGGTGCTGCAGCTCAAGTGATAGAGGACTTAGCTTTAGCTGAAGAGCTCAAGGACAGCACCCAGGCCTAGACATCAATTCCTCCAACTTCCAAGAGAAGAAAGAAATAAACCTGAAGTTGAGGGCTGAGAATGTGTCTGTGGGGTAGAGTGCTTTGCATGTATGAATCCCTGGGTTTGATTCCTTAGTACCACATTACCAGGAAAAAGTCTGAAGTGGCTGTGTGGCTTAAGTGGTAGAGTGCTATCCTTGTATCAGAGAAACTCAGGTACAGTGTTCAGGTCTTGAGTTCAAGTTCCAGGACGTGTTTGCACACACACACACACACACACACACACACAGAGAGAGAGAGAGAGAGAGAGAGAGAGAGAGAGAGAGAGAGAGAGAGAGAGAGAGAGAGAGAGAGAGAGATACCAGAAGTGAAGCTGTGAAACCAACTGTTAAAGAACTGAGCTCCTGTTCTGAGCTCATGGTCAACACCCAGACCCCGTGTTCAACCCTGAAACCTAGCCACCCAGGGCCTAACTAGGAGAGGGCAAAGGTTTCAAAACCTGATGAGTTTCACCAGGCCTAAATAACAGGAAGCATTTTTATATTAAACATGTGCTTAGATTTAGCAAGCTTCCAGAAACCTAGGAATACACCATTGCAAATACTGAACCATTTTATTAGGTTCAACACCCTTGTTGTCTGCCAGAAGACCCTTGAATGAATTGTAGCAGGTTATTTCAACACTGGAACATAGTCTAACAAAAAGACAGGATGAGTGCAGGGAACTTGGCCTGCCAAGGGAGGTGGCAAAAATGAAGGCTTCCTGTCAAAACAGCACTGGGGAGAAGAGATAGCTTGCGGTACAAAGAAGCCTTTTTCTCCTGGCCTTCAGAGCCCGCCCACACTCCTCCTCACTAATTAGCCTCCATGGAGTTGCTTGTTACACAACTGTACAAGAGTGAGGCCTTTTGTCTGCCTGTTCCAACAATGAGGCAGACTTCCTTCAGCAGTCCCTGGTGCCGAGAAAACCTCAGGCTACAATGGGAACAGTGAGGGGAGCTCCGGAACATGCACTGTCTTGAATGTACTGTCTCTGCTATGAAATCATTCTATTCAAAGCAAATTTCCTAGCTGGGTGCCTTTCCTCTTAGGGACTCTGGACCTTCACCGATAAAAATACATCCATACATACATGGGGAGACATGGAGTCACTTGATTTTTTTGTTTGTTTTTAAGCAGGTCCGGGGGTTGTATTATGACCCTAGGCACTGTGCCTGAGCTCCTTTTGCTCAAGGGTAGAGCTCTGCCCTTCAGCCACAGCTCCACTCATGGTGATTTTTTATTCCTTTGATCACTTCGAATAAGAGTGCTGTGGACTTCCTGTCCTGGCTGAATTCAAATTGGCATTCTCTACTTCACAGACTCCTGAAGAGCTAGGATTACAGGCAGGAACAAATGACACCTGGCTTTCTTTTCCACTTGTTCTTTTTGTCATTGTGACAAACTGAAATCTTCATAATGTCATCCTAATGGTTTGCATTTTGAAGTAAACTACCCAGGCCTGGAGTTTGATTGCCAGGCCTGCCACCTACAAATGGAGGGAGATCTTGAGAAAATATTTCCTATTCATGAGAATGCTTAATGGAATATTATAAAAGTAACAATTAAATTTGCAATTAGTTCATGATTCTCTTATAGAATGCCACACGAAAAATATTTGATTATGTCTTCCATTCTAGCTCCTTTGTATGATTCTCCCAATTAAAGAATACTGACTACTTTTACCTTAATGCTACTTCATTAAATGGAGGCATAATTTAAGGATAATTCATAAAATATATAATTTAATATCCTCACATTTTCTCTCTCATATTTATTGCAAACTACACATCTATCTATCTATCTATTTACCTCTCACTCTCTATCTTTCTATCTATCTATATCCACATTTTTATCTATATCTATATCAATCAGCAATTACTATGGCTTGTTCCACAGAACTGGCTGGCAGCTCAGTTTGCCAAAGGCTTTTGTAGTACAACTGACCCTTTCATGAATTGGGCATTGTGGGCTGTGAATTCAAATGTCAGCATTGCTGGAAGTTTTTAAGTGGAATCAGAAACCAATTTTGACACATGTTTTTCCTTCTCTGTGAAAGTCCTGGATCTCATTATGATCTATAATCCTTATGCAAATACATTCATGTGATAAGATGTAATAAATTAAATAAATATTATATATGTAATAATACTAAATAAAATAAAAAATAAGGTAATAAATGTCATATGGAATAAGCCTATGTATGTAAATAGATCTCATATGCGGATATTTTTTTCCAGTGCTGGGGCTTGAATTAGGGCCCTGGAAACTGGGCTGAAATTCTTGTCTTCAACGACGGTAAGCTGACTCTCCCCAACAGTGCCACAGAGTTACCCAGACCGTGAGTTCAAATCCCAGGACTGCCAGAAAAATGGTGCAAATTCCAAGCCAGAGCCTTGATTTTTTTGGCCAGGACTGGGGCTTGAACTCAGCTCGTGACAACTCTGCCTCAGCTTCATCATCCTAGGCTGTGTTGCAGCTTCTGGACCCACAGCCCATCTTGAGATCCTAGGACCAGAGTTCAAAACTTGGGACTGGCAAAAAAGGAGAAGTGCTGGGAAGGAAGCTCAGTAATAGAGTGCTTGCCTTGCATGCATAAGGCCCTGGGTTCGATTCCTCAGCATCACATAAGCAGAAAAAAGCCAAAAGTAGCACTATGGCTTAAGTGGTAGAGTGATAGCCTTGAGCTGAAGAGTTGAGGTACAACACTATAGCCAGAGTTCTGGCCCCAAACTGAAATAAAAAAAGAAATAAAACAGAGGGGATGTGAAGGAGAAGTACAAAACTGGGAAGTTCCAGAAGGTGGTATTACATTGTTTTATCCTTTGCATTGCAACCTTCCTGGGTCTAAATGACAGGGCTCAGAAAATTTACATGACCTTGCACTGCTGAAGTTTGGTGGGATATCAGGGAAGCCATAGCCCAAACCAGCAACCTAGACCTTGGGTGTAAATCCCAGGACTACCACCTATGAATGGAGGGAGATCCTAAGAAACACATTCCAATATACATCCATACGAATGGAATGTTGTAAAGTAATAATTACATTAGTAGTTAGTGTATGATTATATTATAAAATTATTCACAATAATTATAGTACATTGACTAATTTTCAATTAATAATTTCTTATGTATTTAAACATAAAATTTAAATAAATGAAGGAATAACTTATCAATAATTAGTAGTAATATATTATATATAATTAGATAATATATAGACATCTCTGTCTTGCTTTATACATATATATATATATATATATACATATATATATATATATAAAACAATCTACATATCTATTACTACATTTGTCATTCCTGGGCTCAGTGGTGGAGGGTTTGCCTCATATGTATGAAGCCATAGGTTTAATTCTACACTATCACATGCACAGAAAAATCTGGAAGTCTCATGGCTGCTTGTTTTAAAACAAATACACATTAAAACTTTTAAAACCAAATGGCAATTTATTCTTAATGCAAGAATTACAACACAATTCACCAAACAACAGAGCACCCTAATTTATGCAAGAAACACTATTTTCTTTCAAATCCCAATAGCGCCAAGGACTTGAATTGCTGGGGACGTTAACACACCACTTTCCCCACTAGATAGATAAACTCAGAAAAACTCAACAGAGAAAACACAGATCTAAACAACTGCATAGATCAACTAGATTTAACAGACATCTACCGAACATTCTACCCAGCAGCATCAGATTATACGTTTTGCTCAGCAGCACAAGGAATATTTTCCAAAATAGACCACATTTTAGGCCACAAAGCAAACATGTCCAAATTCAGAAACATTGAAGTTATACCTTGCATTCTCTCACACCACAGGGGAAAAAAATTAGAACTCAACACCAAAAGCCACCAAAGAAAATCCTGTAACACATGGAGGCTGAACAACACATTGCTGAATCACGAGTGGGTCATGGGAGAGATCAGAAAGGAAATTCAAATGTTCATGCTATTCAACAAAAATGAACACACAAATTACCAGCTCCTCTGGGACACAGCAAAGGCAATACTCAGGGGCAAATTTATAGCTCTGAATTCCTACATCAACAAATTGGAGAGATCTGAAAACAACAATTTAATGAGACATCTGAGCCTCCTTGAAAAAGAGGAGTAAGATAAACCCCAATCCAGTAGATGGAAAGAAATAATTAAAATTAAATCAAAATTAAATGAATTAGAATACAAAAAAATATAGAAAGAATCAACAAACCAAAGAGTTCTTTCTTCAAAAAATTAATAAAATTGACACACCCTTAGCAAATCTTATCAGAAAAAGAAGAGAACACATCCAAATAAATAAACGCAGAGATGAGAATGGAAACATCACCACAGAAACACCAAAGATACAGAACAGTATAAGGGAATACTTCACAAAATTTTATGCTAATAAGTTTGAAAACTTAGCAGAAATGGAACTTTTCTTAGCAAATACTGACATGCCAAAACTAAACCAAAATGAGTTAAACCATTTTAACAGGCCCATATCAAGCATTGAAATAGAAACAGCAATAAGAGACTTCCCATCTAAGAAAAGCCCAGGACCAGATGGTTTTACAGTGGAATTCTACAAGGCCTTCAAAACAGAGCCCACACCAATATTTCTCCAACTCTTCAATAAAATTGAAAGAGAAAGTTCACTACCGAACTGATTCTATGAAGCTATGATAACCCTCATCCCAAAACCAGGCAGGGACTCATCATAGAAAGAGGACTATAGGCCCATTTCTTTGATGAACATTGATGCAAAACTTCTCAAAAAAATTTTGACCATTCGACTTCAACAATTTATCCAAAAAAATCATACAACACGGTGAAACAGTTTTCATTTCAGGGATGCAAAGCTGGTTCAATATCCACAAATCAATTAATTCATCACATCAACAGGAGCAAGGATAAGAAACATATGGTTATTTCAATAGATGCAAAAAAAGCATTTGACAAAATCCAACATCCATTTATGATGAAGGTTTTGGAAAAAATAGGAATCCATGGAACATTCCTCAATACAATAAAGGCTGTATTTCACAAACCTACAGCCACCATTATACTTAATGGTGAAAAGCAAAAGCCATTTCCTCTTAACTCAGGAACGAGACAAGGATGTTCCCTCTCCACTTCTCTTCAATCTAGTATTAGAATGCCTAGCTACAGCAATAAGACAAGATGAAAACATAAAGGAGATCCAAATAGGGAAAGAAATAAAACTCTCCCTCTTTGCAAATGACATGAAGTGTATTTAAAAAATGACGAGGACTCTACCCCCAAATTACTATAGCTGATTCAAAACCTTGGCAAAGTAGCAGGGTATAAAATTAACCCTCAAAAATCAATGGCTTTTCTGTATGCCAACAATGAGAACAGTGTGGCTGAAATTATGAAAGCAATTCCATTCGTAATAGCGCCACAAAAAATAAAATACTAGGAATTAAATTAACCAAAGAAGTGAAGGATCACTATGATGAAAACTTTAAAAAACTTGAAAAAGGAAATCAAAACAGAACGTAGAAGTGGCAAAAACTCCCATGCTCCTGGATAGGAAAGATCAATATCGTGTAAATAACAATACTTCCCAAGGCTATCTACAAATTCAATGCGACACCTATCAAAATTCCAACCTCATTCTTCAAAGAACTAGAAGAGGCAATCCAAAAATTCATTTGGAACAATAAAAGACCCTGAATAGCTAAAACTATCCTCAACAGAAAGAACAGTGCTGGAGGAATATCAATACAAATTTCAAACTCGACTATAAAGCCATAGTAATCAAAACAGCTTGCTTCTGGCACAAGAACAGACCTCAGGACCCATGAAATAGCGTTGAAAACCCAGAAATGAACCTACAGAACTATAGCCATCTAATCCTCGATAAGGGAGCTAAAACAATAGAATTGAAGAAAGACAGCCTCTTCAATTAATGGTGCTGGCAAAATAGGTTAGCTACTTGTAGAAAAATAAAGCTAGATCCTTATATATCACCCTGCACCAGAATCAACTCCCAAGGCATCAAAGACCTCGAAGTCAAAGCAGACACTCTGAAAACATTACAGGATGGTATAGGAGAAACCCTAGGTCTCCTTGGCTCATGCCAAAATTTTCTGAATAGAGACCCGGAAACACAACAAATCAAAGAAAGGTTGGACAAATGCGATTGGATGAAGTTGCCGAGCTTCTGCATGGCAAAGGACATAGCTAGGAAGATCAATAGAAAGCCCACGGATTGGGAGAAGAACTTCACTAGCCATACAACGGACAAGGGTCTCATATCTAAAATATACTTGGAACTCAAAAAATTAAATCCCCCAACAACAAATCCTCAAAGAAACAACTGCCCAATAAATAAGTGGGCTAAAGACTTAAAGAGAAACTTCTCTGAAGAAGAAAGAAGGATGGCCAATAGACAAATGAAGAAATGCTCAACATCCTTAGCCATAAAAGAAATGCATATCAAAACAACAATGAGATACCATCTCGTCCCTGGTAGAATGACTATAATCAAGAACACTAATAACAACAGATGCTGGAGGAGATGTGGACAGAAGGGCACCCTACTGCATTCTTGGTGTGAGTGTAAACTTGTTCAACCAGTTTGGAAAGTAGTATGGAGGTTCCTCAAAAGACTCCACATAGACCTCCCCTATGACCCAGCAATCCCACTTTTGGGGATTTACACAAATGTTCACAAACAAAACCACAGTAAAAGTACAGCACAACTATGTTTATTGCAGCATTATTTACCATAGCTAAGATATGGAACCAACCCTGATACTCCTCAGTAGATGAATGGATCCAGAAAATGTGGTATATATACACAATGGAATTCTATGCGTTCGTTATAAAGAATGACATTGCCCCATTTGTTAAGAAATGGAAAGACCTGGAAAAAATTATATTAAATGAAGTAAGCCAGACCCAAAAAAACATAGGTCCCATGGTTTTCCTTATTTCCAATAAATAGTATATGTCTGAATCAAGCAGAAAAGCTCAGCTAAATTGATGTTAGGGAAATGAACCCTAAGATATGTACTCAAATGCTGTTTTCTTTCATGCGATTGTTTCTAACACATTTATAATATCTTTGTTGCTTTGTATGTCCCTCCCCCATGGTATAACCCCTGCTTTCACTGTATTTGATGTTAGTATAATTTGTGGAGGTTAAGGGAAAAAATGAATCGTTTAAATAGGGACACAGGGGGACCCATTGCAACAATGAGATGTAGAAGTAGTTATGTTGAAAATGAACTTTACAGCTTTGGTGGGGGGTGATTGGAAGCTTGGGTGGGGAGATAGGGGAAGGATGGGATGGGAAGGGGAAACAAAGGAGGAGGCTACAATACTTGATAAGAAATGTACTCATTATCTTGCCCATGTAATTGTAACTCCTTTGTACAGTATTTTCAAAATAAAAACAAATACTAATCTAGAAAAAAATAATTACAATCACCATTACTATACCAAGAAGCGAGGCTTAACACCTTTACAACTTTTGAAAACATCTTAATTGTAGGACATTACATAGGAAAGCAAGTTACATTATACAAATAAACTTTTTAACCATCTTTTGAAGGCTTTTTAATTTTAATTTTAACACATACAAGGGACAGTTTTAGCAATACTAATCAGATCATCGCATCACTCATTTTAATCATCATGTTTTCAGAGTCTATCTGCAGGGAAAAGGGAGAGAACAACGATGGGCCACTCAGCCCCTCCTATGGAATGGGCACGCACCCAATCTTACTCTTTAAGGTTAGTTGAACTGCGTTTGTGCCAGCTTGCCCTCTTTTACCATGTGTGGACTCCTCCCAGGGCCAGTCTCACCATCTATGAAGCCCCCCCCAAGGTCGGTCCCACCATGCATGACCAGCTTAACTGCACTTCTGCCTGCTCAGCCTCACCCCTAAATATAGATCTTTGGTAGTCTTCTAAGTTTTCCCTTTTCTTTGAGGGGGGGGGGAGGTTTGAATAAAATACAGTTTTAGACAGACAGAATTGGTCATGTTTTTTAACAGTGCTAAATTGACCTTTACATTAACATTTTTAATATTTATCCTGAAATTTTAGCCAAGGGAACTAAATCCCTTTTAAAATAACAGATTTTCTAATTTTTACATTAAAGAATCCTTAAAAAGCCATTTAAAACAATGTGAAAGTTTTTTAAATTCTTAGTAATGTCTAAACCTCTTAACCTTTTACATTTTAAACTTAAACTCATCCAATAGTTACAGCATGTTGACAATTTTTATCTTGAACATGTTTACAAACACTTAGAAAACACACAGATATTAAAGCGTGCAAAAATCAAATCAGTTGTACATAGATTTTTTAAAGATTTTAACAAAAATTTAAGACAGTATTTTTTTAAGCTAAGTACCTTTGTTAAGCTTCATTTTCCCAGGGCTTACTTGTTTAGCAAGGCAATTCACCAATGGATCTTTTGAATCCCTTCTGTTGGAGAAGGGCTGGTTGAGGGGGTCACCTGAAACTAAACTGGCCTGAATTTTATCCATTTTTAGACAAGAGCACTTTACAAATTGTTACATTGTCAGGACTCGCTGAAAAGTCCAAACCAGGTGCATAGCCTTCCACACCCTCCGCTCAGGCAGCCACCACAAGGAGAAAATGCAGCCCAAGGCCTGAAAGGAACCAAACTAGTCCAGCAACCTTTCAGACCTCACAGTGAGGGGAACATAGCAGGTCTGTGGCTGAGCCCAGCCAGAGGCTGGAACTTTTATTTCCTCAGAGATCTTCAAATAAATAACAAAAATATAAATAAACACAAAAACCAAGAATCCAGTCTTAAAACAGGTACCAATTCTAAAACAGAACTAGACAACCACCAAAGGCTGAGTTGGGGACTAATGGACCCTCAGTTCATCCCTACCAGAACGGCGCCATTCTCCCTCAGCAAGCTGAATTCAGAGTCAGCTGAGTGAGCTGGCCACCCTCACCCAGAATTTCCCCACCTCAAAAATAGAACAGAAACAACACCAAAGTAAACAAGACAAACAAGTGGCCACAAAGACAAAATCAGATCTCAGTAAATTGGGCAACATCTCACCACCAGAGGATTTCTTTCTTTCTTTCTTTCTTTTGTTTTTTTTAGATTCCTGCAAATGTTGACCCAGGGGCCTTCCAAGGTGAAGGAGAACTCCCAATCATCTTGGGGCAAGGGAAAAAAGACCCTGGAAGCCATCCTCTCAGACTGACAGTCTCCCCCCCCCATACTCAAACCCTCTGGGTCAAGACCCAAGGCTAAGATCTTGCTGGTGGTACTTGGTGGTCAGTGGAAGATTCATCTTTCTGCGAGTTTTCCCTGCAGGCCTCTTTCAACGTTATTGCTAGATCCTGCAGGTTCTCCCTTCCGGCACTGCCTCCTCTTCTAGAGAATAAGTCAACCCTTGATGTCATCCTAAAATTCCAAAGTATTAAAATGGGAGAGCAGCTGAGGTGAAAGGAGCCTCTGGCCACCTCTTTCGGGGGACTCCAGGATGCCCGCTGATCCAAAAATGAAAGTAAAAATGAACAAGGAAAGGAAAGCAAGAGAGGCGCTGAATTAAAATGGCAACTACAAATGAGACAAAGAGAGCATGCATGTTGATCTCAAGCTCGAACCACCCCTAAGCCACGGTGGTGGAGGCCAGAGGAGATCCTGTCCCAAAGGATGGTGGAGGCCGGAGAGTCCCTACCCGGGAGGTGGATAATCTACCCTTAACCCAGAGTGGCAGAGGCGGGACAAGTCATGGTCCAAAATATGACAGAGTCCAGTGAGACCCCACTGGGGAGGGCTTCCCCCAAGGCCCAGGGCATGTCTTCCACCGGCCTGCTGGCTACCTTGCAGCACGTCCGCCAACGTTTCTTGCCAGCTCCAAAACCCTACTTGCAAGTCAAACACAAAACACTCAACATAAAGCAGCTTCACCCCCTCTTACTGGCTAGCTGGACGACTTGCTGATCAGGTATCTGGGTGGCTTATGGGGGGGGGGGGCTATCCCGGATGAGCTCCCACATAAATTGCGCAGTTTTCGGACGCCCCCTCTCAGACTACCAGAGACCATGATCGATGCAAACAGCAAAGAGTTGTTTATTGCAAGCTGGAGCTTGGTCCTCTGTGCACTTGGTAACCGGTGATGCTAAGAGGCCGCAAGCATAAAATTGGCACAGCTTTTATAGTATCAAACAAACAAGTTTACAGGGTTTCCACACAAGCAAGTTCACAAGTTCAGGGGGTTTAAGTCCACCCTGGTTGCACTTCCCTTTTTCAGCTGGAACACCTGGGCAACTATTCTGTTCCTTTTTTTTTTTTTTTTGTCGGTCATGGGGCTTGAACTCTGGGCCTGAACCATTCTGTTCTTTAAGGGTGGGCAGGATTGGTGGCAACCTGCGGTTTTTCTGAGAACTATTTTTCTCTTTGGCAGCCCAGCTCTCTTTGGGGGTTACTATGAGGGCAGCACAGCTCAGGGGGCTTAATCTTAAAATGGAATTACTTTAGCTCTTCAGTTAGGTCCTGAGTTCAAACACCAGGAATGGTGTATGCACACACACACACACACACACACACACAGCACATGGAGGCACCTTTGCCAATAATGTATCATTCCATTATGTTCAGTTCCCTAATTGTCTGCCAGAAGGACTCTTGAATTAATTGTAGCAGTTTGTTTCAACTCTGAAACATAGTCTTACAAAGACAGGATGAGTGCAGGGAACTTGGCCTGCCACAGAAGGTGGCACAAATGAAGGCTTTCTGTCAAAACTGACCACTGGGGAGAGAGATAGCTTAGGGTACAAACAAGCCTTTTTCTCCTGACCTTCAGAACCTGCGCACACTCATCGTCATTAATTGGCCCGGATGAATTGTTTGTTATGCAGCTTTACAGGAGTGAAGCTTTTTGTCTGCCTATTCCAACAATGAAGCCGACTTCCTCTGGCAGCCTGGGGTATGGAGACACCTCAGGCTATACCGGGAACACTGAGGGAGCCCCGGAACATGGATTGTCTTGAAAGCACTCTCTGTGCTATGAAATCATACTATTCAAAGCAAATTTCCTAGCTGGGTGCCTTTCTTCATAGCAACTCTGGATCTTCATTGATACAAATACATGCTTACATACACAGACACATGGAGTTACTGGCTCTTCTTTTGTGGCAGGTCCTTAAGCTTGAACTGTGAGCCTAGACATTTTCCCTGAGCTCCTTTTTCTCAAGGAAACATTTTATTGTGTCTTAAACCATGATTACCCTAGGCTGGAGTGCAGCTTTTACACCCACAGATGATCCAGGGATCCTAGGACCAGAGTTCAACATCCAGCACTGGCAAAAATGCATTAAACCAACAAAAATGGAGGAGCACAAACCAGGAAATGTTACACAACAGTTTTTACCTTTGTTTCCTTAGCACTGTGACCCTCCTGAGTCTCAATGACTTGGCTTGAAAATTGTATGTGACCTTGCATGGATGATGGCTGGGGGGCTGTCAGTGAAGCCTGGGCCCAACCCAGACACCTAGGCCCTGAGATCGATCCTAGGACTGCCACCTACACACAGCTGAAGATCCTAAGAACCTCGTTCCTATCTATAATAACACTAATAGAATATTTGACATGTACTAATTGAATTACTAACTAGCTAGTCATTCCAATATAAGATTGCATGCAATAAATTATAGGTCATTGATTAATTAATACTTTATTAATTCTTCTACCATGACAATTGGGAGCATAATTTTATACCAAATAATTGGTAGTAATAGAATATATAAAAATAAGGTACAGACATCTCTCTTTATATTGGGTTATACACTAGAATCTACATAAATGTCTATCTGTCTCTCTCTGTATATGTTTATAGATGCATATACATATGTAAAAACACACACATGCGTGTGCGCGCGCGCACACACACACACACACACTGCAATCTAAACATCTACCTATTTATATATTGGCCATTCCTAGGGCTTGATCTCAGGTCCTCAAATTGGCCTGCCAACTTCACTTGCATCAGACTGGTGTGCTAACATTTAACCATTCATGAAGTGGGGCCTGCTAGGCCCTGAGTTCAAGTCAGAGAATTGCCAAAAACTTTATCCTGTAGGAAAAGCCAATTGTTCCACTTGTTTCCGTATCAGTGAAAGTCCTGGGTCTCAGGAATGATGTAGAATACATAGGCAAAGCTATGGCTTATGTAATAGGATGCAAAATGTAATATGTGTAATCATACTCACTCTTAAATACATAAGAAATAAAACACAAAATGAAATGAATACACTAACTGCAATATGCAATAAACATGTCTATGTAAATATAAATCATGTATTTCAAATATATACGAATATTATTTTTTCAAGTGCTAGGATTTTACTTCAGGCCCTGGGAACAGGCCTGACTTTCTTGTCTTCCAGCACGGTGATCTTCCCATCCCCCACAGTGCTACAGATTTACCCACATCCTGAGTTCAAATCCCAGGCCTGCAAAAACAATGGCCTGAATTCCAAGCCAAGGAGCCTCATAATATTTTAAATATTTTTCATGTATATATGTATGTATGTATATATTTTTATTTTGTCAAGCACAGGGCTTGATCTCAGGTAGTGGCAATTCTGCCTCATCATTGATCACTCTAGGCTGGGGTGCAACCACTGGTCCCACAGCCAAATCTGGGTTCCTGGGCCTCAAATGCTGACAGGAAAACAATAATAAATAATGTGACACAGAAAAATAAAAACTGGCAACTTACCAGTTTTACATTTATTTTCTTTACAAAGTGACCATCCTGGGTCTGAATGACACGGCTGCAAAATGTTGGTAACCTGGCATTGCTGAAGGCTGGTGGGCTACCAGGGAAGCCTTAGGCCAACACGGCAACATAAGCCATGTGTTTGAAGCACAGTCCTGACCCCTACCAATGGAGGGAGAACCTAAGAGTCTCGTTCCTATTCATAGGATTACGGATGGAAGATTATGAATGGCAAAGTTGAATTAGTTGTTTCTGAATACTACTATACAATTAGATGGAGTGATTTTAGGAGACCAATGGATGTTAATGAATATTTTTGACACATTCAAAGAATACAATTAATTACATGGATGCAATAGTTTTGGGACAGTAGTAAGGATAAAACAAGAATATTAATTACATGGAGGTATAATAAATACTCAAGAATTAGTAGGAATGCAGTGTATATACATGAATAATGTATAGACATCACTGGCACTCTATAAAGATCTATATTTATTTGTGTCCTACCATCTGCATGTCAATCTGTACGTATTTTGTCAACCCCTGGGGCTCGATCTCAGGTGCTAGAAATGCTTGTCAGCTCAATATGCCCCTGGCTGGCGTGCTGACACTCACCCATTCATGAATTGGGACTTACAAGCTATGAGTTCTAATGCCAGCACTCACAAAAATTGAATCGTGGAGTAAGAATCCCATGGTGACACATGTTTTCTGATTCTTTGAAAGTCCTGGGTGTAAGGTATGAAGTTTCATACATAGGCAAATCTATATCTTATGTAATATATGTAGTAAATATTTCATGTGTAATAACAGTCAATAAAATAAATGGTAAATAAATTAATAAAACAAAAAATAAAATGAATAACTATACTAAGTGCAATATGTGGTCAACATATGGGGCTCGATCTCAGGGCCTGGGAACTGCCTGGCAGCTGAATTGGCTAGAGGCTTCTGTGCTGACAGTCACCCATTCAGGAATTGAGCCTTCTAGGCCCTGAATTTAGATCCCAGTACTGCAAAAAATGTAATCGAGGAGGAAGAAGCCGAGCGTGACGGGTTTCCTTTTTCTTTGAAAGTGCTCAGTGACAGGATGTATAATTCAGATGCAAATACATATGCTATGTAATAGGATGTCATAAATGTAAAAAAACGTCATTGGTGGAAGAATTGTCACTACAATAAATGAAAAACAGATTGAATTAGTAGTGAATCATTCTAGGATAAAATTAGACACACTAATTATAGGACGTGGATTAAGTTTAATATTTTATTAAGCATTAATAGAATAAAATTGCATGGAAACATAAATACCTAACAATTGATAGTAACACATGATGCATAATTTAATTATATAGACATCTATCGCATTCTATAAAATATGTAATTTATGTAGAGATGTATGTACATATAATTTTAATTAATGCTTTATTAATTGTTAAATGAGACACATGATTAAATGGAGACATAACTTAATACCTAAAAATTGGTAGTAATATTATCTATAAATTAATAATGTACAGACATCTTTTGTGTATATAAAATTATATACAGCAACCTCTATATATTTATAACTCTTTCACTCCTGGGGCTCGTTGGTTGATTGCTTGACTAGTAAGCATGAAGCCCTGGGTTCGAGCCCTCAGTGCCACATAAAAAGAAAACCTAGAAAATCTGCTGTCTTTCAATCAACTGAGTACTAGCCTTGAACACAAACGCTTAGGGACAGTGTCAAAGCCCTTACTCAAGTCCCAGGACTGCCAAAAAAAAAAAGGTAGAATATACTCACTGCAACTATAGAAGGACAGGACATCAAATACCTCATCACAGAGAAAGCTAGGAGTCTGGTCCTGACAGCTGTCACCTAACCTGATTTATCCAGATGTAAACTGCTGTAACCCAGCTCCATGGGTTACCCCCATCATCCTGGCTTTTCCTGGCTTACCCCGGACATCTTGGTTGCTTGGGGGCTTTAAATCCTGGCAGGAAGTCTGCTAGAATCTTTGAAATATGGCTTGAAATGGTAGAACACTAGCCTTGAGCAAATGTTATTAGAACATTCTCCCCATGTTTTGAGCTCAAGCCCAAAAAGTAACCTCCCTCAAAATAAAAACACCCCACCAAACCATTAGATATTAAATGTTCCTCAAAGAATGTGAAACCACCTTAATTCTAATGATAGCTTGTGGAACAGAGCTTTGTGCTGAGTCTTTTAGAGGGTGATCTGTGCTGAGTCCTGCACATGCCATGGTGCTATGTGCTGAGTCCTTCACAAGGTGGAGTGTGGTGAGTCCTGCATTGGGTGCTAGCTGCTGAGACTTTCACAGGATGCTGTTTGCTGAGTCATGCAAATAGTGCCATGTGCTGTGTCTTTCACAGGGTGCATTCTTTCAACTTGTCCTTGTAAGAGCTCCACAACTGAGATGATTATGCAGACAAGAATATTGAGGCTCAGATAGGTCCCCAATGCAGGGACAAAATTATGTATTACTAAAGACTAGTGAGTTGTCTGCTGCAGACAATTGTTTTGTTTTGTATTTTCCCAGCCATGAACCTTGAACTAGGGGCCTAGGCACTGACCCTTACCTCTTGGGCTCATGGCTAGCACTCCACCATGTGGAGCCCAGGAGCCCTTTGCACCAGAAGCCATGGCCTAGGGGTCTATAGCTGAGGTCTGTCATCCTTCCTTCTCAGGATGCTGAGATCTGAGGATCTGTGTTCCAAACTATCCCAGGCAAAAAGGTCCCATGAGACTATCTCCAATTCACCACTAAGAAACCTGAAGTGGAAGCTGTGTGCTTGACGCTCATGTTTGTCATCCTAGCTACTCAGGAGGATGAGATCTGAGGATCATGGTTCAAAGCTAGCCTGGGCAAGAAAGTCCTTGAGACACTTTGCTCCAATGCCCCACCAGAAAAGCTGAAATGGCGCTTTGGCTCAAGTAGTAGAGCACAAGACTTGAGCTGAAGAGCTCAAGGACAGCACCCATGCCTAGACATCAACTTCTACAACAATAAAAAACGACAGAAAGAAACTAACAAACCTGAAATAGAGGGCTGGGAATGTGCCTTAGGGGTAGAGTGCATTGCATATATGAAACCCTGGGTTTGATTTCTCAGGACCATATCAAAAAAAAAAAAAAAAAGCCTGAAGTTGTTCTGTGGCTCAAGTAGGAGAGGGCTATCCTTGTACAAGAGAATCTAAGTACAGTGCTCAAGTCCGGAGTTCAACTTCCAAGAATGGTGTATGGGTCCACACGCATGCGCGCTCACACACACACACACACACACACACACACACACACACACACACACACATACACACAGACTAGGAGTGATGCTGTTACACAAAATGTAAGGTACCGGGCTTCTTCACTGAGATCATGGTCAGCACCTTAGCCCCGTGTCCCCAAAAGCTAGCCACCCAGGGCCCAACTAGGAGAGGTCAAATGTTTCAAAACCTGATGAGATTCACCAGCCCTAGAAGACAGGAAGCTTTGTGATATCAGATATGTGCTTGGAATTCCCAAGCTTGCGAAAACCTAGGAGAGGCATCATAGGCCCAACATTGCCCTCAATGAAACATTTCATGAGCTTCAGTGCCCTAGTGGTCTGCCAGAAGGACTTTTGAATTATATTGAGAACTTTATCTGAACACTGGTATATAGTCTCACAAAGGCAGGATAAGTGCACAGGACTTTGCCTGCCATGGGAGGTGGCACAAATGAAAGCTTCCTGTCAAAACAGAGCACTGGGGAGAGTGATAGTTGCGAGTACATAGTGACCTTTCTCTCCTGACCTTCGGAGCCCACCTGCACTCCTCCTCACTATCTGACCCGGATGGAATTGTTTGTTACACAGCAGTACAGGAATGAGGCCTTTTTTCTGCCTGTCCAGGAAATGAGAGAGATTTCGTCCACAAGGCCTGGGATGCAGAGAAACCCACAGGTTATACTGGGACCAGTGAAGGGAGCCCTGGAACATGCAGTGTCATGAAAGCAGTCTCTGTTATGAAATCATTTTATTGAATACAAATTTCCTAGCTTGGTGCCGTTCATCATAGCTACTCTGGAGCTTCACCTATAGGAATACGTCCATACATACACAAAGATATGGAGGTACAGGCTCTTTGACGGGGCAGTTCCTGGGGTTGAACTATGAGTCTAGGAATTGTCCCTGAGCTCTTTTTGCTCAAGGATAGTGCATTAACCTTGAATCACAGCCCCACTTTGTTTTTTTCTGTGATCTCTTAGAAATAACAGTGTCATGGACTTTCCTATGCTGGCTGGATTCAAACTAAGATTCTCTACATCTCATCCTCCTAAGGAGCTGGAATTACAGTCAACAGCCACTGGTACCTTCTTTTTTCTTCATTTTTAATTCTGGACAATCTGACTTCTTAACAGGGTCATTCCAATGGCTTGAATTTATAAGTTAACTACCCAATGATCTTTATGGCTGTTTTCACTGAGAAGGATTTTCTCGCCTCATCTTCCCCTCTGGTCACAGGTTTGAAGCCAAAAGTGAGAAATGAGTGTCACAGGAATTGGGAGAAAATATCGGCAGGACATGCCAGTTCTGTCACTTAGCATTGAGCTGCAGTGAATTTACTGTCTCAGGATGAGAGGACTGAAAGCTGCAATGATTCTCATAATGTCTGCAATGTTCCTTTTGCCAATAAAATGATCTAATAATTATGAGTGTTTTGTGTCTCCAACCTTAAGTAACTAGAACACACTAGAAGCATCTTCATGTATCTCTTTTCCTCTAGTGCCTCTCGAGATTTACAATAAGGTTTTGTGTGGAGCAGCTCCTCTGTGTATCCTTGAGAAAAGCTGCTTGAAGCCTCCTTGGAAAATCGCCATTCAAAGTCAGCCTGAGCAGGAAGTCTGTGAGACTCTTATTTCCAAGAAACCACCAGAAAACTAGAAGTGGAGCAGTGGTCCAGAGGGAAGAGCTCCAGCTTTGAGAGAGAAAGCCAAGCAGGAAAAACAGGCTAGAACAGGCAGGAAAGCCTTGGAGGTGCTTATGTCCAATTAACGACCAGATGGCTGGAAGTGGAGCTGTGGTGGCGATAGCACCTCAGCCTTGGGAAAAACAGCCAAGGAAAGCATCGGGCCCTGAGTTTAAGCCCTGGTATGACCACAACATATTTTCAAAAAGAGAAGGCCAAGTTTATTTATCAACGCCCTACCTACTTATGTGTGTATATTACCTCCCCGAGTGTATGCAATGCTTCTTCTTTTATTTACTCATTCATTTTTTCAAATATGCTCCTAGTGCATACTGCACCATTTTCTTCATTTCAGACCCATGGCTTTTCTCTTCCAGGTTTCCAGTCCTGTGTTATTATATGATGCACACTGCAGCTCTCAGCAGCCTTTATTTACATTAATTATGAGGCCAATGCAGGACCAGTCACAAATCAGGCAGGGGAAGAGAAGATCAGGTTTTGTAGAAGTAACCAGTATTCAGAAAATTAAACTAGGGGACTTAAAATGGTAGCATACTTATGTAAAAACTACCTTTAAAGAAAATATGAAGGGGCTGGGAATGTGGATTAGTGAGTGCTTGCCTAGCATGCAAAAAGCCCTGGGTATGATTCCTCAGTATCACATACAGAGAAAAAGCCAGAATTAGTGCTGTGGCTTAAGTAGTAGAGTGCTACAGACAGTGCCCAGACCTTGAGTTCAACCCAAAAACTCACAAAGAGATACCTAAGTAGGTAGGTAGGTAGATTAGATAGATAGATAGATAGATAGATAGATAGATAGATAGATAGATAGATAGATAGATAGATAGATAGATAGATAGATAGATAGATAGATAGATCTGGTCTTGGATGTCAGGAGGAAAGAAGGGAACACTTCTCATTCATGAGGCCTTCTGCAGTGTGCTAGGCCACCAGCATCACCTTCACACAATCACAGAGCAGGAAGACTGTCTCTTTTCAACTTCTAAGGTAGCCAAAGGCCCCAGAGCCACGAGGGCAGGGCTAGGCTCTAACTCAGGGGCTTGGAGACAGAAGAGAAACAGCCTTACCTCTAGTTCATCTGGGGATTTGCATTAATTAAGTGGAGAATGAAGGAAGGAGAATGGACTGGCAGAGGTAGAAGAAGGCCTTCAAATCTGACAGATGGAGAGTCAAAAACCCACTCCCTAAGACGAGAGAGCAGGGTTTTTCTACTCTGTTCCTCCCCTCTCCCCCACTCAACTGGCTCTTTATTGGTAACCTAAAGATAGCCTGAGGCTCCCTTCACCTGAAGGAGGAAGGTTAATTAGTCGTTGTTTGAAGAGGCTGATAAAAGCCTGACCCTGGTGTAACTCTAACAAATATTTCAGGTTTCCCTTCATTTCTGGTTGTTCCTGGAATGAATGAAGTGGTTTTGCAGCTCACTTCCTTGTTGAGTGTGTACATTCTGCCTCCTAATCCTGCAGGCTTAGGTCTCTGCACCTATCCTGGCTTTTGCAACTATTTTCTGTCCTTCAAATACAGCGTTGCACTGGAGTTCATCCTGCTAACAGGGCTAGCGCTTGGATCCTGAGAACTTCATTTGAACCCCAGATGGGTCATTGATGATTCTTTCCTTCTTCTATAGCTCAGGAACTCTAAGAACATTTAGAGTGCAAGTAAATTCTCATCACCAAGGGAAACACAAGAAGCTCTTGAACATCTGACCTTTCAGAAGTGGAAGTCAGAGTGTCATAGACTTCCCTGCCCTGATTGGCTTCACCCTGTGTTCCTGAGACCTCAGCCTCCGGAGCTAGGGTGATGGGCATGAGCTACTGGTGCTCTGGTAGGTTCAGAACTGTAATGACATTGACAATACAAGTCAAATTCTTATAGCAAAATGTTTGGGGAGCATATTAAGCCTTTCAACAATGGACTGTTCAGAACCCTGTAGGACACAAGGTTACAATGCTAGAGTCTGAGAGGCTGGGTATATGTATCTGCTACACTTGAACCTGGAGCTCTAACTCCAATTCTGGTGTACATCAGTGTTCATTTTCCAGAGAATGTTCTCCTAATTAGTAAATAGGAAAAATACTTTGATTAACCCTCACTTTTTTCCAGGTGTCTGTCTCAAACTCAAGCCTGGGCACTGTCCCTGATCCCTTCAGCTCAAGGCTAACACTCTACCATTTTATCCACAGCGCCATATGGGGTCTTTTGGTAGTTCACTGGTGATAAGAGTCTAACAGACTTTCCTTGCCTAGGTTGTCTTTGAACTGTGGTCTTCAGCGCTCAGTCTACTGAGAAGCTAGGGTTCCAGGTGTGAGCCACTGTCATCTGGCCTATTGTTTTTGACACTTGTGGGGCTTTATCTTAGGGCCTGGGTACTGTCTCTGAGCTTCTTTTTCTCAAGTCTAGCCACTTGAGCCTCTCCACAGTTTCTGCCTTTTTCTGAGTATGTGGCACTGAGGATTCAAACCCTGTCATTCATGCATGTTGAGCAAGCTCTTTACCACTAAGCCACATTTCTACCCCACCCTTCCAATTTTATCCCTCACCTGCCTATCCTCAAGAAAAGGTTTCTGAATATAAACATTATAAAGAATTCCCAATGGGAAGATGTCCAAAGTTAAGACAAAGCTCATACTTGGGGCAGACTCTAAACATGTGAAGACTGTGACAAATGCTTCCATTTAATTATGTACTGTGTTTCAACACTTAATAAAATATTAATGATAAATGAGTCAATATCCTAAATTATTGTGTTTAATTTTATAATATATGTGCAAAAATGTAAAAAAAATTATGTGTATAATAATACTAAATACAATAATCAATAAATGAATCAAAGAAAAATAAAATACAAAATCAATAATAAAAATCATAATATGAAATTAACATACATATGTAAGTATACATCATATATTACATATGTATAGAAATATTTTTTCTCTTGCAGGACCTTCATTCAGGACATGGGAATTCTAGCCTGAATTTCTTTTCCTCAAGGACAGTGAGCTCTGCCTTCACCCATGCTGCAAAAGAGTTACCTGGATGGTGAGCTCAAATCCTAGCAATGGCAGAAATACTGGGCCTAGTTCCAAGACAGTGACTTAGTTTTTTATTAATGGAAGCAGTTATGTTTTTTCAGTTCCATACTGAACATTTAAAAAATGCAGTGTAGAATTTTGTACAGCTATTCAGGCATCCTTCTCTGAGTGCTTCTCTGAGAATTACATTGTTTCTCTTTTTTTTGTATGTTTTTTATTGTAAACATATTGTACAGAAGGGTTAAGTTTACAGGAGCAAGGTAATGAGTACATTTCTTGTTGAGCATTGTTACCTCCTTCTTTTTTTTCTCCCTACCATCCCTTCCCTCCCATCTCGACAACTACCTCCCCTTAGGTCAGTGACTTAGTTTTCCATTTTTGGTTGGCACAGGCTTTGAACTCATGTAGTGGCAACTCTTCCCTCACATTGCTAAAGATTTACCAAGACCCTGATTTTAAATCCCAGGCTAGGAAAGAAAACTGGCAGAAATTCCAAACCAGGGAGCTTTATTTTTTTTAATTTAGTTAAATGATTAATTAATTAATTACTTTTTTTTTGGCCAAACATGGGGCTTGAAGTCAGGTCGTGCAAACTCTGCCTCAGTTTGGATCTCCCTAGGCTGGGGTGCAGTCTCCAGACCCATAGCTGATCCTGAGATCCTAGGCCCAGAGGGATTTTAGGAAGAAAAAAAGCTGGAAAGCACAAAAATGGTGAGGTGCAGAGTGCTGAGGTTTTACAATTTTTTTCTTTGCATGTTGACCATCCTAGGTCTGAATGATATGCCTGCAAAGTAGAATTGACCTGTCATTGCTGACGGCTGGTGGGATATCAGTGAAACCATAGGCCAACCTGTCAACATGGCCCTGGATTCAAATCCCAGTCCTGACACCAATGGCAGGAGATCACAAGAGACTCATTCCTATTCATAGGAATACTGATTGAAAGTGTAGTTCATGCACCGGTCTAGTCTAAAATTGGATGCAATAATCATAGAATGCTGATTGATATTAATTAATAGTTTATTAATCATGAAAAGAATAATATTCCTTCAATGGTGATATAATAAATATCTAAGATTTGGTAGGAAAGTTCTAGGTATCATTTAATCATAGATAGACAGCCCTGGCACTCTTTACCAATATATATTTATATATCTTTGCCAATATATATTTATATATCTGCCTATCCATGTATCACTGTTTTGGCCAAACCTGGGGGTCGATCTGGGAACCACCTGACAGCCTCATTGGATAGAGGATGCCATGCTCGAACTCACTCATTCTTGAATTGAGCCTGCTAGGCACTGAGTTCAGATCCTAGCACTGCCAGGCTTGATGGAGAACACATCTAAAATCTAGATGCTTTGTGATAGGATGTAAACAATGTAATAAATGGTATATGTATCATCAGAGTCAATAAAATAAATGGTAAATAAATGAATAAAACAAGAAATAAAATGATTGACCACAGCAAACACAATATGGACTGAACATCTGTACAGAATTACAAATCCTAATTTTAAAATGTATGTGAGATGAACTTTTCCAGATCTAAGGCTTGAATTCAGCCCCCCTACAAGGAGGGAATGGCGGAAGACCCTGAGATACTCGTTTCTGAACCTAGGAGGAGTCATGAAAAGCGATCGATCTCATCCCTGAATGAATAGTTCCTGCATGATGCGAGTAGGAAATGATGGGCAAGACTCATGGAGTATTGATTATTTGTAAAGAAGAGTTGATGAAGCATGACAATTATCACCAGAGTCATGAAATGGAGGCATCCAGAAAGATCCAAGAAACAGTAGTCACACAGAATGGATTCCATTACAGGTCACCATCTCTCCTATTCTACACAAATATGTACTTATTTGCATACTACCTTCAGCTTATGAAAGGATGACTATTATGCTCCCCAGTTTCTGCCCGCTGGGGGGCCTCAATCTCAGGTCCTGGGAATGGCCTAGGTCCTTCGTGGCTCACAGGCTGTTGTGCTCATCTGAACCCATTTGCCAATTGGGCCTGCTAGGTCCCGAGTTCAGATCCCAGCCCTGCCAAAAGATTCATCTTGATGTCAAAAGTCAATTGTTGCACCTGTTTTCCTTTCTTGTGCAAGTCTTGGGTCTCAGCTAGGATAGAGAATAAATGGGCCACCTTGTGGCTATGGGAATAAGTTGTTATCCATGTCAGTCCAGGTAGACTTGTCACCATATACTCAAGAAAATACACAATATATCCATGAATAGCATACAAAATAAAGAGAATAACTACACTCAATGCACGATGAAGTCCACACACAGATGTGAATATACATCCCTTGTTTCAATGATGCATGGAGGACTATTGAGGCCTCCCTGGGGCTCGATCTCAGTTCCAGTGAATGACCCAGATCCTTAGTGGCTCACAGTCTGGTGTGATCAGGTGAACCCATTGGGCAGTTGGCCTTCCTAGGCTCTGAGTTCGAATCACAGCACTGCCAAAATTTCACCCTGATGTGAGATGCCAGTTGTTGCATCTGTTTTCCTAGGCTGTGCAAGTTCTGTGTCTCAGCTAGGATGGAGAATGTACAGGCAAGTCTATACTCATGGGAATAGGTTGTCATCCAGTTCACCAGAGTTATATCTGTCATCCTATACTCAGGAAAATGCACAATACATCAATGAATAAGACACAAAATAAAGAGAATGACTACACTGAACACAAGATGCCGTTCACCAATGTTTAGAAATATAGATCCTCTGTTTAATTATGAATTTATAGCTATATTGGCCCCCACCAGGGCTGGATCTCAGGTCCTGGGAATAGCCTAGCTCCTTAGTGGCTCACAGGCTGGTGTTCTCAACATGTCCCTTTCACTGATTGGGCCTGCTGGAACTTGCGTTCAAATCCCAGCACTGCCAAAATATTCAACCTGATGTGAGAATCCAATTGAACCACCTTTTTTCCTGTCCTGCGAAAGTCCTGGGTCTCAGCGCAGATGGAGAATGCTATATAGGCAACTCTATAGACATGGAAATAGGCCTGTCATCCATGTCAACACAGTTATATCTGTCACCATACTCAATAAAATACACAATACATCCATGAATAAGACACAAATTAAGAAGAATAACTACAATGAACTCAAGATGCATACCACTACTGTAGGTAAAGAGAGATCTTATGTTTAAAAAAGGTGGGCTTATTATTTTGTCCAGTGCTGGGCCTTCAAATCAGGCCCTGGACCAGGCCTGACATTCTAGTCTTCAAGGATGGTGAGCTTCAATTCTCCCACAGTGCAACAGAGTTACCCAGACCTGAGTTCAAATCCCAGCACTGACAAAAGATTCATTCTGATGTCAGAAGCCAGTTGTTGCACACGTTTTCCTCTCCTGTGAAAGAAGAGGATGGAGAATGCATAGGCAACCCTATAACCATGGGAACAGGTTGTCGTTCATGTCAGCACAGTTATACCTGTCACCATACTTAGTAAAATAAACAATACCTCCATGAATTAGAGACAAAATAAGGAGAAGTGCACCAAATACAAGATGCTGTCCACACATGTATGTCAATATTGATCCTATGTTTAAATTATGAACTTATGAAATTATGAACTTATAGTGGACCACCCTGGGGATCAAAGTCAGATCCTGGGAATGACCCGGCTCCTTGTTTGCTCACAGGTTGGTGTGTTCACCTTGATTTATTGGCCAATTGGTCCTTCTAGGCCCTGAGATCAGATCCCAGCAATATTAACAAGTGGATCGTTGAGTAAGAAGCCGAGTGTGAAACTTGTTTTCCTTTTCTCTGAGAATTTTAGGTGTCAAGAATGATGCAGTACATTTCTACCCTAGTGCTCTGTGATAGGATGTCATCAATGTAATAAACGAAATGGGCTTCATATAGTAAAATCAATGGTAAATAAATGAATAAAACAAAAAATACAAGGAATAACCACACCAAACATATATGGACTGAACATCTATAGATAAGATAAAACCTATCTTTACAATGTATTTAAATAGTATGTTTTCCAGGGATGGGGCTTGAATTCAGGACTAGTGAACAGGCTTGACTTTCTTATCCTCAAGTACCGTGATCTTCCCCTTCATCCACGTTGCTGCAGATTTACCCAGATCCTTAGTTCAAATCCAACACCTGGCAGAATAAATAGCGGGAATTGCAAGACAAGCAGCTAATTTTTTTTAAAACTTTTTCTCAGCACGGGGCTTGAACTCAGGTCATGGTAACTCTGCCTCAGCTTCGATCACCTTAAGCTGGGGTGCAGCCACTGGACTCACAGCTGTTCCTGGGATCCTCGACCACCAGGCCTTGCAAGGAAACAATGTACAGAAAAACTGTGGCCTTTTTAGGTTTTCTTCCTTTGCACATGACCTTCCTGAGTCTGAATTATACTGTTGCGAAGAGTACTTCACCTTGCATTGCTGAAGGCTGGCAGACTATTGGGGAAGCCATAGGCCCACGTGCCAATATAGGCCCTGACCAACCAATGGCAAGAGATACTAAGAAACAGGTTTTGAACCATAGGAATAACAATGGAATGTTGTCAATGTCACAGAATGAGTTGTTCATGAATAGTGCTCCTATAAAATTAGACAGCATGATTTCAGGAGGCTGATTGATTTTATTTAATATTTATGAAGCATTAAAAGATTATTATTACTTACAGGAACACAATAATTTCAGGACACTGATTTCTTTTAAGAAAGAAAACAATTACATTACTTACATGGACACATAATAAATACCGAAGAATTGGTAGGAATGTAGTCTATATAACTAAATAATGTATAGACATCTCTGACCCTCTATAAAGATATATATTTATTAGCTTACTGCCATCTACATGTCAATATGTTCTTATTTTGTTAACTCCTGGGCTCAATCTCAGGTCCTGGGAACAGTCTGTCAGCTCAATTTGCCCCAGGAGGGCATGCCGACACTCACCCATTCATGAATTTGGCCTTGTAGGCCATGAGTTCAGATGCCAGCATTCCCAAACAATGAATTGTTGAGTAATAAGCTGATGGTAACACATGTTTTCCTTTTCTGTGAATGTCCTTGTTGTCAGGTATGAAGTGGAGTATATATGCACACCTATATCCTTATGTAATCAATGTTCTATGTGCCATAATAGTCAATAAAATAAACGGTCAATACATGAACAAAACAAAAAATAAAATAACTACACTAAAATGCAATATAGTCAACATATGTATGTAAATATAAATCATATATGTAAATTGTACATGAATAGGATGTTTTCTAGTGCTGAGGATCAATGTCAGGCCTAAGGAACAGAATTGAATTTCTTGACATCAAGAAACTTCCACTTCCCACACAGTGCAACATAGTTACCAGACCATGAGTTCAAATCCCAGTCCTGGCAGAAAAATAATGGAACCTTTATAGTATGTGTGGCCCAATTCTTAGGTATTTCATTATGTCTCCATTTTATGAATGTGATTGTTTAAATGCTTAATAAAGTATTAACTAAAATTGATTAGTGTCCTATAATATAATTGTGTATAATTTTATCATTGAATCATTCAAGAACTGCCCATTCAATCCTGACATACATAATATTCCATTGGGTATCATATAGATAGGAACAAGTTTCTTAGGATCTCCTGCCATTTGGAGATGGCAGGATCAGGATTCGAACTGTGGGCTCCAGCTCCCACCACTTCACAGCGAGAATAGGGTACTCACCATTCTGTCCAAGAACATCAGCAAGACCAATGATTAGGCAGGCACCAGTGGCTCTCAGCAGTCCTCCTTGATACTTACAAGGCTGTGAAAGGAGGATCATGGTCAAAGTCACCCAAGCCAAGAAAGTCCTTGAGACCCCTTTCCAACTTCAGTGCCAACATATCAAGTGTGGAGGAAAAGCCAGCCTTGAACAAAAGCAGCTCACAGACTGTGTCCAGATCTTGAGTTCAAGGTCCAGGACTGGCAACAAACACACATACAGAACAATCTGTGCAGCCATCCAGCTAAAGCAGGTTACCCTCTTGTCCCCAACTGCATTGGACAGAGTTCCCTGGGAAAAAGGCTAGGGGAGCCGCTGTCATCTTGCTCTGCCCATATTGCCTGCATCACAGGATTCTGGCCACACCCCCATTCTTTCATGTTCCTTTCTGACCAATGGGATACAAGAATGGTGGCCACGCCCACATTCCATGCTGCTGGATAGCACTGGGATTCCCTCTGTTTGTTTACAACACTACCAGAAGTTGAGGAAGGTAGAGGTGGTTGAGTGATCAGCAGGAGACTCTAGGAGAGTTTGGAGTATAGTAGGAAATTGATGCTCCCACCAGTGCCCCTGCTCCCTTCCCCCTTCTTGCGGTGCTGGGTTTCAAACCTCAGGCAATGGCGCATTGCCAGCAGGCATAAGGCCCCAACCAGGTCCCTGCCCCTGGTCCTCTGCTCTGGGCCCATGTGTCCACAATGCCACCTCCATCGCTGCTCTTCCCACCTGGAACAGCTGCCAACAGCTTCTCCGAGCAGCACAGGCGAGTGGCTGCCCCAACACCACCCCCGCCCCTGGTCAGACACTCCACTGGGGGCACCATGACTCCCTGCTTGTTTCCTCTCCCTGGCTCTGAGGAGCCACCTTTCTGTCTTGGGCATTTCTGAGAAAGAGGCTCAATAGAGACTCAGGCTGTGCTGGATCAGGGTCCTCCTATCTGTAACAGGTATGCTCCACCAAGCATGGTCCTCTGTAGTTGGGATGGTAGACATGTAGCGCCATGCTCAGTTATTGGTTTAGATAGACTATCCTAAACTTTTAGTCCATGCCAGCAGATTCTTGACCACAGGTGAAACTCTGGATAGTGATGAAACCATCGGACCTCAGTCTCCTCACAGGACAGTTGTGAGGAAACAAGGGATTTATACAGAGGGATCTGTGGAGCATGGCTAGGCACAGAGGGAGCATCCTTCAGATAAGGTTCTCGACAATTCTGTGAGCATATGACAGGAAGATACCCGGAAAGTGCTCAGGTGAGGTCTGTTATTAATTGTGCAACAGGTGTGGGATTATGAAACAAAACATGGCTTTCATCATTACCCTATCCCCATGAGGAAGGGGATCCTTTACTATGTTGAGTTTTGCAGATGAGGAAACAGATGCACGGAGAAGCTGGGTGACCTACTTATGACCTCAAGGTCACAGGAAGCTCAGCCTGTCTTCTCTACCATGCTCCCTGGGACAATGGGTGCTATTCAGTCCACTTCATGTGGTGGGAATCCACTTCTTGTCAGTTGTGGGTCTTGAACTCTAGGCCTGGGCGCTGTTCCCGAGCTCTTCAGCTCAAGGCTAGTGCTCTACCACTTGAGCGCACTTCCGGTTTTCTGGTGGTTGTTTGAAGATAAGAGTCTCACAGACGTTCCTGCCCGGACTGGCTATGAACCCTGATCCTCATATCTCAGCCTCCTGTATAGCTAAGATTAGAGTTCTGAGCCACCGGCACCCAACTTAAGCATAATTCTGATTTTCTTTCTTCGTCTCTCTCATAGTAACTGGCTGAATGTTTTCTGGATGAGGTGGCCCAGTGTCCCTATGTGGCTGGAACCTAAGGTAGCCCTCTCATTCAGGAGGTGGGCTGTGGGTCAGGAGCTGTCTAGCTCAGACTGTTGAAAGAGCTCCATGATGTAAGCCCCTCTGTGCCCTGCCTAGACCATGACGGTTATTCATTTTCCATCCAACCTTCCTGGACTTATTGTATTGTATTGTTTTTTACATCATTTTCTAGCACGTGGCCAAAATTATGATATAGCTATAGAATGAAAATGTAAAGCCATCTTAAGAAAGTCATTTAGGGCTCTGTGAATGTGGCTTCATGGTACAGTGATTGCCTAGCATGCATGAAACCCTGGGTTCAATTCCCCAGTACCACATACGCAAAAAAAAACACTAGAAGTGATGCTGTGCCTCAAGTGGTAGAATGCTAGCCTTGAGCAAAAAAAGAAAGACAGAAAGATAGAAAGAAAGAAAGACAGACAGAAAGAAAGAAAGCCAGACAGACATAAAGAAAGAAAGACAGACAGGCAGACAGACAGACAGACAGAAAGAAAGAAGAAAGAAAGAAAGAAAGAAAGAAAGAAAGAAAGAAAGAAAGAAAGAAAGAAGGAAAGAAAGAAAGAAAGAAAGAAAGAAAGAAAGAAAGAAAGAAAGAAAGAAAGAAGGAAAGAAGGAAAGAAGGAAAGAAGGAAAGAAAGAAAGAAAGAAAGAAAGAAAGAAAGAAAGAAAGAAAGAAAGAAAGAAAGAAAGAAAGAAAGAAAGAAAGAAAGAAAGAAAGAAAGAGAAGGAAGGAAGGAAGGAAGGAAGGAAGAAGGAAGAAAGAAAGAAAGAAAGAAAGAAAGAAAGAAAGAAAGAAAGAAAGAAAGAAAGAAAAGAAAGAAAGAAAGAAAGAAAGAAAGAAAGAAAGAAGGAAGGAAAGAAAGAAGAAAGAAAGGAAGGAAGGAAGAAAGAAAGTCCTGGGTTTCCCTTATTTGCAATAACTAGTGTATGTCTGAGTCAAGCAGAAAAGATCAGATAAGTTGCTGTTAGGGAAATGAACCCTAAGATATGTATTTACGTGATTTTTTCTTTCATGTGATTGTTTCTAACACATTTATGAAATTATTTCTTTGTTGTTTTGTATGTCCCTCACCCAGAGAATAATCCTTGCTTTCACTGTACTTGATAATGGTATAATTTGTGGAGAGGAAGGGAAAAAACACATCATTTAAATAGGGATACTGGTGGACCCATTGCAACAATGAGATGTACAAGTCGTTATGTCAAAAACGAACTTTACAACTTTTGTGGGGGGGTGGGAAGGAAGATTGGTTCTGGGGGCAGGTGGAGGATGGGAGGGGGTGGGAAGGGGAACCAAAGGAGGAGGATTCAATGCTTGATAAAAAAATGTACTCATCTTGCCCATGTAATTGTAACCCCTCTGTACAGTATTTTCAGAATATAAAAAGAAAAAAATTAGTAAATGCAAAATAAAGGATCCATACTTTGAATATATAATTGCTCCTCCCAAACTGACACCTGACAATAGTCCCTAATTCATGTATTTTACTTATAATACTGTGTTGAAAAAAAAGTTTTTGTCATTAGGTCACAGCAATTAATGCCAGGAATGTGCTTAGATGTCAGGTGAAGATTAATTCTGGAAATTCAAAGATTCCAGGATTTTGTGTGGTCACTGCTAATCACAAAGAGAAGGGTAATCTAAGTGACATTTGGAAAACTTTTTGCTCAGTGACCGCAACAAAAAGGCAGAGGCTAATTAACAGTTGTGACACAAGAGAAAAAATAACTCCAGATCGAAGGAATAAATGATAGTAACTAAGGTATACCAAAAATTGTTCTAGAAAACAATTTTGGTTATTGAAGAACTAGTTTTCAACTAGGCTTATTCCTCATTGCCTTTAGCATTCTAAATCTCTTAGGCTGGTTCTTAATCTCTGTTATAAATGTATATCTCTATGCTGTTCTTTCATACTCGATATCCTTTGCTTTCTAAAAATCTGTCTTTCTATATTTCTCTATGAACATTTCCTGATACTAAATACACCTATATAAATGGTAGAGGATGCTAATGGAGGAGTCCATACCTAATGAGTCATTAATGTAACAGAATGGAAAAGGAGGACATACTTATTGCTACCTCAAATTTTCTGAAAAGATGCAATGGCATCATTTGGTTCAAATTTCCATTGTTTGTCTACATAGTGTCATTCAGTGCACATAAATGCAAATATGAGCCAGGTGCTGGTGGTTCACGCCTGTAATACTAGCTATTCAGGATGTTGAGACCAGAGGATTGTGGTTGAAAGCCAGCCTGGTCAGGAAATCCCATGAGACCCTTATCTTCAATTAAACACCAGAAACCCAGAAGTGGTGCTGTAGCAAAAGTAGTAGAGCACTCTACTTGACCTGAAGAGCTGAGGGACAGCGCCCAGGATCAGAGTTGAAGCCCCACGAACAACAAATAAAGTGAAATATGACTTTGTTTCCCCCAAAGGAACGACAAGATTAATAATCTTCCTAAGCAGAAAAATAAATTCCAAAATGATTTAATGCACCTACTTGTGCTGAATTATTTACTTTATGGCTTCTTTGTTGGACATATTCTCTACTTTTAAAAATTGTCAAATATTAGCTTTACAAAAAACGTCATCAAATATTAGTTGTTTCAAAAGAGAAGTCTATTCAGTTGATGTCACTTAGCTTTCTTACTATCTTAGTTCAAAGCTAACCCAGGCAAGATAGTGTGTCGAACTCATTTCTAATTAAAAACCAAAAAAGCACAAGTAGAGTTTCGGCTCAAGCAGTTGAGTACTAGCTTTGGGGGCAGGTGGGCAGGAAAGAAAACTGTTCAGGGACAGGGTCCAGCATCTGGGTTCAAGCCCCAGAACCAGCACAAACTAAACAAACAAGCAAACAAAAAACCCAGATATTTCTTTGGGACCCTCCTTAAAGGAGTACTCATTTGACAAGAGGCTCCTTTTGGTGATCATACTCACTGGATCCTGCTTTTTTGGAATCCTTATTGCTCTGGAGAACTCAGGACCAGGCTAAAGAAATTGATAACTGACTCCTGCAAATAGAGATTCATCTCTGGGGTGAAATATACATCCGTAAGGCACTTTAAAACCTCCCTGTCTTTGTTTCTTTGCCGTAGAACACATTTAAAACAACGTTATTTCCTTTTTTCTATGATGGCTTTCAAATGGCACATTATTTCTTTTTGTAATACTCTCAACTATAACTTTACAGAAAAGTTTTTTATGAGAAAAGAACATAGTCGAAAAAGTCCAGGACAGAGTTTCCTTCAAGCCTTATGATTCTTTTCTTGTACAGTAAAAAGGAAAGCACAAGTTAACTTGAACTATGTCATTCCTCTATGTTCCATTCCTCTCCTGGGATCAGTTTCCATATCCAGTTTCCTTTACTTCCAGTAACAATCGATGGTGCTTCTTGAGGTATAAAGAATGTTTTCTGGCTTCACTGAAATAACACAAGGACACCATTGGACCTGAGGTAACACGTGTTTCAGAGAAAACTTAGTAAAGAGATCATATGAAATTTATATTGCTTATAAATATATTATCCATGAGTATATTGAGTTCAATCTTTGTAAGGTCTCTGTAAATTAAAGTGGATTTTAAATGGAAAGAAGGTTCTTAGATCATTCTTTTTGTGAGTGTATGTACAGCACATTATTTCCCAAGTGTATTTGAGTTAACAGTAAGGGAAACTATAGCAATAATAGGAGAAAGAGAAATTCTGTGTTAAAGTATATGGGTTCAATACACTATAGAAGACTCTACAAATAAGACAACATTGAAACAATAAAGCCAAGTCCCGTATGTAGATTTATGGGAGTGATATAGAGAAAGCATTACTCCTAAGTGGAACACGAAGTATGAGGCCACTCTCTTTCTAAATCACGCTTGCTAATCTCACAACTATGTAGAAAGTAGAATGGAAGTATAATTCTGGTTCCAATGCAAGTCAGATATAAGAGCATGGACTTCACTGGAAAAAAATCCATCTTGAGAGAATAGGGCTTATACTAGCACTGAACTGCTGGCTAAGATGATATTTCTTTTTCTTTCCTTATATATTTATTGTTGTTGGTGGTGGTCTTGGCACTTGAACTCTGGGCCTGGGCACTGTTCCTCTGCTATTCAGCTCACGGCTAATGCTCTACTTGATCCACAGTGCCACTTCCAGTTTTCTTGTAGTTAATTGAAGAAAAGTATCTCCGGAACTTTCCTACCCGGGCTGGCTTTGAACCCCTATCCTTAGATCTCACCACCACTCAGCTTATGATCACATTTCTAACAGTATACACTCAGGGTATGTAATGGGTATATTCATCTATCTTTATATGAATTCTTGAGTTACAAACCTGGGCTACAGCATAGACTTACACTCACAAAAATGTTTATAGCTTAAAAGTTGATACTCCTGGAGAAATAAAACCTAAGAATGTAAAGGAGTCTGCATAGTTCAGTTTGCATCCAGCTAGGGTAGAGCAGACTTTGCAACAGTACCTATAATTGAGGAGCCAAAAGCTGGATTGGAAGAATGGCTCAGGTGATGGAATACCAGTCATGAGCAAGATTGATGAATAAGAGATTGAGGCTTTTGCATACATACATACAAACATACACATACACACTGAGGCACTTATATGTGCACACACAAAACACAAATGAAATGACTCATAATATGTAGAAAAGCTTGAAAACAATAGAAAATATGTCCTGAGTAAGACTAAAATCATGTGATAATTTTTAATATTAGAAAGTCCTCAAGTTACTTTTTTCAAAAATGTTTGAGAATATTACATAGGTAGGGACCAGAGATAGTAAGAGAGTCAAGTAATCATTATTAAAGGTATCGGACACATTGAGGAATGAATCAGAGACCCCGCAGGTGCATCTGAAAATGTTCATATCCTGTGTCAAATGTTAGAAAATGTTTGAAAATAGTACAGGAACAGTCTGAGCAGTGTAGTGGGTAATATCACTGGAGAAATTCAGAATTTCTAATCTGTATCTAGATTAAATAAAACAAGAAACTATGGCAGGGCAATGTAATATAAGCCTAGAATTCTAGCACTCAGACTAAAACAGAAGATTAGAGAGTGGAATTACATAGTGATACCTTCCCTGGACTAGTTAGTATAATTTTGTCTAAATAAAACAAACCAAACAAGAAAGGAATACACTGTTGGAAGGTTGGGATAATTTTGTCATTTTTTGAGAAGTCAGGTTACCTATTGAAATGCAACTCATATATAATCCTCACTTGTGTTTTAAATTCTCTCTCCATTACAGAATACTCTTAGATGCAAAATGACTCATGAATACCTTCCAAAATTTGACAAAGTAAGTAATCATCATTCTGTTGGATTCCAAAGAAATTATGAAGGATTATAAAAGCTTAAGCCAGAGAAATAGCAAAGTTTGTCTAATGTAGGACTTTGTAAATGTTGCTAAATTAGAATTGAGATTTAAAATAAATATTTTGGTTTTGTTTGTAATTTCATATTCTATTGGATACTACAAAATTCTTTTCTTTTTTTGTCATTCGTGTGGCCTGAACTCTGAAGCTGCACACTGTCCCTCAGCTATTCAGCTCAAGGCTAGTGCTCTACCACTTGAGCCACAGCACCACTTGCGGGTTTTTTTCTTATGTGGTGCCGAGGAATCGAACCCAGGGCCTCATGCATGTAAGGCAAGCAGTCTACCACTGAGCCACCTTCCCAGCGCCAAAATTATTTTTAAGTAGAGGGTTTAATTGACAAATTCACAAATGATTCTTGCAGTCTACTTGCCTAGAATATTCTTTCAAGAGAGATATAATTAGAAATTAGTTAATAGATAATTCCAACAATTCATGTATAAAATGATAATGTGAATAATGTAGACAGAGTTGCCAAGAAATGGATGATATTAATTTATAAACTTAGAAAAAGCAATTTTTGAGGCTTTGGTATAACATAGTATGAGGAGAATAATTGTGTGACATCTTCTTTCTTCCACCTATGTAACACAGGAAGCAATTTCCTTAATTATGTGCCTCTGTATACAATGAGAAAAATGCTAGGTTTGGGGTTTGTTTTCATTTTTGTTTTTGTTTTATTGGTTTGTCCTAGTGCTTGAACTCTTGGCCTGAACACTGTCTCTGAGCCTGTTTATGCTCAAGGCTTGTGCCCTACCACTTCAATCTCAGTGCCACTTCTGTCTGGCTTTTGCTGAGAAGTTTATTGGAGATAAACATCTAAGGAACCTTCCTGCCTGGGTGGGCTTTGAACTGTAACATTGCGCTTTTAGCATCCTGAATATCTATGATAGTTAAAAAAGTATAAATATGAATAATATTTGCAAATGTTCTCATCTCAAGAATACCAGTGGGGGAAAATGATGCAACCCAGTTTATTGTGGTATTCTTTCAAGAACATGGAAGGCATCACATTAGCAGAAGTGTAGTATTTTTTCACAATAGAGATAAGCTATTCGTGATGTAAGTTAAGGGAAATTTGAGGTGCACTCTACACCTTGGAAACTGTTGGGCTAGGATGACTTTATGGCATGAATCTTCGGATTAATGGTCATAGAAATAATAGCTTACTCTGATAAACAATTGTTTACTCTTGAAGAATGAATTATTACAGATGCTTCATAGTTTTATCCTTTACCAGAATGTGGCTATTTTTCTGTTTACTTCTCAATCTGTAGCAACCCATTGGAATATGAATCTATTGCAGAATTACATAACATGCAAACAGGTACTGTTTTGAAGCTCTCAGGTAGGAATGCTCAGAATTTGAAAATGAGTAGTTATTAGTCATAGGAATTTTGAAGAACACATATATTCTGTCCTCTTAACAACTTATTTACTTTTAAAAGTTATGGGTTTCCATAGAATGAAACTGTTTTCTGTTTTAGTATGAGAAAGTTTAAATTTATTCTTTTTTCAAAATATTGGCAAGTATATTGTGAAAATATTGTCTAGTTAGATAACATTCAAGTTGATGGCCCTCTGATAAAAATGGGTAATTAATTCATATTTAATGCCAAATAGTATTGATTTTTAAAAGTTACTAAAATAATAATATCTACTATACCAATACAGTGAAATTTTATTTCATGTAGCTTATTTATTTAATTTAATTTTCTTGTCAAAGTTATGTACAGTGGAGTTACAAAAATTGTAAGGTAGTGAATACATAATGTTTCAAACTTGTTATCCCCTTTCTCATTTTTCTCACAGTTTTCCTTCACCACAATACCCCTTACAAGTTGTAATGTACATTTCCATCATATTGTCTTGTGAGCATTTCTATTGCATTGGTTTGCCCTTTGTCCTGTTTCTCGCCATTTTGTTGTTCCTATTCCCTTCCCTAATTAAGGTAAATGTATACCAATACACAGGGTATCAAAATCAAATACAGCAGGGAATAAACCATAGGGAAAAATGCCAAAAGAAAATAGAAATCACATAGTACATTAAAAACAACAACCACAAATAAAAATCTCTGTTTCCATATCTTGGATTTCATTTTGCTTAGCATCAGCATATATGCTCATATATATAGCATAACAAAGGCCCTGGAAAATAATAGTTGCATGGACACGATATCATGAAAACAACATATTAACTGTTTTTGATGGTAAAGGTGGAATTAGGATTCTGTTAAAGGAATTTCAAAAGAGTTTTAAAGTTATGACAGGTAAATTTTAATTGTTCAAACTTTTTAACAAGTTAGCCTATTAAAATTTTTTTAAATTGCCTGGGAGAATAGGCTTTCATGCAAAGAAATCCATGGAGACTTAGCTCAGAGGGAGCAATGTGGGTGAAGATGGCTCTTTTTCACACTAAACAAACAAACCTCACAAACCTTGCTGTAAATCCTGTAGGTAACCTTGAGAATTGTCCTTACCCAAGAAATATACTCTTACTGTGTGAAACAAGGTTGTAGTGGAATTTAAATTCAAAGTACTTTAAAAAAAGACATCAAAATTGTGATTTGACCTTTACTTACCAAACAGTAATTCTCTGAAAAAGATAATTGGGGTCAAACTATTTAGGGAGAAAGTGCCCTCCACAATGAAAGAAGGTATTGGGTTTACACATTTCTGTTTATAATACTTTCTACAATGTCTTTGCACATAAAACACTGAAACAGAAAAAAATCTGGATACTTCAAACCAATGATTTCACATTTCTAAGTGGCTCAAAAATATAATATCATTATTAACATGAGACAGTGAAGACTTCTCTTATTACATAAGCCAAAAAGTTTTGGGATCAGAAAAGAAGAGCAAATGGAAAAGTAAGAAAACAGTGTTCTTAGAAGCCCTAGCTAAGCGTATTGGCTTCAGCAGTGGAGGGAGGCCAAAACTTTTTTAAATAGATTGTCTTAATATTTTTGCTACCTAAAGTGGTTTTACAGAGCCTATTTGGCTCACTTCAATGCACACTAGATCGAATGAAGACATAAAAATAAATTCCACATCCAAATAAAACAGTTTTAAAAGAGAAACCATGAAGACGTAGCAGTGGGGGAGGCCTTATAATCCTTCCACTTCACTAGACTTTAAGCCAAGAAGCTGTGATTAATTGGAAATCAGGTAAGAGCTAAGAGGAGGACATAGAAATAGGACATAGAAGTATTGTCCTTTGTAACAGACACTGTCATCCATGGTATGGGTGATTTAACTCTATTCTTCTCCATACACCTTGTTTTGTTGTTTTTTGTTTTTTTGGGGGGTCTGGTCGTGGGCCTGAACTCTGGGCCTGGGCGCTGCCCCTCAGCTCTTCAGCTCAAGGCTAGCACTCTACCACTTGAGCCACAGCGCCACTTCCGGCTTTTTTTCTTATGTGGTGCTGAGGAATAGAACCCAGGGCCTAGAGCATGCAAGGCAAGTACTCTACCACTGAGCTAACTTCCCAGCCCCTCCATACATCTTGTTAAGCAAATGCAAGACCAAGAGAAAAATAATCTATTGAGGTAATTTTGCAAAGAATAACTTCACTGTTCCTGATATGGTATCTAAGAGAGTCTTAAGTGAGAATATAAAAGTGGAGTATTCTTCGGTTTCCTCTAAGCATCTTGTTAGCAAACTATCTTTAAGGTTAGAAGTAATTGAACCAAAAAGTGGTGGAGTACTTATTTTTGCGGGCACTTTAGACACAAGAAGACTTTCAAGGTAAAAGAACAAAAAAGTATAGCTAAATATTTGTGATCACAGCTTCTTGGATTGGTTTTTTGGAGACAATGTTTTACATGAGAGTTGTTCTCATTATCATAGATGTTGGGTTTTCGTGGCAACCAAATGCAAGAGGGAAGTTTAATGGACTCGCTTGGACAAGTAAACAGCATAATAGAAAAAATGGCAAATAATCTTTAGTGAATTACATTGACCGATTACTTTGCCAGAACAAAGAAGGAAAGACATAATTCAAAATCACTTGACTGAAAAGTACGAAAAATAGTAGTAAAGAGCGATGAGAGAAAACATAGAGGACTGTTTTCTCTCCAATGGAGTAATGGGTTTTGATCTTGTTTCTTCCATTCTATATTCACCAGCTATCAAGTGTATCTCAGGACTGGAATATCCAGTTCAGACAAAGAGATCTCCCATTAGAAAATATTTGCTGCAGATGTAGGTGATTTATAACCTTAGACAATCTATTTAAATCTGTTCAAAATTCTCCCCTACCCCAAACTGCCCTCTTTGAACAGTTGGTTTGCTTTTCCCATACTGCCTTTGATTAAATATTTAAAATTTTGAGAGGTCATATTCATACTCTCTAGAGATTGCTGTTTGGTTGTGACATTTGTGTGTTTGGTTTTTGTTGTGTTTTCAACTGAATTTCAAAAGGTTGTGGTAGTGTGTTACAATTAAATATGTCCATGTAATTGTCCAGTGCTCCTGGATCAGAGTCACTCCTATCATTCTCAACCAACCCCTTCTCCAAGATTTATTTCAGATTTACCACTTCCTTTATCACATGTGTACATTGAGTATTCTAGTTGTACTTGCCACTTTTTAATTTTTCATTCATTATATGTTTTTACTAATATTCTTCTCTGGTTTCAACTTCTTGATAGTCATTCTGTTAAACTGTCTGTTCATACTTTGACAGGTTTATATACATTCCATGGCATTTCAAACCTGCATATACTTGAACTGATATCAGCTTATATTTCCATAATTAATTTATCTGCATTAACAATTTGAAAGACTGGAGACATGAAGGACCTAGACATGATTTTATTCTTATCCATTTGGAAGAGTAATCTTTAGTCAACAAGAAAGTTTAAAAATGGCTTAGAATGTTTTGCTAACTAGCAGTTTTTATAAATGGCTTTGTACAAAGGTTTGTGATTATTTTATTTTACATGGGATAATATTTTCTACTACCTATAACTTTTGGGAAAAGAAGAAAACTAAAATTTATTACTGTGGAGGAATATGATAGAAATAGAAGACAGATTTTATGTTTGTCACATCTCTGATGAGTACCCATATTCAAGACTTGAAGTCATATTTCTTAAGGAAAACATCAAACAACATGATAAGGCAAATATTCTTGATCTTTTAAAATCAAAAAGAAAAAAACAAAAAGAAAAAAAACCAAAAAGAAAAAAAATCTGGAAGTTGTGCTGTGGCTCAAGTGGTAGAGTGCTAGCCTTAAGCTGAAGAGCTGAGGGACAGCGCCTAGGCCAAGAGATCAGGCCCACGCCCGGACGCCCTAAAAACATTATTTTAAAAGGAATATATTTTCAGAAGATTAAATATAGTTTACCATTGATTTGAGAATGACAACCTTTTTATACTACATAACCAAGTTTTACTGAAGTACCAGTGTTATGAAGCACTAAGGATCTTCTCAATTAATGTTTTTCTGAATTCTATTTGACTTCTAATTCAAGTTTTCCGAGCCTTGGTAGACAAATTATGGATCTTATCCTTCCAGGAACTATTTTTTGGCCTACTTATACTGGACTAAAATCTTTCATTAATCATTAGGAGAGGGTTATTAAAGATATTCTTGTGACATTTGTGATCTTGTTCACTCTATGGGCTGGTCATCTGTAAATTGAAAGTGTGAATTACAGTAGTTTCTCTCAGATTTTGTGATCTCATCTTTCATTTTAAGTTGCCTTGCATTTCACAATTGCTTACTGCTAAACCCTGTGTAATTGGGGCCCTAAATTATTATAAGAAATGAGAAGTTAAGATGAGTCTTCAATTACTTTCTGTTGGCATGTTACATGGGCCTAGGTGAGAAGACTTGCCCTTGTTATCTGATGATGCAGATAACTGGGACCTGGGATCCTAGGACGCGTGGGTCCTGTAGAATAATAATACCTTTTGGATATCATATCAGCAAAATTTGGGTATGATCAGAAATATGGAGAAATCCATTCTGGGTCCAGGGAGTTAAAACAATATACAGAGCAGCAGAGTAAAATTCCTTGCAGATTAGAGGAAAACAACATTTTTTTTTACCATGTGAATTCAGTAGACTAAGAACACTTAGAAGGTATCACAAGTTTATACCGAAGACATTGCATTGATACTTCTTATATTCTAATATATATTCTAAACCTAATTATTTATATTCCAATCTATTTATTGCAATAAATATCAATTTATTTGTCAAATTATCGATTAATTCTAGTAAGTTTCATTGTGTGAAACATAAAATTAGCACATATAAATACAAAATATATAACTATATGTAATATAAGGAAATGTTTTTCATTGTTCTGTTGTGGTTAGGGTATCAAAGGCAACTCTGTTTTACAGTATTATTCCATTATCTCTACCTCAGAGTTTGGTAGAGTTAGACCTAAAGCTTTACCATTTGTAGATTTACAGCCTAGAGGCAAGAGGAAACACTGTGATTAAAACATTACCAATTTAAGGCCTAATATCAAGGAGAAAAATATGGACTTCTTCTGGATCTATGGAAATATTTGGTGATATAAATTCAGTAGTTTATGTTCCTGCCTGGTTGGATGGTAGACAGGTCAGGACATTAGGTAATCATGCATAAGAACAATTTTTTTCACCTTCTTGGCTTTAGCTATTTTTGAAATGGTAGGTATAATAAACAATTACATTTCGATAAAATACTTTCTAGTCAGAACTGTTTATTTCTCTATGATCCCTTGTAACTAAGATAGTTTTGTTCCAGTAAGATAATCTTTGCTGTCAGGGTAAGATATTCTGTTTGGTCTGTTACTACATGGAAGAAGGGTAAAGGGTCATTAGACATTTGTGCCAGTAAGACCTCATTTGGGAAATTTTAAGCTGCAAAAGTTTAGAAGTAGCTCTTCAGCAAGGCTTACTTTGAATCCATTAGCTCCACAAAGCTAACTCAGTTGATAAATAAGTACTTGAAAAGCCATCTCTTTGAGCCTAGCTATAAAGGCTTCAAAGTATGATCAAATTTAAAATGAAAAAGACTTAAAATAGTCATTGGCAAAAAAATGCAAGTGTGAGCAATCTACCGAACAATATGTTTTTTCCACTATACACAGAACTTCAGAGAAATAAGATCAGTAACATTGTTAGTAACAATAAGGTTTCCTTGTTACAAATAGACAACCAAGGATATATGCCTGTATAGAGATTGCATCATTAACTACTTAAATATACAGGATACTACATGCTTCGGCAGCACGTGTACATAAATTACAACAATATGGAGATTAACATGCCACTTGGACAAGGATGATATGAAAATATGCGAATTATTCCATATTTTTCATTCTTCAGTTGCTAGAAATTACAAACAGTTATTAAAAAGTTGATTACAAAAATACAAGTGTAACAACATATGTGATTCATATAATTAAAAGTTAGTTTGATATCAGTGTATTAAATCTTCACCTTAGAAAGGTCTTTACATAGCATAACCTTTACAAAACTTTTACATTAGATAACATTTTAATTTTATCCCAAAGAAATAAAATAGTATAAGGACCTTGGAGAAAAAAGAATCTTAAACTGTTTTTATATGGAATGCAATCTGTAAGGACACATTTATTAATGAATTTATATAATATATAACAATGTAGTATTCAAAGTATTATATCTAGGAGAGAATGAAATAGATTATGGACATTTTACAAACAGAATACAGAATATGTTAAAATATACTTTCTTCAGACAAGCACTGGAAATATATTCAGGTTCTGTACTACTCATTTCAACAAATATGGTAAAATTATTTCTGATTTAAAAAATCACAAGCTCTACAGAAATCATTATAGATGTATACAAACAACTCTTGAACATATTTTGACATCAAAGTCAGGCAATTCATTTGGAAGAATACCATGGAATCCATGAATTTTTAAAGTAAGATATTGCTGTTGCTTTGTATTGTGAAAATATTTTGTACAGAGACAAAGGATGGACTCGCATTTTTGAAATTTAAGTAACTTAACCAAATCATTAAGACATAGGAGAACAATTTGTACAGCCTTTCACAACTTCAAAGAGGTAGTCATACATAGTTATCTTTTGGCAGTATCAAATGCAGTTTCTTCCAAGTTGTTCTTCAGACCTGGTTTAACATAATGGTTCAAAAGAAGGAGATCAAACAAATCTTTGCTGTTTCTATTCCCAGCAGCAAGATGCAAGGAGGTCAAGAGGCCTTTCGTTTAGACATTGGTATCTGCATCATGATGAAGTAAGAAAGAAGCCACACTGGTATTATTCCACGTATAAGCACTGTGCAGGTGTGTCCAGCCATTCACAGTTATTGCATGAATATCTGCCTCGAGCCACCAACTCATGGACAATGTCTCAGTGTCAACTGTAGGTTTCTTGATGAAGAGCGGTATACTCATCGTCATCCCTAGTATTCACACGAGTGGCCTTTTTGGAAAGTTTTCGCCACACTGTAGAAAGTCGATTAATTTCAGCAGGCCAAAGAAGAAATTTGCTTGGATCCTTCTCCATTTTTTTCTTACAAATGATACCATTCCTCACTTTTTCATCTTCTTCCTTGTCTTCATCAGAATTGCCTAACCAGAGACTTTGAGTACCAGTCGGAATGAGGTGTCCATGTATTTCCCCAGTAGTTGACGTTGGTTTAATAATTAAACTTCAGTAGAGAAGCAAAAAGTTTAAAAACTGTTACAAAGTAAAGTAATTAATCAGAATATGTTACTATTCATAATAATCATAAGCTGAATTTATAGTGATATTCAAATATGTAAGAAATGAGACAATTTGCCATACATTTGCACTTAATAAGTGAGAAAGAATTTTCTAGGTCTTTTAAAATATATCTTAAGTTTAATAAAGAACCTATTCTGTGACATCATATGATAATCAGATAAAGCTGATATTAGAGCAAAGAACAGATTCTACTAAGTTTTTGTATGTTAATGTATATACTTATTTTGGTTGTGGGAAACTGTGGGGATTTCGCTTGAGTTATTGCTCTTGCTAGGCAGGCGTCATATCCGTGGTTAATTTTAGGATAGGGGTTCCCTTTACACAAGAACATGCACCTGATCTGTCATTTTAGCCTTCCTATCATCAATGGCATCAGAGTTGCAGACCAACTTGTCTAGCTTCCTACCTTGGCTGGCCTGGATTCCGCAGTCCTTCCAATCTTAGCCTGTAGATAGTGCAGTGTGGTAGAAATGATCCAATGCACCCAGCTATAGATTGAGAAGGAGGTCCACTAAACTTTCGGTCTGGTTCTATTCTTAAGCCTCCTCAGTAGTTACGAGTAGAGGTGGGAGCCCCTGGTGCCAAGTAGTAAGAGTATTTTTTAAAGTAACTAGACATATATATGACTTGTGATTACCTCAGGAAAAAAATTCAAAGAATAATTTTTAAATATTCACATTATAAATATTTTAAAAACAAAATATATGTGTCTGAATAATTTACATGTGTAAAAATCATGCAAAATTATATTAACTAGTCCTACAACTCTGAAAAAAGAATTACCCTAAAGAAACAGAAGAAAATATTTAAGTTCAAAATTTGAAATTTAGAAAATTAAATGAATTGTACTCTAGATAACTTAAGTAACTGTAAACCCTCTGCATATAAATTTTCTTATAAAAATGCATGAACAAAGAAAGCAAAAGTACCCATTGATCAATAGCAACAGCAAAAGCATCAGTAGTTCTTTTTTTGAGCATACAAAAAAAATTGATGGAAGAGATAACAATGTTCCTTCCATAAGAAATGTACTTATTTATGTAACTGTAACCCTTCTGTACATTACCTTTACAATAAAATTAAATTGAAATTAAAAATAAACCAAACAAGGGATCTTCAATCATATTATGACAAATTTCTAATCAGACACTAGATTAAATATTAGACAGCAAGGGCAACACATTTAAGGTGTTAAAAGGACATATCTAATACCAACCTTTCTAACAAATATATATACTTCCCCCAAATGTGAGAGATGAGCTAAGTACCTAACGATGGCTCAGGCATATAACCTTAACTACTCAGGAAGGTGAATTGTGAGGATTGTGGCTCAAAGACAGCCTTGGCCTTGTCCCCTCAGAAGCAGATTGTAGGAGAGCTGTCCTTGAGAAGGACGGAGGTCTTCTTGCCATGTCATTGCTGGAACAAATATAGGATAAGGTGGCCATCAAGCATGGAGGCTATTGGCCAGTGTCTCCACAGAAGCAATTTATGAGATTCAGGAGTCCTCTACAAGATCAGAGGACTTTGACCACTGTCCTAGTAGTTTCAGGAATGGCATAACAATGACCAGAGCAACCTCAAGCCCACATGGAGTCCTTAGCAACAGTCTTTGAAGCTTATGGGCTAGAGTATCAATGCTGGCAAGCTATTATTGGTCCACTTTTTCTCTGACTTCACTGGCCCAGACTCTGATTGGTCCATTTCTTCTATGATGTCACTATGATGGGCTGTGATAGCTCCGTTTTGAGAGGTCATGCAGTCTATATAGGAAGCCACTGTGCTCCAACCTATGTCAGTTAACACCTCTAGGAACTCTTGATTGGTGACACACTGGACTGACTCAAAGCAAAATTCATGATTTTTCTGATTTTTTTTGGAGGGGGTATGAGTTGTCGTTGGGTTTTGGTATTTCTTTTTATTTTTTCTGTGTTTCCATTATTTTATTTAGTTAATTTTAGGTAGACTTGCTACCTGCCATCATAGCAGAAGGATGGAAGAATACAAAGAATCATCCTCCATATCCTTGAATGAAGAGATCATCAATCAATACCAGATGAAAGAGCTCATTGACCATGGTACCAATGGACAAGTGAAGCTGGCTATCCACACCTCACCCACATGGAAGTGGCAATTAAAATACTCCTGAAGGGATGAAAGGATAAGGTTGAGGCAGTGACCACTTGTTGCTAGACCACTTCTGTCTAGCAAAGCAACACGTGGTGGTAATCCAAACACCTGGTGGATTGTGTGCCTTTATAAGACCTGCAAATCCTTAGCTCAGGGCTCTCCTTCTAGGCTCCGCTGTACCGAAGTGTAGGAAGAGGCCCAAGCTGTAGCACGTTTAAATAAAACAACTGTAGAGTCTGACTTTCGGTGGTCTTTTTGCGGGGGGAGGGGGTTCCTGCAACCATGGCATAACATATTAGTAGGGGCTGGTCTGGGATACCTCCCAAAGACCCCGGTGACCTCAGACTCCAAAGGTAAAACAGCACTGTCATTCTTCATTTGTCTTGTCCTCTCGTTTGTCTGTTTCACTTTCATTTTCCCTTGTGAGGATGGCCCCTCCAATTTGTAAAGGATTGTCAAAGTGGACCCACTTGCACGACAACACTGGAGGAACTGGGAGACGTCCCATATCCTCTTGTGGGGAGGGGATAACCCTGCTGTGTGGAGCTGGGGTTCTTGGAACCCCACCATGTGGAGGGGGGTCCTTGGAACCCTGCCGTCTGGGGCGGGGGTACTTGGAATCCCGCTGTGTGGGGCAGGAGTCCTTGGAACCCTGCTGTGTGAGGCGGGGGGGGGGTCCTTGGAACCCCCCCCCGTGTGAATTGTGGGGCGAGGGTTGGTTTGGTATTGGGCCGGAACTGACTAAGAGAGCCTTCTAACTGAGGCCCAACTCGCCCACTTCCTTCTGCTGTGGGGCATGGGTATGGAAGCCACCATGACAGGAGTCAGTGGACCAATTTGGGAGATCTCCACTTTGTAAGCATTTTTTTTGTAACTGTCAGGTCTGCATGTGTTTTGTTTGTACTGTTTATTGTTTTTTGGACTGTATGACTGACAGGACTGTAAACCATGGGCAACACTCCATCTAGCCCCCTAGACTTACAAAAAGAAACTAAGAAAGAGGAAAAGAAAGTGTACCCCTGGTTTTTCAGGGAGATAACTTGGAAGAAGAAATGTTTCCTTCCCCATACTCCCCTTCCCAGGTTCCTTTTGCAGAACCTGAGAATGATCAAGAGGAGGAGGGAGCTATAGAACACTTGGCACCTGCCCTTCAAGTTTCTGAGGGGCCAGTCACTCAACCCCGCAGTGGGATCAACCCCTCATCTAATGCAGCTGTTTTTATCCCTACATGCCATAGGTACTGTGGATGTGGATGGTCAACAACAACCCAATAGTGCCCATTTTCTACCAGTGCTCTATACAATTGGGGCATACAAAACGCCCCCTTTTCTGAGAAACCCCAGGATTTAATTCATTTGCTTGAAACTATTCTCTTTACTCATCAGCCCACTTGGGATGATTGCAGTCAGCTTTTACAAGTTCTTTTTACCACTGAAGAGAGAGACCATAACTGAGAGGCGGCCCACAAACATATCCGTGGCCCCACAGGAGTGCCCATCATGGATCCTGCCCTGATCGCTGCCTATTTTCCTGAGATCCAACCAACATGGGACTACAAGACAGTTGAAGGTAGGGAGCGTCTCCTCATGTACCGCCAGGCTTTGTTGGCAGGTCTCAAGGCGGTGGCTTGCCGACCTACTAATATGGCCAAGGTTTATGATGTAAGACAGGGAGTAAGTGAAAGTCCAGCAACATATCTTGAGCAGCTCTTGGAAGCTTTTAGTCAATATACTCCATATGATCTTGAGACCCAGAAGTCGGCTCAGATGATTATGTTTGCCTATATAAATCAAGCTGCACCAGACATAAAGTTACAGACTCTAGACAGCCTTGGTGAAAAGTCTATAATTAGGGATCTAGTAGCCACGGCAGGAAAGGTTTACAATAAGAGAGACAGAGGAGCAAAGACAGGAAAGGAAGGAAAGAGAACGTAAAATGGAGCATGAAAAGAAAAACCAGACCAAGGAAAAGAGGCCAGATTTGTTGGACTCACCACTATCTCATGCTGAGCATACCTGGTTCACAGATGGCAGCAGTTTCATTCGAGATGGAAAAAGGTACACGGGCCCAGCAGTCACCATGGACATTGTGATAGTGTGGGTAGAAGCACTCCACCAGAGAACATCTGCACAAAGAGCAGAGCTAGTGGCACTAACAAAAGCCCTACATATGGGAAAAGGGAAGAGACTAAACATTTACATAGACAGTCGGTATGCTTTTGCCACCGTGCATGTCCATGGAGCCATTTACCAAGAGAGGGGGATGCTGACAGCTGAGGGAAAGACTATTAAAAACAAACAAGAAATTTTAAGCCTCATCCAGGCCTTATGGGAAACAGCAAATATTGCCATTATGCACTGCCCTGGCTATCAAAAGGGAACTGATTCAATAACCAAAGGAAATAACTTGGCTGATCAGGCAGCTAAGGAGGCGGCCCTCCAGCCCAGAGCATAAGTACTGACTCTAGTAGACCCAGGGCCACGAGCTTTGCCTCCTGAGCCTCAGTACTCCCAAGAAGTCTTGGAGTGGATAAAGAAAATTCCCAAGGCCTATAAACCCCCTGGCAGAGATGGAAACAAAGACTGGTGGAAAACTGGTGAGGGAAAACTTACTTTGCCACAAAGATTGGGCAAGGGGATTCTTAAGAGAATCCATCGGGTCTCTCACATGGGAACCTGAAGAATGCAGGACTTGCTCTGACACTCAGAAGTAAAAATTAGGCAAGGGAATCAACTCTTGAGGACATTGTTAAAAATTGTAAAGCCTGTCAGCTCACCAATGCCCCCAATCAGCCGGTTACAAAAGGAGCTCACTTCTATGGAGATAGGCCAGGTGTGTATTGGGAAATAGACTTCACAGAAATTAAAACTGGAAAATTTGGATATAAAAATTTGCTAGTTTTTGTAGAAACCTTTTCAGTATGGGTTGAAGCCTACCCAACAAAGCATGAGACCACAAATGTCGTGGCTAAGAAGATCCTGGAAGAAATTCTACCCAGGTATGGCTTCCCATCCCCCAATGGGTCAGAAAATGGACCGGCCTTTGTCTCAAAAGTAAGTCAGCGAATAGCTCTGGCATTGGGGATGGATTGGAAATTGCACTGTGCTTATAGACCCCAGAGTTCAGGGCAGGTATGAATCAGAATCTATAAGAGACCTTAACTAAATTGGCCTTGGAGACTGGTGTAGACTGGGTATCGCTCCTTCCTTTTGCCTTGTTTAGAATAAGAAATTCACCCTATCGGCTTGTCCTTAATTGCTTGCTGATTTGGATGATACTGAATTTCTGTGTAAGCTTGACTATTTACAGCTGGTGCATAAGAGTATGTGGCTCCAACTTAGAGCATTATATGATTCTGCTTCTATTCCTATCCCACATTTGTTTAAACCAGGGGACTGGGTGTTTGTTTGAAGGCACAATTTGCGATCTCAGGAAACACGATTGAAGGGACCTTACATGGTGCTACTGGCTATACCCACTGCCCTTAAGGTGGACGGCATTGCTGCTTGGATCCACTGCTCCCATGCCAGACCAGCTGACCCCTTTGCCCTGGATGACCATCAGGAAACATGGGAAGTCTCCAAGCATCCTACCCAACCACTCCGCATACGCCTCAAGAAAAGATAAATGGACTGATTGTTATTGGTATACTCGTTCAAGATCAAGAGCTGTTGAAGTTTAGTTTTGGGCCAGAGCCACAAGATTGTGGCTCAGGACCATAAATCAAGTGCGGGGGGCGGGGAGGGGGGTTGAAAGGCTAAAGTTTGAGACAGTGACCACTTGTTGCTAGTTTCTGTCTAGCAAAGCAATACGTGGTGGTAATCCAAACACTTGGTTGATTGTGTGCCTTTATAAGACCTGCAAATCCTTAGCTCAGGGCTCTCCTCCTAGGCTCCGCTGTGTCAGAGTGTAGGATGAGGCCCAAGCTGCAGCCCATTTATATAAAACAGCTGTAGAGTCTGAATCTCGGTGGTCTTCATGGGGGGCGGGTGGGAGGTCCTGCAACCATGGCATTACAGCGAGAGTCCTCCAGTCATCAGTTAAAGAATGAAGTGGACATTTTTAAGAAGGTATGACACAAACACACCATCAGGTTGTACCAGGTGATGGAGAAGGAAGAGTATATGTATCTCATCAATGGAACTGGCCAGTAGGGGATACCTTCTGGGGTGGATCTCAAAATCCTGCCGCCTATAAGAGGATGAAACCAAGAGGCTCTTCATACAAATTGTAAGTGCTGTTCACTACCCACACCAGAACAGAAACACACTGAGACCTTAATTCCGACAATATCCTGTTGGATACCAAAGGCAATATCAAAGTCTGTGGTTTTATCTGAGCATCTGGTTCACCCTGGGGCAGTTGCTATCAAATGTATGTGCTGCTGTGCTATTCCACCCTCCTAAATTTTCCTGGAAGAAAGAAATGATGGCCGGGTGCCAGTCGCTCACTCCTGTGATCCTAGCTATTCAAGAGGCTGAGGTCTGAGGATCATGGTTCAAAGCCAGCCCAGAATGGCTCTATCCTCTGACCAGACTCATACTGATACCAAAGACTAATTTGAGGTGGAGATGGCAATGGATAGAGATGGCTAGCATATAGTTACAACTCTTCTCAGAATAAGCTGCTGAATGTGGGCCCAGGAACAGAGCAGTTCCAGACAAAGTGGAGGAGAACCCTAAGAGATATCAAAGATAACTTCACTTGAAAGCCAGAAGGCCCTGTTATTGAGATGGGAGAGATTTGTAGGTGGTGTACTAAAAAAAAGAGTTGTCAGTGGGATCCACGAATTGAGATCAAAACACTGTTTGCCTAGCAAAACCCTCAGTCCAGCCAAGAATACAAGTGCATCAACTGCCATAGATTTCCTCAGGAGGGATTCCAGCCACTGAGCACCTTGTACTGCAGTGTAAACTGAAAGTTGTAGTTATCAAAGCATGTAATTTTTGTGCATACAAAACTACTTTAATTACACTTAAACTACACCCTAGTCATTAAAATTTTTGTTTGATTTATTTTATTCTGTGTTATTTAAGATGCAGTCTCATTATGTAGCCAAGTCTGATCTTAATTTCATAATTCTACTGCTTAGTCTCCCAAGTGTTGTGATTACAGGTGTGTCCCTCTTTGTTGTCCATCATATTTTATCTGCATGTTTCCTTAACTTTATTTTATCCCTTGGCAATACTGCGGTTTTGATTCAGAGGCTGGTGCTGGGCAACCTAGTGCTCTACCACTTGACCTCTGCGCCTGGCCTTACTCTTCATTTTACTTTAGATGAGCTCTTATTGTATTATTTTTTGTATTGTATTTTATGTGCTTGGGTCAGAATCAGACTGTGATTGTAATGTAATTTCCTGCTGAGAAGCTTTTTTGTCCTTTATAAATATAAATATAAAATATATATATATATATAAATATAATTTTTCTTCTTAATAAAAAGAAGGTACACAGAGGCGTTACATTTATGTAAGTCATTTTAAAATTCAAAACCTTATTTTAGAAGAGTAAAAATGCATATAATCACTAAATTTTATCTCTAGAGAAAATGGCTACTAGATTAAATGTTTTTGGAGGCTAGGTCAGTGTCATTTGGAATTGTTCTCACTTCAGCTCTGGACAAGGCTACATAGCTCCAGGCCTGCATGGCCTAAATAAAAGCAAGTAAAAAGCAAAAAAAAAAAAAAAAAAAAAAAAAGATTTTTTAGGGCACATGTGTGGAAGGTTTGAAATACATTTGAAATACATTTTTATTGACTTTTTGTACATTTCTGTGCTCATGAAAAGTGATATAGCAATTATTGTACAATATGACACATTCTTCTAACATAACATAGCATTACCACATTACCCAGCAATTCCATTGCTCATTGCGTAACCAAAAGAACTGAAAAGAAAAAACTAATAGCTCATATGCCAATAATAACAGCAAAGTTCACAATAGTCAGAAGCTGGAATTACCTGGATTGTCTATCAGATATACAGGTTTACAAAATATGAGGTAAGCATTAATGGATTATGACATCCACAAAAATGCTGCAATTAATATATATCTGTCACGGATGGACATAAAAAATAATCTACTATTTATGTGAAACATTGACTAAACCATTTTATAAGAGAAAATGGAAGATTAAAATTTCTGGGGCAGGTCATTGGGGTGATTATTACTCAATGATTGTGTGGATTCCATCAGTATCAACAAGATAGTTCACAAATAGAGGTAATGGTGTGGATATAATTAATGTCACTGAATTTTATACGTGCCTAGCAAGCATGAGGCCCTGCGTTCATCCCCAGCACATCCAAAAAATGCTAAATCTTCTTTCTGTTACCTACCTTGAGTGGTAGGTGCTTTTCTAATATTTTGATTGTATCCCTCAGAGGATCTCTGGTGGATCTCTGATGTTTAGTCATGCTTTACAGAAAATCCATTATTTTAATATTAATTTTAAATTTTAAAGGAAACCTCATATATTAAAATGAGGGCAATGCCTGCAGATCTAATTCAAGAGGCTAAAACAGGAAGACCCTTACACAGTATAGGCTGCATAGAGAGGTTATGTCTAAATTTCCATGGTTGCTGCTGAAACTGGAGGGACAATTATTTGTAAGTAATTGCAAGTGATAGATAACTGAGAGATAAGTTTCTGATCACATTATATTTTGGTCATGTCAGCTTGTATTTAATATTTACATGAATTTTTAAATTTTTCCTTTTTCCCTTACTCTCAGCATGTCATTTTGAAACTTTATGCTTTATATATGTTCTCATTTGCTACATTTAAAAAGAAACATAGTTTTCCTTTGTATCATATTAAACATGGTTTTTGATTTTTTTCTATATTATACAACTACTATTATTTACTTTTGAAAATGTTAGGGAAATGAACACGAAGATATGTATTCAAATGTTTTTTTCATGCGATTGTTTCTAACACATTTATAAGATTATTTCTTTGTTGCTTTGTATGTCCCTCCCCCCCTCAGTATAACTCATGCTTTCACTGTATTTGATGTCGGTATAATTTGTGGAGGGGCAGGGGAAAAACAAATCGTTTAAATAGGGATATAGGTGGACCCATTGCAACAATGAGATGTGCAAGTCGTTATATCGAAAAATGAACTTTACAACTTTGGTGCGGGGAAGGGGGGTAGCGGGGAGGATTAGGTAGGGGAGTGGGAGAGGATGGGAAGGGATAGGAAGGGGAAACAAAGGAGGAGACTACAATGTTTGATAAGAAATGTACTCATTATCTTGCCCATGTAATTGTAACCACTCTGTACAGTATGTTCACAATAAAAAATAAAAATTAAAAAAAAGAAAAATTTTATATGTAAGGACTGGCCACTGTCTCAGAGATTTTTCTCAGTTCTGCCAATTGAGCCACAGATAAACTTCCAGCTTCATTCTTTTGAAGTCTCATGCAAAGCCCAGCACATCTAAGGAGGCTGAAATCTGATCTTGATTTGAAGCCAGTTTGAGCAGTAAAATCTGAGATTCTTATCTCCAATTAATCACCAAAAAGCTGCGGGTAGTAGAACGGTATCTAGCCTTATGTAAAACAGGGCAAGTTCAAGCCCTAGTATTGTAATTACATTAACAAGTCTCATGGATTTTCTTGCTTGGGTTGGATTTGAACTACAACCCTTAGATTTCAGCCTACTGGGTAGTTAGGATTTAAAGGCATGAGAAATCAACAGCAGACATTTTAATTTTTGTTTTTTTTGGTCATTTGTGGGGCTTAAATTCTGGGTTAGTTGCTGTCTCTGTGCTCTTCAGCTCAAGGCAAACAGTCTACCACTTGAGCCATAGAACCACTTCCAGTTTTCTGGTGCTTTATTAAAGATAAGAGTTTCACAGAATTTGCTGCCTGGGCTGGCTTGGAATTGTGATCCTCAGATCTCAGCCTCCTGAGTAGCTAGGATTACAGGCATGAGCCACTGGTGTCCAGATTATTTTAATATTTTTAACCAGCTCTTTCTTGCCTTCAACCTCAGTATATTTTATTTTGTCCAGTAGACCTGATCTTTGGGCCACATTGCTGTTCCTTAGTTATTTTGAAGGGGGGTAGGGGTTGAACACTCGGCATGGGTGCTGTCTTTGTGATCTTCAACTTAAGGCAAATGCTCTAACGGTTGACCTACAGAGCCACTTCAGGTTATCTGGTGGTTAATTGGAGTACAAGAGTCTCATGAACTTTCCTGACAAGGCTGGATTTGAACCATGGTTTTCATATCTCAACCTCCTGAGATTACAGTGTAGAGCCAGCAGTGCCCTTCTGTTTCTTAGCTTTTTGACTCAAGGACAATGTTTTACAAATTCAACCACAGCTTCACTTCTAGCTTTTTTTGTTTATTTGACATAAGTTTCTAATGTACTTTTCTGGGTATTCTGGCTTCAAACCGTGATCCTCAGATTTCAGCTTCCTGAGGTGCTCTGATTACACACATGAACCACAAACCCATTGGTCATTTAAAAATATTAATATGTTTTTTCCACTTTATCTTGTTAAAATTTTCCTTGTTTTTTTTTTTTTTTTTTTTTTTTTTTTTTTTTTTTTTTTTTTTTACTTTTGTATATGTTTTGGTCCTGGGGCTATATATCAGGGCGCGGATGCAATGCCAGAGCTTTTTCTTCAAGAGTAGTGGCTTTGCACATAAGCCAAAGTATAGCTCGTGGCAATATTTGTTTTGTCTTTGTGCTTGAACTAAAACCCTGGGTGCTGTCCTAGAATGTGACTGCCCAGTTTGCATCTTGGGCCACAGCTCAACTCCAGGTTTTTTTTAACTCTTGGTAGTTAATAGGAGATGAGTCTTATGCAAAGCCCAGCATGAATCAGTTGGCTGAAATCTGAGGATCACGGTTCAAAGCCAACAAAAGCCGGAAATCCCATGAGACTCTGCTCCAATTAATCACTGAAAAAGTCGGAGTGGTAAAGCTCTATCCTTGAAAAAAACAGCATAAATTCAAGCCAAACCTAGCACACAGATGCATACACAGAGAAAGCCTCATGGACTTTCTTGCATGGGGTAGCTTTGAACAATGATTCTCAGATTTCAGCCTATCTTCATCCTCTGTCCTTTGAAAATTTTATGGGTCCTGTGGCTTGACATCTGTCATTGGGGCCTATATCTTAGCTTTTACACTCAAGATTGGTGCTTTACCACCTCAGCCACAGCTCAAGGCTTTGTGTTGTGTAGCTGGGGATAAGAATCTCAAGCATGTTCCTTCCTAGACTGACTTGACTCTGCAATTGTCAGTTGTCAGCCTCTTGTGTAAAAAGGATTACACATATAACCATCAACATTTGGGTCATTTTAAAACATTAATATGTGCTTGCTTCCACCTTTTTTCTTTTTTTTTTTTTTCTTTTTTACTTTTCCTTGGAGTGGAAATTGAAGCTCAGATGTTGTCTCAGGGCATACATGGGACCAACCAGAACATTTGGTTTTTGTGGGGAGGTTAATTGGAGAGAAAATAATCATGTATAGCTAAGCCAGATTCAGGAGGTTGAAAATTGAGGAGAGTCCATGACACTCTTTTCTCCAATGAACCACTAAAATCTGAGAGTTGTAGATTATTGAGCAAAATAGTGCAAGTTCAAGCACCAGGACTGCCAAACACACACACACACACACACACACCACACACACACACACACACACACACACACCACACACACACACACACACACACACACACACACACACATCTTATGAACACCTATACTTGAGCTGAGCTTTAAACAGTATCCTCAAATTTTAGCCTAAGTAGCTAGAATTACAAATATGAGTCCCCAATGAAACTTCTGTTACTTGGTCTTTCTTGTCTTCTTCCACCCTTCTTTTCATTTATTTCATTCTTTTTGTTTGTGTTGGGCCTGGAGCTCGAACTCATGCAAGTATTGGCCTGACTCAGGAAGCTGAAATTTGGCCATCATGGTTTGAAAGCAGCCTGGACAGGAAAATCCATGAAATTCTTATCTCCAATCAATCAACAAAAACCTATCCCCAGTGTGGCCACCACACACAAAACAGTCTCCTGGAATTTCTTGATTGGGTGTGCCTTTACATAAGATCTTATATTTCAGCCTCCTGCATTTCTAGAATTACAGACATGAATCAAGAGTCCTGGGTTCTCTACTTCCAACCATTTAATTTTCTTATTGTGATGCTGAGGCTGGATCTCTGAGCCAGGGCATTGTTTCAATTGGCTTTTCATTCAAGGCTGTTGCTTTACAACTACAACCACAGTTTTATTTCTGGTGTTTTTTGCTGGTTAGTTGCAGACTTATGCACTTCCCTGTCCAGGCTGGCTATGAACAACAACCTTCAGATTTCAGCCTTCTGACTCACTAGGATTACATATATTGACCAAAATTTCATGCATTGCTCATTTTGAAACTTTAACTGGATTTTCTCACAACATTTTTATTCTTTTTCATAATCCTGAGGCTTGAATTCAGGGCTTGAGCACTGTCCCTGAACTTCTGTTACTCAAGGTGAGAACTCTACTACTTGGGCCACAGTGCCACTTTCAGTCTTTTTTATTTATGAGATACTGAGGAAACAAACCCAGGGATTCAAACATGGTAGGCAAGCACTCTGTTACTAAGCCACATTCCCCGCCATTCTTATACCTATTTATTTGTATTTTTATTTCCTTGTGTATGCTGGTCCTGGGTCTAAAAATCAAGTGCAGGCCCAGAAGTTTTTATTCAAGATTAGAACACTAGGACACGAACCACCACATAACTTGTGGCTATTACTTTTTGTTTTCTTTTAAGTAGCTACTTACATTTGAGTCCATGAATTCTACCAGGGCTGGCTTTCAAATGTGATCCTCAGATTTTAATCTCCCAAGTGGCTACCATTAGAGGTGTGTGCCACCTATGCTTAGCTCATTTTAATCTCTGAAATTGTCTTTTTCTTATCCTACCTTCTCTACATTTATTTATTTTATACTTTGTGTGTGTGTGTGTTGGTGTATATCAAGGTCTGGATGCTGTCCCAGAAAATATTTTCTCATTTCTGCCATTGGATCCACAGTTCAATCACCAGGTTTTATTTTTCTTCCTTTTGGTGGTTAATTGGACATAAGAGTCTCATGTAAAGCCCAGCAAGACATAGGAGGCTGAAATCTGAGGATTGTAGTTGAAGCCATCCTTGGCAGGAAAGTCCATGAGACTATTTTCATCAACTAAATACCAAGACGTTGGGAGTGGTAGTGCTCCTACATGAATTCAAGCACAAGGTTGGCACACACAGATAAAAAGCCCCATAGACTTTCCTGTTTAGACGGGCTTTTAACTGGTATCTTCAGACTTCAGCCTCCTGAATAGCTAAAATAATAAGCAAGAATCACCAGTCTCAGGCTTAAATCTCAAATGGTAATTTCTTCTCTTCTTTCAGTTTTGTTTTTGGTCGACTTAGGGCTGAATTGGGAATTGTTTCCCAGGTTTTTCATGGAATTTCAGTACTTTACAACTAATATCACACCTTCATTTCCAGCTTTTACTGGGTACTTAGAGATAAAAATTTCAGTCACTGCCCTGCCCAGGCTGGCTTTGAGCTATGATCCTCAATTTCAACATTCTTAGTAGCTAGAAATACACACATAAACCAAAAACCCATGGCTAATTTTGAAATTATAATTTTCGCTTTCTCCCATATTTTATAATTTGTGGTCTTTTTTCTTTCTTTTTGTAAGTGTCTTTTTGAAAGTGAATAACTAGGAATAACCATGCACCAAAACCCATGATCATTTTGAAACTTTATGTTTCTCTTTACCCATCATTTTTAGTTTCTGCTTTTTTGTTTCTGTTTTTGTTTTTGTTTTGAAATGTGTGTCTAGGATTTCAACTTAGGGCTTAGGTGCTGTTCCAAGCTTTCTGTTTAAGACTACCACTCAACCGAATGAACCAAAGCACAGCTTGTAACTTATTTTTGGTGCAAATTAGATATGAGTCTCATGGACTTTCCTGCCAGGGCTGGTCATGAACCGTGATCCTTAGATTTCATCCTCCTGACTACCTCATATAACATGTGTGAACAACAAATGTTTGACTCATTTCAACTACTCTCACTGACTCTTCCTTCTGTACTTCTGTTCTCCTTTTATTTCTTCTGTGTTTGTCCTGTGGCTTGAACTCAGGGTCTGGGTGCTGTCCCAGAAACATTTTCCCAGTTTTGCCAGGAGAACTACAGCTCAATTCCTGTTTTTTTTTTTCTGTTTTAATGGTTAATTAGAAATGATTATCATGTAGAGCCAGACCTGATTCATGAGGATGCAATCTGAGGATCAAATTTTGTACCAGCATGGGTAGGAAAGTCCATGATATCTCCAATTATAACCACTGAAAAGCTGAGATTAGTAGAGCCTTAAGCAAAACAGTACAAGTTCAAGCAACAGGTCTCACACACAGACATACACACACATACATACATACACACACACACACACACACACACACACACATGTCTTATGAACTTTCCTACTTGGTCTGGCCTTTAAATATTATCCTCAGATTTTAGCTTCCTTTGTAACTAGAATTAGAGTTATTATGAGCCATCAATGATTGGCTGATTGGCTCATTGAAGCCTCGGTTATTGGTTCTTTTCTTCTTCTACCCTTCTTTACATTTATTAATTTCATTGTTTTGGGTGTGCTGCTCCTGGAGCAGGAACTCATGCAATTCCTGGACTGTTTCAGGAGGCTGTGGTCTGACCTTCATGGTTCAAAGCCATGTTGAGCAGGAAAGTCTAAAATCCTTACCTCCAATTAACTTCCAAAAACCTCGGAGTAGTACAGTACTAGCCCCAGGATGGCCCACAAACAACTGTCTTCTGGACTATCCTGCTTGGATTGGCCTTTATACTGGATTCCCATATTTCTGCCTCCTGAGGTTTTAGAATTACAGGCATGAGTCACCAGCACCAGGTTCTCTTCTTATGACTATTTTTGTGATCTTGAGGCTGGATCTCTGCGCCAGGGCACTGTTTCATAGCTTTCTCACTCAAGACTGGTGCTTTACAACTCCAATCACAGCTTCACTTCTGTTTTCTTGTTTGTTTGTTTTGCTGGTGATTTGATGATGAGACGCCATAACCCTTAGATTTTATCTATCTTTGTATCTAGGATTACACACATGAAACAAAAACTCATGCTCATTTTGAAAATTTAGTTGGATTTTCCAACACATATTTTAATTTCTATCTTTTTTATTTCCACATGTATGCTGGGCTTGGGGCTATAAATCAGAGCCTATGTATTGTCCCAGTAATTTTTTTCTCATCTATTTTTTCATTTATTTATTTTTCTTTTTATTGTGGAAATGCCATACAGAGGGTTTACAATTACATGAGCAAGGTAATGAGTACATTTCTTATCAAGCATTGTTGCCTCCCCCTTTGTTTCCCCCTTCCCATCCCTAGCCATCTTCCTACCACACCCCCATCGCCCTGACAACCACCCTCCTGAGCCAATGTTGTAAATTTGTTTTTAAACATAACATCTTGTACATCTCATTGTTGCAATGGGTCCACCTATTTTTTTTGCCCATGATGGGGCCTGAACTCTGGTCCTGGGCACTTTCCTTCAGCTCTTCAGCTTTTGGCTAGAGCCCTACCATTTGTGCTACAGTGCCACTTCTGGATTTTTCTGCTTATGTGTTGCTGAGGAATTGAACCCAGGGCATCATGCATGCAAGGCAAGCACTCGACCACTGAGTCAGCTTCCCAGTTCAGTCCCACTATATTTTTAATGCTAGACCTCTAATATGTGAGCCACAGCTCAATTCGGGGCTTTGTTTTTAAACCATATTTGCCTAATTAGAGTTGAGTCCATGGACTCCCCTGCCTTGGCTGGCCTTGAACACTGATCCTCAGATGTGAGACCCTTGAGTAACTACAAGAACAAGTGTAACCTATTTCAGTTTTGCTCATTTTAACCTCTGAAATTGGTTCTCTCTTTTCTTCTTCCACCTTTCTTTTCATTTATTTATTTTATTCTTGTGTATACTGTTCCTGGAGATTGATCTAAAGGTGTTGGTAATGTCCCTGAAATCATTGTCTTATTTCTGCCATTGGAGCCACACGTCAAGCCCCAGCTGTTTTCTTTCTTCTTTTGGGGGGATCATTGGACATAGCAGTCTAATGGAAATTACAGAATGATTTAAGGAGCTGAAATCTGAGGATCAAAGTTTGAAGCCAGACTGCAGAGGAAATTCCATGATACTCTTTATCTCCAATTAGCTGGTAGTGATTCCACTAATGAGACTGATAAAACTCCAGCCTAGAGTAAAGTAGAACAAGTTCAACCCCCATGACTAGCACACACAGAAAAATGGCCAATGGAATTTCCTGTTTGGGCTTACCTTTAATTGTTATTTTCTGACTTTATCCTCCTATGTAGTTAATACAACATGTGTAAGCCACCAATGATTGATTAATTTATTTTTTTAATTTTAATTTTAATTTTTGTGAACATACTGTACAGAGGGGTTACAATTACATTGGCAAGATGTCAAGCATTGCAGCCTCCTCCTTTGTTTACCCTTCACATACATTCCTGGCCTCCCCCAGCCACCGCAACCAATCCCCCCTACTCCCTGTACTGAAGTTGTAAAGTTCGTTTTCGACATGACAACTTGTACTTCTCATAGTTGCAACGGGTCCACCTGTATCCTTAAACGACTTGTTTTTCCCCATCTCCTCCACAAATTATACCCACATCAAATATAGTGAAGGAAGGGGTTATACTGTGGGGGAGGGACATAAAAAGCAACGAAGAAATAATCTTATAAATGCGTTAGAAACAAATGCATGAAAGAAAAAACATTAAAATACATATCTAAGGGTTCATTTTCATAACATCACATTATCTGACCTTTTCTGCTTGACTCATACATATACTAGATATTGCAAATAAGGGAAATCATGGGACCTATGTTGCTTTGGGCTTGGCTTACTTCACTTAATAAAATTTTTTCCAAGCCTTTCCATTTCCTAACAACTGGAGCAATGTCATTCTTTCTGATGGAGGCATAGAATTCCATTGTGTATATTTACCACATTTTCTTGATCCATTCATCCACTGAGGGGCATCTGGGTTGGTTCCATATCTTAGCTATGATAAATAACGCTGGAATAAACATAGTTGTGCTGGTAGCTTTAGTGTGGTCTTGTTTGTAACCATTTGGGTAAATGCCCAAAAGTGGGATTGCTGGGTCATAGGGGAGCTCTATGTGAAGTCTTTTGAGGAACATCCATACTGCTATCCAAAGTGATTGAACAAGTTTACACTCCCACCAACAATGAAGTAAGTTTCCCTTCTGTCCACATCCCCTCCAGCATCTGTTGTAGTTAGAGTTCTTGATTATAGCCATTCTAACTGGGGTGAGGTGGTTTCTCAATGTTGTTTTGATTTGCATTTCTTTTATGGTTAGGGAGGTTGAGCATTTCTTCATGTGTCTATTGGCCATCCTTCTTTCTTCTTCAGAGAAGTTTCTCTTTAAATCTTTAGCCCACTTATTTATTGGGCAGTTGTTTCTTTGAGGATTTGTTGTTGGGGGATTTAATCTTTTGAGTTCCAAGTATATTTTAGATATGAGACCCTTGTCAGTTCTATGGCTAGTGAAGAACTTCTCCCAATCCGTAAGCTTTCTATAATTCTTGCTAGCTATGTCCTTTGCCATGCAGAAGCTCTGCAACTCCTTGCAATCCCATTTGTCCAACCTTTCTTTGATTTGTTGTGTTTCTGGCTCTCTATTCAGAAAATTTCGGCCTGAGCCAAGGAGATCTAGGGTTTCATCTATTCCATCCTGTAATGTTTTCAGAGTGTCTCTTTGACTCCGAGGTCTTTGATCCATTTGGAGTTGATTCTGGTGCAGGGTGATATATAAGGATCTAGCTTTAGTTTTCTACAAGCAGTTAACCTATTTTGCCAGCATCAATTACTGAAGATGCTGTCTTTCTTCCATTCTATTATTTTAGCTCCCTTATCGAAGATTAGTTGGCTATAGGTCTGTAGGTTCATTTCTGGGTTTTCAAATCTATTCCATTGGTCCTGAGGTCTGTTCTTTTGCCAGTACCAAGCTGTTTTGAATACTATGCCTTTATAGTAGAGTTTGAAATTTGGTATTGATATTCCTCCAGCAGTGTTCTTTCAGTTGAGGACCATTTTTGATATTGGGGGTCTTTTATTGTTCCATATGAATTTTTGGATTTCCTCTTATATTTCCTTGAAGAATGACGTTGGAATTTTGATAGGTATCGCATTGAATTTGTAGATAGCCCTGGGAAGTATTGCCATTTTCAGGATTTTAATCTTTCCAGTCCAGGATCATGGGAGGTTTTGCCATTTTCTAAGTTATGTTTTGTTTTCCTTTTTCAAGATTTTAAAGTTTTCATCATAGAGTTCCTTCACTTCTTTGGTTAAGTTAATTCCTAGGTATTTTATTTTTTGTGGGGCTATTACAAATGGAGTTGCTTTCCTAATTTCATCCACACTTTTCTCATTATTGGCGTACAGAAAAGCCATTGATTTTTGAGGGTTAATTTTATACCCTGCTACTTTGCAAAATTTTGTGATTGATTAATTTAAAAATCTGTCACTGACTATTTCTTCTCTTCTTCTACACTTCTTTATTTCTTTTGTGCTGTTCCTGAAGCTTGAAGTCGGGGCCTTCGTGTTTGTCTTTTTATATCTTTTATATAACTTGTTTCAGTTTTGTTGTTTTAATGTTTTTTTTGTTTATGTTGCTTTATATATCTTATTTTTATATTTCACAAAAGTAACTTTTAGCTTGGTACTGGTGGCTCATGCCTGTAATCCTCCTCAGGAGGCTGACATCGAGGATCACAGTTTGAAGCCAGCACAGGCAGAAAAATGTGGGAAATACTTATTACCACTACACTACCAAATATACAAGAAGTGGAGCTATGACTCAAGTAGTAAATTGTTGGCCTTGAGCAAGAGAACTCAGAGCTCTGAGTGCAAGTTCAAACCCCTGGACTGGCACAAAAATAAAACTTTCATTACCTTATATTATATTAGGATTACTGGTGTCAGAATCCAGTCCTAGTTTTAAGGACCAACTTTTGTAGCAGATGCAACTTTTGATTTTTTCCCTAGGAAATTTTATGCTTGTTTTATTCCTTGCCTTGTATTTACATTCCACTAATGGCATTCTTATTTTTTTGTTTGGAGGGACATTTCCATAATTCAGTGACATAAAAAACATGTCTTGAATTTTTCTTTATTTTAAATAGGAGGCTGAGTCTGAATCCAGCAGAGAGCGAATGATGGTTTGATTGCAGAGCTGTTAAATCTACCCCTGGATGTGGAAGGCTACGATTTGCAGTGCTTTGGTAGATGAGTCTTCATGCAGCTTCACAATAAACTTCTATGATGTCACAGTCAACTTTGCCATTACAACAGATAGGTGTCAGCCACTGATCTCACCCTTACATGGACTTTAGATACACAAAGAAGAAAAAAATAATTAGAAGAATTAACTATTAACCACAAGATCACAGCTTGATGAGCTTTCCTGACTGAATTCTGAGATTACATGAGCAGGGCAGTTTCATCTACACAAGGCTACTAAGCACTAAGGACCAAGCAATGTTGTAGGCAACTGGAGAAACAGATGTGAATACAGCTGCAAGTGGCCTGCTCCATGAACCTTTCATGCTGAAGGAGAAAACCAGAAATTACAATGATAATGTCAATATTTCAGGAGGATGGTAATGTGGGGAGACAGCTTCACATTGAGGATGGGAGGAAGGCACATATGATCTAACAGCAGGGGACATCATCCATGCAATTATTGCTTTTCCATGCTGGCTCCAATCTCAATCCCAGATCTCATCCTTCTGAGTAACAAATTATAGGTATGAGGCACCTGCAGTGAGCTCTTTGATATAAATACCTATAACCAATTTTTGCTAAGTTTATTGGAAGTTTCTTGAGAGGAAGGTTCAAAATTAAATATATTATTTGTCTTAAACATTCTTTTCATTATCTTCGAATTATTTGAATATGAGCTGTCTTCCTCACTTTTGGGAAAATTTTTTTCATTGTTCAAATCCTGGGGAGGGAAGGAAAACCACAGTTACTTTGCCAAACTTGGGAAAAAAATAGTCATTTCAACTTACCAGTTTTGCCAAATAGTATGTCATGTCCTTGATGGATTTTTCATCTTCAACAATGTTAGATGAATGAAATTATAAATGGGAGAAAATCAACCACATAGTAACAATTTTATCACAATTTCAGATATAAGCTGTCCACTTTCTACTGGATAAATCATTTGCCACAAGCATTAAAAAATCTTGAATAAAAACTTGGAGATTCTTCCTCTTCCTATAAAGTTGGATTTTTGTTTTGTATTGTTTTGTTTTTGGTTGGTCATGGGGCTTGATCTTGTGGCCTGGGGGAAGTCCCTCAGCTATTCAGCTCAAGGAAAGCACTCTACCACTTGAGCCACAGCACTACTTCTATTTTTCTGGTGGTTATTTAGAGATAAGCCTCACAGAGTTTGCTGCTCAGGCTGACTTTGAACTGCAATCCTCAGATGTCAGCCTCCTGAGTAGCTAGAAATACAGACATGAGCCACCACCACCTGGCCAAAGCTGTATTTTATCAGTTTTGTTGGCTTGAATGATTACCAAGGAAAAAATAGAAACTAAAATTGTTAGCTTATGCTAAAATTTGCAATAGTTTTACCATGAATAATAATGAAATATTTAGAATTACATATTTTGAGAGTATATAACTGATTAAATTTTATTGTTTTAAAATAATAAAATATATCTCTTTTTTTATAGACCTTGAAGTCTGAGTTCAGAACTTGTAGTTGTTGGCAGGCACTCTCCTGTGCAAGCCACATCCTTCTGATCATTTTTAATCAATAATCTATTAAATAATTTGAAGCTCACAAGTCATCTTTGCTAAGATTAAGTAAAATAAGCCTAAACTCCTGCCTTTTGAGTAACAGAAGAAATCCTAAAATCTAGATGTATAGAGTCAAAAAAATGAAACAACCTAAGAACAATCTTATCAATAAATAGGCAAGTGAATTGATTAGGTCATTCCCCAAAACAGATATAGGTGTCTAAGGAATACATGAAAATATTCAACATCTTTAATAATCAAGGAAATGCAGAATGCCTATTAATCCTACATATACACCTGAAGAAACGTAAGTCAGCCTTATAGTAGAGCTATATGGACACACATATTTTATAGCAGGATTCAAATAATCACATTCCAGAATCGGCCTCCACAGGCAGAAAAGTGTGTAAAACTGTTATCTCCAAATAAGAATTAAAAAGATCTGGGAGTAGAGCTGTGGACCATGTGGCAGAGTACCAGCCTTAATGGAAAAAAATCCAATCAAGAGATTAAGGACCCAGGTTCAAGCCTCAGGACTGGCAAACACAAACACACACACACACACACACACACACATACACACAATGCTGCCTATATTTTTAGCTAAGTTTCTTAATACCCTAAAATTCATGTACCTATGACAGAGCTTAATATAATGGGAAAGTGATATTTATAATGAAAAACTCTTACTGAAGAACCCAGGTTTTTTTCTTGATTTGTTTCGTTTTTGTGCTCATTGGACTTTAACTCACGGCCTAAGTGCTGTCCCTGAGCGTTTTTGTTCAAGGTTGGTGCTCTACCACTTAGTTACAGTGCCACTTTCCGGGTTTGTGGTAGTTCGTTGGAGATAAAGAGTCTCAAGGACTCTGTCCTCCACACACTGATTTCAAACTGCAATTCTCAGATTTCACATTCCTGAATCTGTAGAATTAGAGGCCTGATCCACCAATGCCAGGCTAGAACCTGAGTATTTTCACCACTGCTCATTTGAAGAGTTCAAATCTTTTTACTCCAGAACACTTACTAAGCACAATTCTCTCTGGATGGCAATCAAGCAGAGGCGCCCATAGTTCACACCTGTAAATCCTAGCTACTGAAAAGTCTGAGATCCGAGGATAATGTTCAAAGCTAGTCCAGACAGGAAAATCTGGGAGAATTTTAGTCCCAATTAACCACAAAAATGCAATATGTTGAGCTGTGGCTCAAGCAGTAGAGCTCTACCTTAATCAAATATCTCAGATTCACTTCAGACCCTGAGTTCAAGGCCCAAGACCAGTGCACATGCGCACACACATGCACAATTTTATAACATAGTTCTTAAACCTAGCATGGTGCCATCTTAATCCCTTAATGTCATGCTTTGCTATGAGAATTGGAAAAGTCTAACCTCTGGCATGGGCTGCAGTCCATGATGGTAAACAGCATCTGGAGAGAGTAATTACTTCAGAGCTAATCGGACTGACCCAGACTGGAAGTACGAGTTAGGTGGTGCAGACACATGGCCCCTACTCCCCTATTCACCTAGACCAAAAGCAGGAGCATGGTAACACAGGCACACAACCCCCACTCACTCAGACCTGAAGCAGGAGTGAGGAAACATAGGTACATGGCCCCCACTCACCCAGAAATGAAGCGGGAGTGAGGTGAAAAGGGCATTAGCCCAGACTCATCCAGCCAGGAAGCAGCAGTGAGGTGGTGCAAGCACATGGCTCCTATCCACCCAGACCAAAATCAGCAGTGAGGTGACACAGGCACCATGATCCCTACTCCCCTACTCATGCACACCAGAAGCAGGAGTGTGGTGACACAAGCACACTACCCCCCACTCACCTAGATTGGAAGTAGGAGTGAGGTGACACGGGCACGGGCCCCCAAGCAGCCAGACCAGAAGCGAGAGTGAGGTGGTACAGGCACACGGCACCTACCCACCCAGACCAGAATCAGGAGTGAAGTGACACAGGCATTCAGCCCCAACTTATCCAGCCAGGAAACAGAAGTGAGGTGATGGTCTCATGACATACCATAAGAGCCTAGCATTCTATGGTGGCCCCCTTCTCTCTCAGCCTTTGTGAAGGGTGGCTGGGTTTCATGATGCACTCCAGAGGTCAAGGGGCTGGAGCTAAGGATGCTGCTGCCATCCCCAAACTGGTACTGCACCTGCTGTAGCTATGGTAGCAAACTTAATTAGTTCTAATTCACAGAACATATACTATGAACTATGAGTTTCTTCAGGTACTGTGCGCCACTTGCTAGTCACTTAATATTATAGTTGCCAATGTCTAAGTGCTCACTGACCTGTAAATATGCTGGAATGGAAATCCTACTATCACTGCTGTCTTCTCATTTCTAGGAATGATGATTTTGAAATGGCTCTTCTGGAGAGAAGAAGAGGGGACATAGACCCAACTATTCAATAGTGCCTTTGGGTGACACTTTATTGGCCCAAGAATGAGTCGACACAACTGGTATCCAGGTGTTTTGGGTTAGTCTTTTGGGTCATGCTTTCTGTTTGGCCTTGGAGAGTCTTAAGCTTCTCATTGTAGACACAGAAGATGGGAAAGTAACTGCCAAGGCTTATATATTCAGGAGCCATTTACTTTCTGCCCTTCTGAGATGGCATCTTACTACATAGCCAAAATGGTCTTGAACTTACCAGGCTTCTGCTTAAGCCTCCCAAGTGATGGAATTACAGGCTTACCATACCACACCCAACTTTGTGTCATGGGCCATTTGGAATAGAAAATTCATGACATTTGTGCTGTATCTACTAACAAACCTGTGCAAAGATCAAATAACTTACAACCCAGTTGTTAAGAATATAGACTCAGATTCAACTGAATTTCAAATTCAATTTTGGTTATTTACCTGCTTTTGGTTAAAGAGGAAGACACTTTATCACTGAGCTTTATTCACTTGTACAAAAATGTGGATGGAGCCATGGACAGATGGCTCATGCCTATAATCTTACTCAGGAAGTTGAGATGGAAAGATTATGTTTTAAACCCAGCCCGGGCAGAAAAGTCCCTATGAGATACTTAGGTCCAGTGAATCACTCAAAAACCGGAAGTGGGAGGCTAAGAAGTTGGCTCAGTGGTAGAGTGCTTGCTTTGCAAGCATGAGGCCCTGAGTTCAATTCCTCAGCACGACATAAGCAGAAAAAGCTGGAAGTGGTGCTAAGGCTCAATTGGTAGAGTGCTAGCTATAAGCTGAAGAGCTGAGAGACAGCGCCCAGACCCAGATATCAGGCCCCATGAACAACAACAACAAAAAATCAACACAGAAGTGGGGTTGTGGCTCAAGTGGTAGAGTGCTAGAAAATGGATCAGGGACTGTACCCAGACCCTGAGTTCAAGTACCACAATGAACAAAAAAAATATGTGATTGGATAGTGGTATTTTCCATCTCCTAGGTTTATGATTATTCAATAATCAGAATTTATTGAGCATTTCCTATGGAAAAGAGGTATTTTTCCTCACCAGCAAGTGATTTATCATGCTGCAGAGCATGCAATGGAAACCCTCTACTTCAGTGGAGAATTGAATGTGAATTTTGTGGGGTCCTATTAGAATAGCAGGTCAGGAGCAAAACTGATAAGGATTCAAGCTCTCTGTTAAACCATACTGTAGCCATTTTGATTTTTGTTAAAGGAATAATTGATTTAGACATTGGTGGCTCATGCCTATAATCCTCACAGCTTAGGAGGCTGAGATCTGAGAAGCATGATTTCAGGCCAGCCCAAGCAGGAAAGTCCATGAGACTTGTCTCCAATTAATCAGTGATAAACCCAGAAAAAGAGGTATGGCTTAATAGAGTATTATTCCTAAGGAAAAAGCTCTATTTAAGCTGCCCTAACCCTTCAAGTCCTATGTTGGGACATTACCACCTACAATGCTGCTGGGCCATGCCTTCCCTTGTATGTGTACCTACAGCCAATAGGCTGTTTAGCCCTCGACTTTGGTGGTGGCGTGATTCGTGTATGGAATATACTGCCCAGAAAAAAACAACTATGATATAAGCAATGTTTGACAAGGTGTTAAATCCAAAGTTGTAATGGTAAGGATGTTTTCTGTTTAACTTTTTTCTTTAGTTAATTGCTTTTAAAAGTTTGGGCTGGGAAGGTAGCTCAGTGGTAGAGTGCTTGCCTTGCATGCCTGAGGCCCTGGGTTCAATTCCTCAGCACCACATAAGCAAAAAGAAAAAAATCCAGAAGTGGTGCTGTGGCTCAAGTGGTAGAGAGCACTAGACTTGAGCTGAAGAGCTGAAGGACAGCACCCAGGCCCAGAGTTCAGGCCCCACGACCGGACCCAAAAAAAGAAAAAATAAAATAAAATAAAAGTTTATCTTCTTATTTGATTTACTCCAGGAAATCAAAAGTTAATATTTGGGACTTTTGGTGAAAAGGCAAGTAAGAGCACCCATTGTCCCCAAATTCATCATTTGAAATTATTAAAATTTTATTCATATGTTTTAGTCATCAGAAATTTGAGCCAAGCATGGGAGCTCACATTTGTAATGCTATTTGCTGTGTGTTGACTAATGCAGAGAGGACTATGATTTGATGCTAGCCCAGGCAAAACATTCACAATATTGGATCTCAATCAATATCTGAAACCAATGCATTGTGCTTTTTATTTCATCTACTCAGAAAGGGTAAAAAGAAGGATTGTGGTCCATGATGGCCTGGTCATAAACATAAAACCATACCACAAAAATGTCTCAAGCAGAGCTGGGTGCAGGTGACTCATGCCTGTAGTCTTAGCTACTCAGGAGGCTGAGATCTGTAGATCACAGCTCAAAGCCATCCCAGGCAGGAAAGTCCGTGAGACTCATCTCCAATAAACAATTAGAAAACCAGAAGTGGTGCTGTGGCTCAAGCAGTAAAGCATTAGCCTTGAGCTGAAGAGCTCAGGGACAGCACCCAGGCACAGAGTTTAAGACACATGACCAACAAAAACAAAAATGACTAATGCAAAAAAAGCAGGTGTATGGCTGAACTGGTAGAGCACCTACCTAAAGTACATGAGGCCCTGAGTTTAAGTTCTAGGATAAAACCGAGGGAAGGATGTGAACATATGGAAGGAAGAAAAGAAGGAAGGGAGGAATTATTCTGTATATTGTACTTGTCTAGTTATTTCATTAAGGTAGCTTCTCATTCCTTTTTCTTTTTTTTCTGTCAGTTGTGGGGCTTGAACTCAGGTCCTGGATCTTGCCTCTGAACTTTTGTGCTCAAAGCTAGTGCTCTACCACTTTGAGTTACATGGTCACTTATGGGTTTCAGTGGTTAAATGAAAATAAGAATCTCATAGATTTTCCTGACCAAGCTGGTGTTGAACCTTGATCCTTAGATCTCAGCCTTCTGACTAACTAGACTTACAGGTATGAGCCACTGGCTCTGGGCACTCACTTGTTTTCTTTCTTTCTATTTTTTATCAGCCATGGGACTTGAACTCTCGGTGCTGTCCCTGAGCTCTTCAACTGAAGTGAAGCACTCCACCAGAGTCCACTTCTAGTTTTCTGATTGCTAATTGGAGATAAGAATCTCATTAGCGATGTTCAGAGGCAGATGGCAAAGGAGAAGCTGGAGGCTAAACAAGCTCCAGCATAGAAAGCAGTTTTAGTGTTCCAAAACACTGTTTAGTGAACAGTTCTAGGCTACAGAATCACCCCAAGTGTGCCATCAGGTACAGAGACTTTGGCCAGAGAGGGAAAATCCACACAAGGAGGCAAAACTGAGCTCTTGCCGGTAGCCAAGGCTGCAACGGATGTGGTGGCAGTGACAGTGGCCATAGTGGCCATACCTATAACAGAGAGAAACAGCACCAGACACAGAGGGTGAGCAGATTCTACTCATCACCAGCAAGAACTGACAAAGAGCAGATATCTTCATCCTGCAGATCACACACCAGAGACAACTCAGGAAACAACACTCTGGAATGAGTAGAAACCTGACATCCTCACTCCTTCTCAGGGAGCAGAGGAGGGAAAGCCATCTCTCCCCAACCACCAGAGATCTCCATCTTCCATACTGACAAAGGCCCCTCTGAGCAACTAGCTACAACTCAGGCCTTGGAAGAAAAGAAAAGAGTCATTTAGCAGGTCACAAGAACCTGACCTAACCTGCCAGGCTCAGCTCCACCCAGGGGAAAATCACCCAGCCCAGACAGAGGAAGATCCGCCTCCCACCTTAGGAGAGACTTTCTTCACTGTGTAAACAGAACCAGAGACTGCCCCTCCCTACAGCAGCCTAGAAAATCGACTAAAATTCAGTAAACACAAACCCTGAGAATGGATCCAGGCTGGGCTCTTGGAGTGTCTCTGGAGCTAGCCCCTCAGGGAAAAGCTAGTTTGCTGAAAAACCTCAACCCTACCCAGAACCTATCCTCATCACAGCATCTCGAAACTAGAGGAAACAGCCATCTCCCTGTTTTGTGATACTCAAAGCAGATCTCCCTCCCATTGAACTAGCCTGGAAAGAGGATCACAAAATCCTGGGTAAATCACAGCATTTTTCTGCCTGCTCAAACAAACTGACTTAAGAATCCAATCAAGCCACAGGAAAACCAAACACCACAAGCAGACCTGAGACTGCACCAAGAGACTGGTTATGGACACAGTGGAGATAAAGGATCTTCCCATCCCCTCTCCAAAAAATAACTCTTTTTGTACCTTTTTAAAAATTGTTTTCTATTAATCTTTCTTTTCCTCTCATAATTTTTATTTTAGGTGTATGTGTGTGTGTGCTTTTTTTTATATCTTCTGATCTTTTGGTACTTTTTTATTTTCTGTTTTTTACTCTTTCTTTCTTTTTTGAGTGACTTAATTGATATTCTGCTCATCCCCATATATATACCCATCATCAATTATTAGACCTTATTCCCCATGGTATATACACTTAATCCAGAAATTTATTACTCAATTCATAAGCTCTTAGGCATAATTCTTTAGTAGCAATATTATATCTTTATACCTATATAATTTCCTGTTTGTCTGTTTGTTTTTTGCTGGGCATGGGGCCTGAACTCTGGGCCTGGGCACTGTCCCTCAGCTCTTCACCTCAAGACTAGTGCTCTACCACTTTGAGCCACAGCGCTACTTCCAGCTTTTTCTGCTTATGTGGTGCTGAGGAATCGAACCCAGAGCCTCATGCATGCAAGGCAAGCACTCTACCACTGAGCCACTTTCCCAGCCTTAATTTTTTAATAACTAATTTTAAGCACTTTTGTTTTTTAGTTTTTCATGTCTCCTATCCCTCACCTCCTCTGATTCTATCCTTCTCTCAATACCATTTCTTTAAACTTACATAATTTTTAAGTGTTTCACTGTTTAAATTTAAATTTTTATTTCCATTTTTCTTCTTTTCTTTTAAATCATTCTCCTATCATTCTGTGTAATCTATTTCTCTCTCTCTGGGATAAGAACTTGGTTAAATTCACTCTCCTTTTACCTCTCCATAGCCCTCTAATCAGTGGTATTGCTCTGAGGAATTACTGTCAATGTTGCCACAGTGCCTAGTCCAAGGCCTCTCACAAAGGCTCCTAAACCAACCTGGCTGAGCCTCTGTGTGAGTTAACATCATTGAACAACTGCGTTCCATGGTTTGTGAGACATTCGCTTCTGTGATCATATGCACATGAGGGCCCAAGAAGAGAGTTCCCTGGAAGGAATGTCCTAAAATGCAAAACATCTACTAGGGCAATGGAAACCCATGGTTGGGCATGCTTAATTTTTTAACCTGTGCACTGAACTAACAGGAACACATTAAGACACACTAAGAAACCCTGATGTAAAGGATCAGAAGGGCTGAGGGGAAGGGAGCCGCATGCTCAGGAATATAAATGGAGCTTACAAGCCATTGCAGGCTCTGACTTTCTATGTTGAAGTTAAGATTAACAGGCAGCCCAAGTTTCTAAGAACTCATTGTCTAAGCTATATGCCTCTTTCAGAACTTCTTTCCCTCCTCTTGTGTTTTGAGAACAACAGTTAGTACTGTGTTTCTGTCTCCTAGGGGCAATTTTTCTCTTCACACAATGCTTAAAGTAGATAATAGGAAGCTGAAATTAAAGTTAACAAGTATGAAATAGCACACAGTGCTTGCCCTGAATTCCTGGACCTAAAAAGTTCCCAATACTGAGCACAAAGTAATCATGGGTGTATCCTAACAACCTCCACTGAATGGAAAAATTTGAACAATTTTCCCAAGGCAGGTATTGTCCAGTACGGTAGTTACCACCTATAACCCTTGTTATTAGGATGGTTGTGATCTACTAGAACAATGAACTTGAAACTGGGCCAAGACGAGACAACTTATTGTTGCTAGAAACGGGGGAAGACAACTAGGAGAATGTTTCTCTGGCACAGACATGGATATACTTACAACAAAGTTCTAAATTGTGGCTCATCAGCAAAGACTATCAAGTCATATCTCAATAAAGGTAATAACTAAACATAAAAATTAAAAAAACTATTTGGGTTTCAGTACTAACATCTTTTTAAAGGTGTGTGTGTGGTGTCTCAGATTTTTGTATGGGGCAGCATTGGTTCTTAAAAATCATCCTATTGGCACTATCTTTAGGTTTCCCATTCAAGTCTGGTGGCATTCTAGCTGTACCACTTGAATCACACAATTTCTTGACTTCTGCTGGTTAATGAGATAAACATGTAAGGTATATGTCAACCTTGGTTGGTTTCAAATTATGATCTTCAGATCTCACTCTCTGGAGTAGGTAAGGCTATAGGAGTGAGCCACTATGCTCAGCCCAGTATTTCCAGTAAGTTACTTAATCTTTCTGAATCTCAGCTTCTTCTTGTGTGGAAAGTGAACAGAATTATTTTGTGGATCTTAGAATCTGGTGGGAGTTATGACTGGGAATAGGAAGTATAAGTGTTCGGGATGTGCAGACAGAGCCTGACAATCTCATAAAACTACTGATATTTATATTGAAATGAATTAAAGGAATTGGAAACGATGGATTTTCTTTTTTTGTTTATCCATTTCTGGGCAGTGAGGGAGCCACAGAAATTCAAGGAGAACGAGGAAACAAATGCAGCAGTGATACACTGTAGATATTATGTTGACAATCAACTATACCACTTGTGGGCAGGGAAAGGAGGGAAAAACAGAGAGAGAGCAAAGAAGTGATGAGATTATGGAACATGAAATGAACTCATTATCTAAATTACAAAATGGTGACCCGCATGTCCACTACATTAACAATAAAAATTTTTAAAAGTCCAGGTTGATGATTCTTTCCTCCAGTTTTAGTTAGAGGCCCTTGAGATACAGGCCCACCTATAGAGTTTTCAAAGGTCAATTGATATGATAATTAATATAGAGCCAAAATCTCTTAACAAATGTTATAAAAAGTATTTCATTCATAGTACTTCTTTCTGTTTGAATGGAGATTCTATATGTTATTAGCAGAGCTATATTTTTTACTTTTTTTTTCAATATTTGTCAACTGTTGAAATCCTTCTTGAAGCTTTGGGACAGAGGTCTGCTATATCTTGGCACCCTGCCCCTAACTAAAATAGTAATCAACCTTTGAAATTAATTTACTTGTGTATGAGTTTGTTTTATTTTTTTATTCATTTATATATTTATTTGTTTATTTATTTATTTTTGTCGCTGGTGGTGAACTCTGGGCCTGGTCGCTGCCCTCAGCTCTTCAGCTCAAGACTAGTACTCTACCACTTAAGCCACAGTACCACTTCTGGCTTTTTCTGCTTACCTGGTGAGGAGGAATCAAACCCAGGGCCTCATGCATGCAAGGTAATCTGTCTACCACTGATCTACCTTCTCAGCACCTATGAGGGGTATTTTTGTGCACGGGTCTATCAAGGAAATTTATTCAGCAAATGTATTCATTTGCCACTAGACATTAATTATGAATTATCTGATAGTTAAAGGATAAATTGTTAGCATTTTTACTAGGAATTGTTTGTCTTCCCATGCTAAAAACATGGAGGAGGGTATTTTAAACTAAAACTACAAAAGAAATTTAAGATCTTTGTGCTAACAAATGTGTGCAGTTATTACATTAAACAGAAAATTCAAACTTCACGAATACAGAGCTCAAACTTCTTATACTACTTATTTCAAAATGTAAATTAAAGGGAAAATCAGACAGGGGATAAAATTTATATTGTATGTTAATTCTTAAAGAGGAAAATAAGATCCTAGCTGGCAGATTAAAGGCAAAGCAATATCAGAGCCCTATCTGCTCAATAAGAAATAAGAAGCTTATTTGAAAAAAAAAACTGCAAAGTGCACATCCGGCAAAGGCAAGCAGTCAGAGCCTACCACAAACACAGAAATACCATATATCTCAGAAAAAGGAAACAAGTTCAGACCAGTGCTCTTCCTTATCCCTGATTTCAATAATACATATACACCCCCTACACACACACACACACACACACACACACAATGAATGTATGCAACAGCTCAACCTACTCACATAGACTCAACATGAATCAAAGATCTTCCTGTAATATTTGAAACTTTAAGTTTCAAGTCATGTAAATAATTGATAATAGATGCATAAATAATTATTTTCCGAATAGCGCTCTGCTATGAAAATGAGAATTCATGATGATTATAACTACTTAAAACATCTCTGAATCTCAAAAAAAATTAAACAACACACAATCGGAATTTTGGGACTGCATTTCTACCAGCTATTCTGCAAAGGCTTAATAAGAAGATACTTATGAGATTTTGTGTACCAAAAATTAAATACTAAATTCAATTAATACCTGAGTAAGTGAAGAGAAGATGATCATAGAGACCTATGCTGCCTCCCGTTCTCAGCCAGCTGTACACTGTGGCATCTTTGCTGCTGCTGGACCTTAGTTGTCTTCTCCAGTGCAGTGGCCACACTGGGGTTGGATTGGGCATGGTAGAGAGATGAGTGTAGGCCACATGGGAGGCCACACTGGGGTTGGGGTTTGGTGCAGTGTGGAGGGGAGAGGAGGCCTTGGCAGAAGCTGGTGAAGCGAGGAAAGAGGCAGGAAGCCAGAGGCTCAGAAAGCAGCGTGCCCAAAGGCTGCCTGATTGTGGAGAGTGTCTGTGAGGAGGGGTTGTTGGGGCGGATCCCATGGGGCCTGGTGGCCTGGTGAGAAGAGGAAGGAGTCTCAAGTACTGCAAAGGAGGACAATGAAAATTAAGATCACAGTGGCTGAACAATTTCAACAACAAAGGTGGGGACATGGAGGTAAACTCTGGGGATGGAGAAGACGGCAGCACTGGGCCAGTGGCGTTCAATCCTTTCTGGACATACCTGGAAGTGTGTGAGGACTGGCTCCACCACAGCTTTGGCCTCACTTGACTTGAACGGGCACCCGGAATGGTCACCTCAGCCTCAGCCTGCCCCAGAGAGCCAGACTGGCATAGATGCTGAAGACCAGGCAGTGGCTGGGAGGCTATGCGCAACAGGGTGGAGGAAGCATGGCTGGTGGGTGCAGCTCCAGCCCAGCCAGGTCCAGGGCCACCGGGGAAGTTCGGACTGTAGATCTAGAACAGGCAGTGTGCCCCAGACCAGTAGGACTTCCAGGGACTTGCGTGGTGGCCAACACGTGCATGTTGGGAACTTCATAAGCATGGCCCAGGCATCTCCACGGAAAGGTGCATTCATTCCTGTGCCTCTCCTGTCTTCTGGACTCTCGCTGTCCTCCTGCTTCCTGCTGATGTACCAGGACACAGATCCCTCCAAAGGCCAGCAGAGAGCCGTTGCCAATGTAAATGCAGGAGGGTCGTTTATTATGGCTCGAGCTGGACTCACAAATCTTCCCTGACACAGCAGGTCAGAAATTGTGAGCCCCAATCTCTTGTTCATCATGGTTTTTTTATTGTGTATGAAGCAGGTGGAAGGATCATTACAACACTGATTTTGTGATAGGTCGGTGGTTCGGAGTAAATCTAGTCTTAAGTTTATTGGTTGGGGAATGATCATTTCCAGTAAGGGCAGGGACTTTCTAACTTAGCAGTTACAGGATAGGTTAAATCATACATAGCAAGCATATTATAAGTTGGGGTAGGTGGGGCCAATCACAGGAATGCTGAGGGCGCTATTCCTGGATTATTTCCCGACCTACATTGCTTCCTGATAGAGTTGGGAGATAATCGGTCAGGGCAGTCTGAGATTCCTGGACAGATCAGGGCTGTCTGATTTCTTAGTTATTTTTACTGTTACATTTTCTTAGAACATGAACTGACACTCTTTTTCCAGTAGCAGATATTTTCCTTAGAGTTTCTGAAATCACTGCCAACTTATTTGTCCTCTCACTGACACGTCCAACTACAGGAGTCAACTTCTCCACGCTGATGACAGGCCATCTCAGAGGTATTCACAGGGCTGTTTCCTCTCTCCATCTCAGGCCTTTCTACTGAAAGAACATCCTTACTAAAAACTTTTTAGTTGTTTCTAGTGAGGAAGAAAAGTAAGGCCTAGTTGCAGCCATGGAACCAAGAATTGAGGACCATGGCTAGAGCAAAACGCCCTGAGAAAAGATGGATTCATTTTTGTCAAAGACATAAGTCTCTATGGGAACTCTCATTCTAACTGATTTTCTTCCCAGTAATATATTCACAGAATATGTAGACTATGTAATGAATGAACAATGACATATGCATAATATTTGCGAATATGGAGGGAATTAAGAAAAAACTGCAATGGCCAGAAGTAACTGGTTCCTTGAAAGAGAGCTGGTAGGTTCTTTGTTTGGCCTCTAAGCCTTTTAGCACAGTATTTTGTATTGCATTCAAACATATGAAGTTCTTAAAATGTAAAATCAGGACAAATAGTTAAAAATAAGGAAATTTTCCTAATAAAGTATCACAAACTGCATCTTTCAATTCAGAAGTACTTAACTTGAAATTTTTCTCACGTTAAATTGCCTTTTGTTCTACCTAAGAGTTGATATTCGAAAATTCCTAAAGAGAATTTTTTTTTCTTTTCTTCCTTTTTAAGGAACCATAGTGAGGTCCATCTGTTTCTGCTGTGAGCTCTTTCTTCCACTTACTGCCCAGTTGCTGTCAATACTCATCCCCATACGAGACAAGCACCTCACATCCTGCCTTGATGATATGACAGGTTTGGTAGAAGATCTACCTGTCGTACAGAAAGGCCCTCGGATTCTGATTCTCAGCTTACCTGCCACAGTTCATATACCTAAAGTTGAAGCAGGCACAGGAAGGAAACATAAGAGGGTAAGTTTCTGCTCCCTTTGTATCTACTCCTAATACTCATCCACTCTAGAACTCTAAGTGCACTGTTTTCAAAGCCCAGTTCCAGACTTCTCTTAATCCTTATTTGTCAAAAATAGATTGATTTCCAGATTCTCTAAATTGAGTTAAAGTTTATGTCATAGATTTGGTTGGGGACATGTACTCTGTTTCTAGATTAGCACACATCATTTGACATTTGGCCCAAGTAATTTTCCTTAGATTGGACTCACTCATGCACCTGTCGCCACTATGTTCCCATAGAAATTCAGAGAACCCTTTGTCTTATAAAGACAATAGAGGGAAATTTGTTTATTCATGATGTCGTTTCATGATAAGACAATGGTTCCCCATGGCACAGGGCTGCAGGACATATCACAGACCCACTGCTTTCTGAACCTCACCACTGCTCCAACTCTACTTCTACGTGTTTGAGTGTACCCTAATAGACTAAAGTTCTTTCCTGTAGGTTGTTAGGGCACTATGTAATTTGCAAAAACTAGGAAGAAAAATTATAGTTAAATACTCCTACAATGAAATTGTCATTTCTGTCTCCACATGTGTTTCGCAATTACTCAGGGAATATGATTTATTCAACTACTGAGGTTAATTCTTTGACTCGTATACAGTATGTGCTTTATAGATGCAGGATCTATGAATGAAGTTAGGCCCTTTGCTTTTTCTTCTGATGTCTTAATTTTGTCTCTCATGGAAATCTTTATTTTGATACAGTACACATATATATGCATACATACATGCATACATACATACATACATAGCAGAGCTAATGATTGAACTCAGTAACTAAACTTAACTCTTGCAATACAATACTCTACCACTTGAACCACTAGCCCTTTTTGTGTTGTTTATTTTTGAGGTATTTTTTGTCTGTCCAGGGGCTTAAACTCTGTGCCTGAATGTCCTTCAGCTCTTCAACTCAAGGCAAGCGCTCTACCACTTGAGCCACAGCGCCGCTTTTGATTTTCTGGTGGATTATTGGAGATAAGAGTTTCACAGCCTTTCTTCCATGGGCTGGATTTGAACCATGATACTCATATCTGAGCTTTCTGAGTAGCTACTTCCAGGTTTGAGCCACCAATGCGCAGTTTATTTTTGAGGTATTATTTCCCCTGCTGTCCTGGGTTGCCATCCTGCTTGTGCTGGCCTGGGTTGCCATCCTGCTTGTGCTTGCCTGGGTTGCTGGAGATACTTCACTTTATCCAGCCATTGTACTTCCACTGTGGCTGGGATAACAAATGTGCACCAACGTGCTCAGCCATTGGAAGTAATTGGGGTCTTATAATCTTTTATGCTAGGACTGGCATCAGATTGAGATCTCATCATCTCTATCTCAAAAGTCCAAATTAAAGGTTGAGCTATGGAACCCAGCTATACTATTCATATTTTTATTTCTTTTCCCTCAAATATTCATAATTTTGAAAGCACCAAGTACAGCAAAAGAAAAATGGAGATATGGGAATCCATTGAGAAAGGTGTGATGATCACAGTGCAAGTCTTGTGAGGAGAATATCTTCTTAGGAACCATGAAAATGACTGCTGGACTCACTCCAGATGGCCGGGGATTTATCTTTTGCATCTACACATAGCGGTTTCTCCTTTTTGTGATCTGAGTTTCAGAAAGACAAGCTAAAGGCTTTTGAGTAATATTCAGCAAAATCACATTACTTGAGTCCAGTGATGCTCTTTGAGCCTGCATGGATTCAGCAGTTGTGAACACCTAGAATGCCATCTACACATCTGAGGGGATTTATCATAGTCCTAAATGAGGCTCCTTAAGCATGGATGCACTTTGCCTCTAACACACTCTGTTTATATGCACTATACTTTGATCCTAAATCAGAATGTCCATGTTTATGCAGATTCCACAAACACATACAACTATTTTGTCCATGTCCTAGCAATGTTTCATTGGAGGCACAGGGGGACACATGGAGTTAGAGAAAGTGGGGAAAGGGAGGGCATTTCTTACCATCCAGGAGTACCTATTGTCTGCATCTTCATCTTCTATGATCTAGCCCTCATAGGGGCTAAACTGCAAACCCAATGGCAGATCAGATTCCTCATTCCATACTCTAAGCCCAGCCTCAGGAATACTGTACTGACGAATTCTCAGCCCAGTGGGCAGACTGAGGACTGAATGGTCATAATGCCCCTTGTCCACCACATTATCTCTTACAAATATAGGTGGCCCATGAACAGTGTAGCTGTTGATGAAGAAGTTCTGACACTGCTCACAATCTCAGGCAAGAGCAGCAAAAATTAGTAAAGAAATATGTACATTCAGGGGCTTGGAAGGTGGCTCAGTGGTAGAGCGCATGCCTTGCATGCCAGAGGCCCTGCGTTCGATTCCTCAGCACCACATAAGAAAAAAGAAAAAAAGCTGGAAGTGGTGCTGTGGCTCAAGTGGTAGAGCGCTAGCCTTGAGCTGAAGAGCTGAGGGACAGTGCCCAGGCCCAGAGTTCAGGCCCCATGACCAGACCCCCAAAAAATAAAGAAATATGTACATTCTCAGATTTAACAATCATGAGAAAGAGCACAGAATGCATATCATTGTCACTTAGTTCTTCATGTGAAGTTACTAGAGTAAACTAGTAATTGGGGGCCGAATGACCTGATGAATTATTATAAAAGCACATTTGCCTTCTGTTTGACCAAGCACAGAGGGTTACTTACACAGGTAATCATCATCCTGGGGTTTACGGATATCTCCATAAGCATAACTCTTTCTTTCCTGTAGGCTGTATATGCTCATTTTTACCTCCTTTTTCCTACGTCCATGTTAAAAATCAATGGTTAGTTAAGCTGGGGATCAACAATGTTTGTCCCTATTTCTTCAGAAAAGTAAAATCTCTTACTACCAAATTATCATCTATTCTTCTCACATACTCTGGTCCCCCATTAACCTTTGACTCAGAGATACAAAGACTTCACTTTAACATTAACTACAGGTTTCTAATTCAATTTTAAGTTTTGACCATTCCCATTTTCAGGTTTAATTTCTACTTCATTAAATTTCTTATAAAGTGGTCATTGATGAATTTATTCATTCAGAATATTTGTTGAGGTTATGTTAAGTATTGAGCAAAGACCTGGACATACAGGATTGAAAATGTGTGGTCACAGATTTATTAGACACTTTGCGTGTATCTATTATTTTACCTTTTACTTATCGTTTTCAGACAACATGCAGGCTGTACATATTTTTCTTGCCAGTCCTGGGGCTTGAACTCATGGCCTGGGCACTCTCCCTGTGCTTCTTTTGCTCAAGGCTAGCACTCAACAACTTGAGCCACATTGCCACCTCTGGCCTTTTCTGTTCATGTGGTTCCAAGGAATAGAACCAAGGGCTTCATTCATACAAGACACATACGCTACAACAAGCCACATTCCCAGTGCAGTCTGTGCATCTTTATCCATGTTCTTCAGATTAACATTCAGAAGTTCAGGGAGATTGTAAAATGTGTCATGGCGTAAGTGCCTCCATGTGGATAATAACCCAAGTGTGTAACTTCATTGTCAAATTCTTATGTGCTGCTCATTGGAAACCTAATTACTAGTTCCACAGCTTAGTTCAGCCTATGTTTGAACTTTCCAAAGTCCACCTCACATAGTCAGATTACCCTCATCAACCTTGCTAGAATTTCCAAAATTAGTAAATTTCCCAAGTTATTTTCTCTTAACCAAGTTTTGTTTGCAGTATTGTCCTTGTGTATTTGCTTCTCCAGGAGTGAACCCTGGTTTCTGTGCCTCTTCTAATCCACTTGACTTTGAGAAATTTATAATTCCTGAGAACTTCTTCAAACTAGGTTCCTTACCTAAGGTTGTCTTGGGCATTCCCTTCAATGAAAGTCACATATAGAATTAGAATCTAATTCCTAAGGCTTTCATCTCCTATCAGTTTTCTCTCAAATCCATATAAGTTAGACTGAGGGAGGGAGAGCACTTGAGAATACAAACCGAAGAGCAAACAAGGTCTGTGAATGAAGGAAATGAAGCTTGGAAGAAGACATGTCTAATGGAGACATTTAATGAAAGAGGACACGGGGAAAGTGGAGAATTACAAAACTTGGCTGGAAAAAGATATGACAGAGCAGTGAGAATAGGAAGAAATTATTGGCAGAAATCTATATGGACAATTAAGTACATTCAAATTGCAACTAGGTATAACAGATGACTTTGAAATTAGTTTGACTTTTTTCTATGTAATTTTGCCTGAAAAAGTATGTACCATCTAATAATTGTATAAATTGGTATACATGTCTGTTTTTGATGTGATAAGGTAAAAAAAATGTGATACGGTAAAAAAAGAAAATGTTCATCAGGCAGACTATGGTGACTCGTGATTGTAATCCTAGCTATTCAGTAGGCTGAGATTTGAGGATTAAGGTTGGAAGCCAGCCCAAGCAGTAGTAAGACTCATATCCACTTAACCACCATAAAAGCCAGGAGTGGTATTGTGGTTTAAGTTGTTGAGTGCTAGCCTTGCTAGCACAAAAGGAAGGATCTGGAACAGTGATTAGGTGCTGATTGTAAGTCTCAGGCCCAGCACCAAAAAAATTTCACCAAAGAATCTTGTGAATTATTAAAATACAGCATCAATGGGACTAAGCATTTCTTTCTGCTTTTTTTTTTCCAGTCCACGGCCTGGGCCCTTTCCCTGAGCATCTTTGGCTTGAGGCTAGCACTTTACCACTTGAGCCACAGCGCCATTTTCAGCTTGCTTTTCCTGTTTATGTGGTACTAAGTAATCAAACTGAGGGCTTCATGCAACCATGCAACCATGCAACTATTAAGCTACATTCCAAGGCCCTAATCATTTGTTTTTGAGCTCTGATATAAATTTACTTTCTGTGACATCTCTAGTTGAAATAAATTAGTTGAAATTGAATTTGAAGATGTTAACTTCAGTATTTCTCGAGCCTGTTACTTTTACTTAAATTTCCAAACTGATTAATTATTTCATATATTGATTATAACTTATTGTTTATCCTGAAAATATTGAGGGGGGTTCAGTTGAGACCTCAGACATCTGAAGAAAGATCAGTTATTGTCCAACCACTCAAAAGACTCACATGTAAAGGCTACAGCTAAACAAACAACTATGGAAAGTTCCAGAATCAGCTAAGTAAAGCTCAGAAGAGGGGACCAATCCTCCTCTTCCTCACAGAATTGAGATTTGAAATTAGCCTCAGAAGGATATGTATCTATGTGAAATATTAAGTCACTTTTTTTAGTTGTCACTTCTAAGCCATCAAATTTGAAACTCCTTAGGGCTGGGGGCTGCTTCTTAACAGAAGTGTCCTTTTACAATAGAAGGAATTTTCTGGGTACCGGTAAACTTTCCTTAAAACTTACAAATAGTGTGGATTTATTGGTACATCTATCAGTTTGGTAAAACAAAATGAAGAGAGGTTGGAACAGAGATTGGAACAATCATTCAGTGAATGGTGTGAAGGTGTATGGCTAAGATAGCTAAGACTTATAATGCTGTGTAAGTATTTATGAACTTGTAAGTGCCTTTAGAGAAAATGTATTGGTAGACTTCACCACCACTAGGTGTTATCTCAGACACAATACATTTTTAGGTTTCAGTTTTCTCATCACATAAGTGATTATAGTTTACTATTTGCCTCATTATGTTGTTGTAGTATTCAAATATATTTGTTCATGGGACATTTAAAATAAAGTCTAAAATATTGTGAAAATAAAATAAGTGGTAGTGATTATTGTGGATATGAATTGAATCTTAGAATGAATATGATAAGAACAGAAGAGATCAGGAAAAGGAAGCAGATGTTCCTAGGGCTTCTTCTCTTACTTGGAACCATGAAGAAAGTTTACTCATCAATAGAATTTGGGAGACATTTATCTTCTGACGCTTACTCTGTTCGGTTCTGAAGGTCACCCAAGAAGGTTTGACTAAAAGTGATGAGAAATCGGAATTTTGGTTACAAAATATCTCCAAACTGTGGATTCTCATTTTTGATAGCAAATCTCAGTCAGAGAGAAAAGACTATTTTAGGAAAATGTTTTCTGAATTATCATTAAGGCTTGTCCTTATATTTTTTCTTAAATTTCTTCAAACCTAGACAAAACCCATCTTTGCTTCACTCTGTGTTCATAAGCTATCCGTTATAATTTAATTGACATTTGGTGGCAAGAAACACTAAGCAAATTAGAAACAAGAGGGAAAGATTATTTAGTTAAATAGCTTACATCATGGTCAACTTAGTTTCATTTCAGTGATGAAGGATTGTTTAACACACATAAATCTTTAAGCACAATGCAGCACATAAGCAGATCAAGGACAAAATTCACACAGTCATTTCTCTGGATGCAGAAAAAGCCTTTGACAAAAGTAAACATTCTTTTTTTATTTGGTCAGTTGGGGGGCATGACCTGTGGGCCTGGATGCTATCCCTCAGCTCTTCAGCTCAAGGCAAGCATTCAATCATTGAGGCACAGCACTACTTCCAGTTTTCTGGTCATTTATTGGAGGTAAGAGCTTCACGGACTTTCCTGCCCGGGCTGGCTTTGAACTGTGATCCTCAGAGCTCAGTCTACTGAGAAGTCAAGATTACAGGTGTGAGCCACCAATGCCCAGCTAAAGTCAGCATTCTTTTATCATAAAAGCCTTGAAGAAACTAGTGATACTGGGTATATATCTCGATAGGATTATGGGTATATGTGAAAAATTAAATCATTTCTGCTAATAGCAGGAATGACACAAATGTCTATTTTTTCACTTTTTTCCCATATTGAATGCAATCAAGCCACAGAAATAAGCAAAGAGAAAGAAATAAATAGGACAAAAGGGAAGAAAACATTTTAATTATGCTTGTTCACAGATAACATGATCCTGTATTTAAAAGATCCTAAAAATTTCCACAGAAAAATTCTAGATCTTATAAATGCTATTGGAAATGTGCCAGAATATATGATCAAAATGTAAAAATCATTAGCTTGTCTGCCAACAATGAACAGTCTGGAAAAGAAATCAGAAAAATCACAATAGTCTCAAAAAATTAGCTTAAGATTGTGCTTAACTAATGAAGTAAAAGACTTCTATAATGAAAAGTATAAAACCTCAAATAGAACTGAAAGCCAACCTGGGCAAGTAAGTTTGTGAGACTCTTATTTCCAATTAAGCACCAGAAAATAGGAAGTGGTGCTGTGGTTCAAGTTGTAGAGTGCTCACCTTGAGTTGAAGAGGTCAGAGAAACACTCAAGGCAACTGTCAGGACTGACAATGATGATGATGATGATGATGATGATGATGATAATGATAAACTTAAAAATGGGCACTATGGATTGCATTTCATTCTTTCAAAATTATAAGATGAATTCCCAATCCTCAAAATATTATTTGGAGATGGAGCCTTTGGTAGGTAATTAGGGTAAGATGACATCATGGAGGTGAGGCCCCAGATGGATTTAACTTTCACAGAAAAAGAAAAGAAAGATCCTTTCCATCTCAACTGTTCCTCCTTTCCCAGTCATGAACATACCAAGATTTCATGTAGATACACAATGAGATATAGGCCATCTATAAAACTAAAATAGATCCTTCACCAGAACCCAGTCACACTAGCATACTGGTTTGAGCTTTCAAGCTTTCAGAAATATGAGAAATAAATTTTTATTTAATTAGCTCACTGTATACTATTTTGTTATGGCAGACTAAGTTGAACACACAATGAGAAAAACACTGGAATTCACCGTTTTTACAAAGAAGATACATAAATCTTTGTATGTGGCTAACAAATGTATGAAAATATGCTCAATATTACTAAACAGTAGGGAAATGTAAGTAAAATGTCAATGACTCCTTAGGATGCCTAATATAAAAATAAATAAAATGATGCTGGATGCTGGGCACTGGTGGCTTTCGCCTGTAATCCTAGCTATTCAGGAGGCTGAGGTCTGATCATGGAGCAAAGCCAGCCTAGTCAGGAAAGTCTGTAAAACTCTTATCTCCAATAAACCATCAAAACACCAAAAGTGTCGCTATGGCTAAAGTGGTAGAGCACTAGCTTTCAGCTAAAGAACTGAGGGACAGCACCCAGGCCCAGAGTTCAAGCCCCATGACCAACAAAATAATGGGACCTTTGTTCGCTTCTAGTAGAGATATAAAATAGTGCAGTTGCCTTGGGAAACAGTATGAAAAGCACTCTAAAAATTAAAAGCATAACTAGCTTATTATCTAGCAATCCAATTCCTGATATACATAGAGACAGGAAGGAAGGAGGAATGGAAAGAAGTAAGGAAACAAGGAATGTAAATAGATCCTAAATAGATATTGGCACATTCAGCATAACTGCAGCATTATTAATACTATTGACAGTTGTAAAGAGGTTGCATAGGAAAACATAGACATTATATATGAGTTCCAAATTACATAACCATATAAAGGAAGAACAGTTAAGGTTCACTTGTCTTTTCCCAGGTTTATCTAATGTGAATAACATAGACAGGGGTAACATTTCCACAGTCTATCATGGATATCATGTCTGGTCTGTTCTTTCTATGTGAACTCTCCAAATGAGGGCATTTGACCACATAACTCCTCTGTGATATATAAGTGCATACCACACTGGAAACCCTTCAAAAGCACAATCTTACTTGGGTCAATTTGACCAACAGAAGAATAATACCAAAATCTTGAACAGAGAATCAAGTAGAAATGGATCAATATCGCCATGACTCCATCTCTCAACTTCATTAGGAAATTGGTTCTATTTTTGACAGTTTCCATTTTTGTTGAGATTGTTCAATGTCTTTCTCTGCGTGGCTATTTCACTAAATGGACTACCTTCCATGGTCTTTCATGAGATTGCAAATGACTGCAAATAAGTCAATAAATATATGTGTTCCAGGTGTTAGATAGAAAATCAATGCATCAAGAAAACATGGAATATAATAATGTATCAAATTGCTGTATGTACTTATCTACGCAATAGAAAGTGATGAGAATCACTTTTTACTTGAATTTTACCCTACTAAACATCTAGCAGAGTCCTACCTCTATCTATATCTCTCTCATCCCTTGGATTTTTGCAACCATCATCTAACAAGCTTCTCTTTTGCCAAGTTTCTAATTTTTACATTGCTATCAGAATTTTTACCAAAACTATTTTTAATAGTGATTTGATAAGTTATCAGAAGAGAGCGAGGTTAAGGGACAGCAGTGGTGATAGAGAGATACTCATCTTCCTAACAACTCCACTTTCATCCTCCAGAAGAGTGAGAAAAATCAGGCTCTTACCATCATCCATACTGATATTTTATTATAACTCACTCAACAGAACATCAGAATAAGTTAAGAGTGAGTCAATTACAAGTGGCTCATCTCCAGTGATTAATTAAGCACTGAAATCATTTTGGTGTTACTCATCCATAACCAAATGCAGAATTCTCTTCTTTTTATTCACCATCCAAAGAAACCCAAAGTGGATCTATGGCTCAAGTGGTAGAGCAATAGCCTTGAGCAAAAATGTTTAAGGGCAGTTTAAATTGTAAGATATATGTCCGCACACAAAGAAAATGTGTTCCCAAATATCTGTCCTTCCATGTTCTTTGAATGTTATATGAATGATCTAGGGATAAATGGTGTCCAGACAGATTTTAGGCTCGTGCACATTTTGTAATAAACAAGATCTTCCATTCAAAAACTGAACTGGAAGAAGTGTCATCTGTGTTATGAGGAATGGACCACACATACAGTGGAGACTTTAGGGGAGGAGTGGAGAAATCTTTGCTCTCATGTCCTGGGCTTAACTCAGGACAGTTTTCACATCTATTGTTCCCCAAAGCACTTGGTGATCATCTGACTCCAGTCTCAAAGGGCTGGAACTCTTATTTATGAGAAGAGTTTATAAAATTAACATGAGAAGTCATTGCTTATTATAGAGACACAAGTCAACAACTTTATGCTTTTAATCACTCTGCATGCCTGAAAGTAATAATGCTCATCACTTGTGTCCAAATCCTTTGAATAATATTCAAGTATATATATCCTACTCAAAACAATGAAAGGATAGGAATTCTTGGTTCAGTGACTGCTTAAGAGTAAAGAAAGATTTCCCATTACACCTAGGTTACCTCTGCAATGATGGATTTCTCTTTATAAATTACGGAGATCTGTGACAACAATTCTCCCACATTGGGTTTCTTTTCTGTGTTAATGTTCCAATGCTTGCTGAAGGTTGACATCCAGTTGATAGACTTCCTCTAATGCTTACTTTTACTGAGATTCTGTTGTGTGTCCAAGTCTTTGATACCTGTTGAGATATAACTTTTTGCTGAATGTGTTTCTATATTTGTTGGATTTACAGTTTCTGTCGTGGATTTTCTCAATTTCACTGAGGACTGACTTCAGATTAAATGTCATTGAACATTTGTTCCATTCATTATATTTCGTTTCTCCTATATGTCAGTTCTCTGATCAACAATGAGGTATGCCTCCCAGATGAAAGTCTCTACACACTGGTAATGTTCATCAGGTTTCTCTCCTGTCTGTGTTCTATAAATTAAGGAGAATGTGTTTTCTCCTGTGTGTTTCTGATGCAAACAGAGGGATGAACTTTAAAAAAAAAACACATTTGTTGCATTGATAGAATTTCTCTCATTTGAATGTTCAGTGAAGAACGCTCAGCTGAGCCTTCTGGGTAAAAGGCTGTAAAGTTGCTGCATTCATGAGACTTCTCTCCTGTGTTGGTGCTCTGATGCAAACTGAGTTTTCTTCCAGGAGAAAGACTTTCCAAATTTATTACACTCCTAAAATTTCTCACCTGTGTGAATTCCATTATGCTTACTGAGGTCTGGACTCTGGTTGAAGGATATTTCACACCTGTTACATTCACAAAATTTCTCTGCTGTGTGTCTTCTCTGATGATCAGTAAGTTCTGCTTCCGGGTACAGACTTTCCACACTTAATACATTCAGAAGCTTTCTTTCCTGTGTGTGTGTTTTTGATGGACGTTAAGGTCTGCCTTCTCAGTAAAAGATTTTCCACACAGGACACATTCATAAGGTTTCTCTCCTGTGTTTCTTCTGTTTTTATTAAGTAAGTTTTGCCTTATGGGTGAAAGATTTTCCACACTGGACACATTCATATGGTTTCTATCCTGTATGTGTTCTCTGATGTTTGTTAAGGTGTACCTTCCAAGTGAAAGAATTTCCACACGTTACAATCATAAGGTTTCTGTCCAGTTTGTCATCTCTGATGGACAGTAAGTGGTGCCATCTGGGTGACAGACGTTACATATTTTTCATATTCATAAACTTTTTCTCCTGTGTGTTCTCTGATGGAGTGTAATGTGTACCTTCTGGGTGAGAAACATTCCTAAGGTTTTTCTTATGTGTGTCTTTTCTGATGATCAGTAAAAGTTGCCTTCCAGGTGAAAAAAGTTGCAACCTTGATACATATATAAGATGTCTATCCTGTATTTTTTCTCTGATGATTAGTAACAGCTTCCTTCCAGGTGAAGGATGTTACATACTCGATACATTCATAAGGTGTCTCTACTGTGTGGATTCTCTGATGGATGTGAAGGTCTGTCTTTTGGATGAAAGACTTTACATACCTGATATAATCATAAGGTCTTTCTCCTGTGTGTCTTCTCTGATGATCGGTAAGGACTGCCTTCTTGGTAAAGGATTCTCCACACCTGTTAAAATCATCGGATTTCTCCACTGTGTGTCTTCTCTGATGGACAGTAAGTAGTGCCTTCTGGTGAAAGATTTTTCCACATTTGTTGCATTCATAAGGTTTTTCTCCTATATGTATTATCTGATGCAAAGTGAGGTATGACTTTAGCCAGAAAGGCATGCCACATTTATTGCATTCATAAGTTCTCTCTTTTTTTTAATTTAATTTTATTTTATTTGTGAACATACTGTACAGAGGGGTTAGAATTACATGGGCAGGATAATGCATACATTTCTTATCAAGCATTGCAGCCTCCTCTTTGTTTACCCTTCACATCCCCTCCCAGCATCCCCCCTCCCCCCCAATCCCAGTCCTTCTCCCCCCCCCCCCCCACCAACCGACGTTGTAAAGCTCTTTTTGGACATGACAACTTGTACTTCTCATTCTTGAAACAGGTCAACCTGTATCCTTTAAACGACTTGTTTTTCCCCATCTCCTCCACAAGTTATACAGACATCAAATATAGTGAAAGCAGGGGTTATACTGTGGGGAGAGACATACAAAGCAACAAAGAAATAATCTTATAAATGCGTTAGAAACACATGCATGAAAGAAAAAAAACATTAAAATACATATCTAAGGGTTCATTTTCCTAACATCACATTATCTGACCTTTTCGGCTTGACTCATACATATACTAGATATTGCAAATAAGGGAAACCATGGGACCTATGTTTCTTTGGGCTTCGATTACTTCACTTAATATAATTTTTTCCAAGTTTTTCAATTTCCAAACAAATGAGGCAATGTTATTCTTTCTGATGGAGGCATAGAATTCCATTGTGTATATATACCATATTTTCTTGATCCATTCATCTACTGAGGGGCATCTGGGTTGGTTCCATATCTTAGCTATGGTAAATAATGCTGCAATAAACATAGTTGTGCTTGTAGCTTTAGTGTGGTCTTGTTTGTAAACATTTGGGTAAATGCCCAAAAGTGGGATTGCTGGATCATAGGGGAGCTCTATGTGAAGTTTTTTGAAGAACCTCTATACTGCTTTCCAAAGTGGTTGAACAAGTTACATTCCCACTAACAATGAAGTAAGGTTCCCTTCTGTCCACATCCCCTCCAGCATCTCTTGTTGTTAGAGTTCTTGATTTTTGCCATTTTAACTGAAGTGAGGTGGTATCTCAATGTTGTTTTGATTTGCATTTCTTTTATGGCTAGGGATGTTGAACATTTTTTCATGTGTCTATTGCCCATCCTGCTTTCTTCTTCAGAGAAGTTTCTCTTTAAGTCTTTCGCCCACTTATTTATTGGGCAGTTGTTTCTTTGAGGATTTGTTGTTGGGGGATTTAATTTTTTGAGTTCCAAGTATATTTTAGATATGAGACCCTTGTCCGTTGTATGGCTAGTAAAGATTTTCTCCCAATCCCTGGGCTTTCTATTGATCTTGCCAGCTATGTCCTTTGCCATGCAGAAGCTCTGCAACTTTATGCAATCACATTTGTCCAACCATTCTTTGATTTGTTGTGTTTCTGGGTCTCTATTCAAAAATTTTCGGCCTGAGCCAAGGAGACCTAGGGTTTCTCCTATTCCATCCTGTAATGTTTTCAGAGTGTCTGCTTTGAATTCGAGGTCTTTAATCCATTTGGAATTGATTCAGGTGCAGGGTGATATATAAGGATCTAGCTTTAGTTTTCTACAAGTAGTTAACCAATTTTGCCAGTACCATTTACTGAAGAGGCTGTCTTTCTTCCATTCTATTGTTTTAGCCCCCTTATCGAAGATTAGATGGCTGTAGGTGTGTAGGTGCATTTCTGGCTTTTCAATTCTATTCCATTGTTCCTGAGGTCTGTTCTTATGCCAATACCAAGCTGTTTTGATTACTATGGCTTTATAGTAGAGTTTGAAATTTGGTATTGATATTCCTCCAGCAGTGTTCTTTCCGTTGAGGAGCGTTTTTCCTATTCGGTGTCTTTTATTGCTCCACATGAATTTTTGGGTTGCCTCTTCTATTTCCTTGAAGAATGAGGTTGGAATTTTGATAGGTATTGTGTTGAATTTGTAGATAGCCTTGGGAAGTATTGACATTTTCACGATGTTAATCTTTCCAATCCAGGAGCATGGGAGGTTTTGCCATTTTTTAAGTTCTGTGTTGATTTCCTTTTCCAAGATTTTAAAGTTTTCATCATAGAGGTCCTTCACTTCTTTAGTTAAGTTAATTCCTAGGTATTTTATTTTTTGTGGGGCTATTACAAATGGAGTTGCTTTCCTAATTTCAGCCACACTTTTCTCATTGTTGGCATACAGAAAAGCCATTGATTTTGGGAGGTTAATTTTATACCCTACTAATTTGCCAAAGTTTTGGATCAGCTTGAGTAATTTGGGCCTGGAGTCTATGGGATTCTTTAAATACAAGATCATGTCGTCTGCAAAGAGGGAGAGATTTATTTCTTCTTTCCCTATTTGGATCCCCTTTATGTCTGCATCTTGTCTTATGGCTGTAGCTAGGCATTCTAATACTAGATTGAAGAGAAGTGGAGAGAGTGGACATCCTTGTCTTGTTCCTGAGTTAAGAGGAAATGGCTTTAGTTTTTCACCATTAAGTATAATGCTGGCTGTAGGTTTGTCATATACAGCCAGCATTATACTTAATGATCCATGGATTCCTAACTTTTCCATAACCTTCATCCTAAAGGGGTGTTGGATCTTGTCGAATGCTTTTTCTGCATCTATTGAGATAACCATGTGGTTCTTATTCTTGCTCCTGTTGATGTGATGAATAATATTAATTGATTTGCATATATTGACCCAGCTTTGCATCACTGAAATGAATCATGTTTGATCTTGGTGTATGATTTTTTGGATCAATTGTTGAAGTTGATTGGCCAAAATTTTGTTGAGAAGTTTTGCATCAATGTTCATCAAAGAAATGGGTCTATAGTTCTTTTTCTTTGATGAGTCCGGTCCTGGTTTTGGGATGAGGGTTTTGATGGTTTCATAGAATGTGTTCAGTAGTGAACTTTCTCTATCAATTTCATTGAAGATTTGGAGGAGTATTGGTGTGAGTTCTGCTTTGATGGCCTTGAAGAATTCTGCTGTAAAACCATCTGGTCTTGGACTTTTCTTAGCTGACCAATTAGAAGGAAAAGAAATAAAAAACAAAGTAGAAAGTCTTGAAAGCAGGTTAGACCATGCAGAAGATCAAATCTCGGGGATTGAAGACAGCCTAGATATTATAGAGAAAGAACATACAAGCATCCAAGACAAGTCCAAGAAATATGATAGATCTATCCAACACTTGGAAGACACCATCACAAGGCCTAATCTAAGGATAATGGGTGTAGAGGTGCACCTAGAATCAGAAGGTAACGGTCTAGGAAATTTGTTTAACAGGATCCTAGCAGAGAACTTCCCAAACATGCATAAAGATAGGCATATTCAAATACAAGAAGCTTTTAGAACTCCAAATCGACCAGACCAGAATAGGACATCCCACCATCACATTATAATCCACACAGGATCAACTCAGACCATGGAAAAGATCCTTAAAGCTGTCAAGGAGAAAAGATTAATCATCTATAAAGCAAAACCAATTAGAATCACCTCAGATTTCTCAGCAGAGACAATGAGAGCAAGAAGAGCCTGGAATGATGTATGCCAAGCTGTAAACACAAACAAATATCAACCAAGAATACTGTAATCAGCTAAACTCTCCTTCATAACTGAAGGCCAAATGAAAACCTTCCATAGCAAAGAAAAATTGAAACAATACATCTCCACCAAACCAGCCTTACAAAAGATTCTTAAGGATGCCCTACACATAGAAAACCAACAAGACCACAATAAAGGCCAAGAAAGTGCACCCAAACTGAGAATACAAGAACCATAGGAAGAACCCAGTTTTTGCAGCCCCCAAGAAGGTGGATAAAATGGCAGGAACTCCCAAATACCTCTCCGTCCTATCTCTTAACATTAACGGACTTAACTCTCCAATTAAGCGGCATAAACTGTCTAGTTGGATTAAAAAACAAGATCCTTCTATCTGCTGCCTTCAGGAGTCACAACTTGCCCGTAAAAACAAACACATTCTCAATGTTAAAGGTTGGAGCAAAATCTACCAAGCACACGGCCCCCCAAAACAGACGGGAGTTGCAATCCTAATATCAGATAAAATAGGCTTCAAATTAAAATTGGCGAGAAGAGATAAGGCTACATACTAATTAAGGGATCTCTCCTGCAGGAGGATATTACAATTCTAAATATCTATTCGCCAAACAATGGAGCACCCAAATTTATCCAAGAAACACTACTTTCCTTCAAATTCCACATAGATCCAAAGACATTAATAGTTGAGGATTTTAACACACCACTCTCCCCACTAGATAGATCAACTCGGCAAAAACTCAACAGAGAAACTGCAGATCTAAACAGCTGCATAGATCAACTAGATTTAAGAGACATCTACCAAATATTTCACCCAGCAGCATAAGAATACGCGTTTTTCTCAGCAGCACATGACTACTTTTTCTCAAACAATTACTAACTGATTTATATTTTTTTATCATGGAATTTTATTTGATATATTTTTATTGATTAAGTTAAATAATTGGCCAATGGCAATGTGAATTATGCATGAACAAAGTTTATTTCACACAAGTATTTTATTCCCAAGACATATTATGGCTCTCTTAAAGAACACTAGATGGCAGTGTGTTATTTACTTATTAATTTTTAGTTATTTTGTTAATGGTTATTAATTATCAGAAGTGGCAGTTTCCTTATGCTCTTTCCAAAATATATTTAAAGCATTTGATTATACTCCCTCTATTTCCTTTTCATTACTCCTTCCTCCAAAGATTTCTGTTTTTCACATAAAATTACATCTTTAAATATGCACATATAATCTAAATTGGAAGATTTAAGGTGAACTGCAACTTAATTCAATATGTACAGTGAATCAACAGGATGAATAAAAACTTTAATATTTTTTCTTATCTTCTGAATTGGGCTATTGTTATTACTATGGTTAGGGTTAGGATACCAGACAGAATTAGAATTATTGTTAGAGAAAAAGAAAATTTAGGTTCAACACATGATGACCCATTGCAACAATGATACTCAACACACTATATTGAAAATGAACTTTACACCCTTTGGAAAGAGGAGTGAGAGAGGTGGTAGAGAGAAGTTATAGTGGGAGAACAAAAAAGAAGAGAGTAACAATGTTCAACAAGAAGTGTACTCATTACTTTACACATATAACCATAATCCCTATGTCAGCCTCTTTTACAATAACTAAAATTTCAAAAAATGTAAAATAAAACCTGACAGGAAATAGGAAAACACTTTTAAACTTTAGGTTCAAAATGCAAGTAAAATTTAGACCTACATACTTAGCAAGAGTTGGGATAAATGTGAAATAGAGGCTTGCTATTAACATTTTGATTCAGTTATCTGTAGGTTTAGGATTCAACAAGGTGTTCTTGGTAGAGATGGGGTTTGGATGAGAAAAAGATGTAAGGTATTGTGTAAAACTGCAATATATTTTAAGAAGAATGAATGATATCAAAGCTAGAATGAATGAAAACCAACGTCTGTGTTGCTTTTAACATTCAGATATGATTTAGTTTAAATTGTGAATTGCTGTTTTAGTTCTTGTTAGGGTTAGCGAAGGATAGCATCAGGGTAAAATTTAGTTTTTCACTAAGAAGCAGAAGCAATAAAATGTGTGATTGAATAGAATCCAGACAATTTTCCTTACATTAACCATTTGGTGTTAATTCAGATTGTGATTAGGATTAGGTTTCTGGTTAAAGGTGGTTGAGGATAGAGTAAAGAATTTGGTTAAACTGGTGGCTTCCACCTATTATCAGAGCTGCTCAGGAATCTGATTTCTGAGGACTGCAGTTCAAAGCCAGCCCTGGCAGGAAAGTCTGAGACTCATGTCCAATTAACCACCAGAAAACCTGAAAGTGGTGCTGTGGCTCAAGTGGTAAAGCGCACACCTTGAGCTAAAGAACACAGGGATCTTGCCCTTGCCTAGTGCTCAGGGATCCTGCCCAGGCCCAGAAACCAATCTGCATGCCCAACAAAAAGAAAAAAAAAGGAATGGGTTAAATGTTAAGTAAATCTGAACTTATTTTAGGTTCTAGGAATTCAGGAATAGCTGGGATAATGGAAATACAATGTATTTCATAATATTAGGATTTGAGATCAATGGGTATAATGATTCCTCTTATGGAACAAGATAGGTTCAAAGTTAAGAGTGAGAAAATCTATAGGGTTTAGGAAAACCTGCAATTTATTTCAAGAATTACAAGTGGAATTTCAGTTAGGATGACACAAACAAGCATTTTTCATAAATTTTAGATTTGAGATAACATTAGTGTCAAGGTTATGGTTAGGATTCTATCCATGGTTAGGGTTAGAGTGTAAGAGAAAAAAATGAGGGTCAAATTGAAGGTAAATTTCTTTTGGGGGGGGGCGGTCCGTGGAGCCTGAACTCTGGGCCTGGGTGCTGTCCCTTAGCTCTTCAGCTCAAGGCTAGCACTCTACCACTTGAGCCACAGCACCACTTCCGGCTTTTTTCTTTTTGCTTATGTGGTGCTGAGGAATCGAACCCAGGGCCTCAAGCATGCAAGGCAAGCGCTCTACCACTGAGCCACCTTCCCAGCCCCTGAAGGTAAATTTCATATTAAGCCAGGTAAGAATTAGAATGAATGTGAATTAGAGTATTGCTATTAATTTTAGAATCTACTTACACTTAGGCTTATGGTTAGTTTCAATGTTCCAGTTAAAATTAATAATGGTTAGTAACCAGTGTGGTCAAAAACATTTCCTGAATTCTAACTTTTAAATCTACTCAGTTTTAGCCTTTGATTATATCATTTGTTGTCTCTTCAAGGCAATTAAGCTAAACTAAATACTACTTTTTAAACATTTTGCTCACATTGTAAATAATATCAACACAGGTCACAAAGAGACTGATTATTTCAGACTCATCATATTTGGTAGAGTTAGTCTGAAGAATGTAGAGAGCAGAAGGTTCTTATACTCAATAAATATTTTTGGCTAATTTGAATTAAATATCTGGATTTCTAATTTGGAGGTTAATCACATGGAAACGGGAAAAAATTTTAAAAAATAATTACTTTGAGACGATTTTTCATCTTAAAATATGAAGCAAAATATCTCTAAGAAATATATATTTTTCAATAAAATGTTTCAACCCTTAGTAAATTGCTTTATACTTTAATATAAAGTCTGTCTCAAAATAGAAATTCTGCAACTAATTTAATGTATGTTTTCATGCACAAAATTCTGTGACTTCTAGTCTTATGTGATTTTAATTATATTTTATAGTTGTGACATGATCCCTACTTATATTTATTACAAACTTCTGTAATTATACAAATCATGCCGGTACACACTAACTTACGTGAGATAATATTCAAACAAAATTTTTTTTCCTGTCTCCAACAGGGAAGGATGATGTGCTAAAGTATATTAAATGAAAGCATTCTAAGAAAGACTCTTTATGGAATGGAAATTTGCCACAAGAGGATGGGAACATAAGCACTTTCTTCTTGGCTGAACAGGAATTTTTGTTTCTACAGTACTTTCTTGCCATTTAATCACACAAGGAAAGCCAGGAAATTTGAAATTCATATGAAGGAATTGCATTGCTAATAGATGTGGCAACCCTGCTCAAAAGCTCGATCTTATCACTAGTTTTTTGTGCTTGCTGGCTGATCTATTTCTCTATCATATGTTTCATATTATTAAACATATTAATAATTCAGCAGTAAGTACATTACAGGAGATTCCTGAAAATCACAGCTATTGTGGTTTAATAATCAGAAGACAGGGAAAAGATTATATTAATCTCCAATTTCTCCCTTTGGCCTTCAATTTGCCAATTAATTTTCAAAAGAATCATCTAAGATGTTAGTTTATTTTTCCCTTTTTAATTAGAGATTAAGTAAGTGGTTTTTTTGCAATAAAAAGTGATGACAGTGGTATCGGAGCTCTGGTAAAGGCACCTTCTCCTTAGCAAGTAATGCTCTATGGACTGTAAATATAGAAGCCACACTAAAATTCTCTACACACACACACACACACACACACACACACACAAACACATACACACAAACACGCACACACACACACAGCTGCCAACCAGACATCAGAGATAAGTTCCATTCCCTTTTAATGATAGTTGATTGTTGTTTGGTGCATTGCTTTACCTCAGCTTCAAGATCTTGCCTGGACCTTTATCTTTCCCTGAGATCAAGTCCCTAATTCTTAGTATCCCGTGTGTCTGTGTATTCACAATAAGTTCCTGGCTGCTACAGGCCAATTAATACCCTGAATACATTATCCTCAAACTTCACATCCAAGTCAAACTCCATGACTTTAGACACCGTTGCAAAATACTAAAATTTATTGGATGTGGAAACCAAGGGAACACCCACCTTGTTACTTTAGTAGCAATTGACATCATGAAAGTAGAATAATATTGATCAAGAACTTAGGGAAGACAATGGGAGTATGTCTAAAATGTAGAATACTGGATGTGTGTTACAGATACAAAATCATCATCTATAGGCTTATTTATTGAAAACGTCATCATATATTGAAAGCACTATTTACAAATACTGTTTTCCAGTTACTTTGCTTACTTATCACTTCTGATCACAAATCCGCTCATGAATTTCTATAGTATCTTGAATAAATGACACGATTTGCATGTATGTATCATCATAAGGAAAGACAGTATGCTTTACATCTTTCTTTCTATATGACAAGCCCTTATATTTTTGTTTCCCTGTTTGCTGGATAAATGTATTCCTGGAAACAGGATATTCACATGAAATCTGGGTCTAATTTTTATTTTTAAATTTGAAATATAAACTTTGTTGTGACTAGTCATTTTCTAAAAATGAGTGATATTCATGAACAATGTGCCTTTAAGTAAATTGAGACTTGATGTGGTATGATAGTTCTTGTGTTTAATTGACTTAACCATTAGATGATTCATGTATAAACATGTGCATTGTACTTTTTTATTTTTATATATAAAATAGTCCCCAAGGATATACTTTAAAGTGATAAGGGGGGGTTGTCTCCATGTGACATACTTTATATTTATTTCAGTAAAAGTACTAGAAATAAATGATGTTTACTGGAACAATACAAAAGAACATACTTTCTTTAGAATATGTTTCTAAAGATAATAGATTTATTGTTTAAAGAACAGAAAAGAGTAAAATAGGTTTCTTGCTTGAAACTGCGTAAATTACATATGAATGTAGCTCAAGATGAAACTCAGAGATAAATTCATATTAATATTACTGAGATTTATATCACAATATAAGCAATATAGGTATTTTAAGGAACGGGTCATTCCAAGCCCTAGATACCTAATGTATGAAGAATGGTATTGAAAATAGCAGAGGAAAACAATTCAACATGCAGATGTTATGATTTTATGATACTAATATGAAAAAAATGGAGCATTTGCCTTTCTGAAGAAGAATGTTTAGCCAGTAATTTCTGTGAAAGGCATAAATTGTAATCTGTCTAAAGTCTTTTCCTCCAATATATCCAAGAGTACTATACTCAACCTCTGAAGAGTAAATAAGAGTTAATTAGCCTTGTTTAATGTTAATTTACTTGTAGCAAATAGGTTAAAATGTCTGCTCTCTTTCTTTCAATGTAATAACTTACATTTGTCTTACCTAGACTCAAGACCACCCGAAGACCACCAGAGACCTCGACCAATGCAAATAACAAAGGAGTCTTTTATTTGCAAGCTCCAGGCTGGTACTCTGTGCAATCGGTAACCCATGACACTAAGAGACCCAAAGCATAGAATCAGCACAGCTTTTAGAGTATTGAACAAATAACTTTGAGGAAGATTTACATGAGAAATTACTTGATTGATTAACATTTTAAGCAAACTAAGCTATACATATGTGATTGGCTAATATTATTGAGGTGTGATTGACAGGAAGTGTCTGGCCACTGGGTAACTGTGTCCTGCATGGCCACCCAATGTTTGCTAAATGCATTTCGAGAAAATTCCTGTGGCTTTCCCAAGGATTGTTTATGTCTCAGTTGTCCAGGAATTGATTTCCTTTTTGTGTCATTTCTGGGTCCAACCCATGGTTATTTTCATAATTCATACCTCACAAGATGGTTGCTAGCCTGTAATGGAGTTACTTAGGCCTTCATTGTGCCTCTTTAAGCTTTAAGCTCTTCACATTTCATATTATTACTGACTCTTCATACAAGCCTGAAATCACTATTTCAAAGTAACACAAACAGAAAAACAAAAATAACTTGATACAACCATCACAAATCCTAAATCATGTGACAAAAATCCACAATATCATAAATAAACCAGAGGAAGAGGATAAACAGTGGCAGAATAACAACAGAAAATTACCCTAGATTTCTCTAATGAAACAGAGATTTAGAATCCTAGAAGGTACTCCATTTCTAGAGTGTCACACTAAGTTAGGTATAATTATATATGGATACACAATTCAAAAGAATATTTTATACTGTCTTCACAAGAAAACAGAAATCTATGAAAAGTTACCCAGCCAGGAAGGTGACTGCTGTGACTGTGTTGGCCAACATATTCAAAAACACAACTGCAGTGTGGAAATGAAAGGGCCATGTGAGAAAAAAAATCATGAACAGAATCATAAACACACATAATTCACCTTACCACTGGATAGTCGGAACTTTTGTTGGAACCATTAGTATTCATTTGACAACATCTCTCCCTACTGATCTCTTCTCCTACACTTAATGGTCTAGACAAAAACCTAATTCCAGAAAAGCAAATCACAACAGAAAACCAAAGCAACACTTGGCATATCAACCAAGAAAATAGATAGTCACCTATTAAGATCATAGATCCCCCAAATTGAAGCCAAGAAATACTTCAAATGGACAGAACAAATCAGAAAAATATGACAAAAGTCATGCCAAGGGAACATAACTCACACAGTAAATAAACAGGCATTAGAACAATCAATTACCTAGAAGATAGTTTTCAAAATACATTACAAATACTGCTGGAAATTGTGATTAATGAAAAGATACAAAACCTCTACAAGGAAATTTGTGAACAAGATGAGACCAAGCAAAGATCAGCAAAATAATTCATGGAGACTCCAAACACAAAGAAAAATAAATTCTGAGAAGGCAAGAGAGTCCAAGGGAAAAATGGATGCCTAGTTAAAAGATATGAGAGAAGACACAGCTAAAACACATACCTCCCAAGTCCCCACCCAATAAAAAGTTGTAAAGAAAATCCATACAAGACCTAAAATAAAGCTTTAATAAAGAGATAGAAGCCCTAAAACAATAACCAATTGTAACACAGAGAAATCAAAGAGATAGGCTCATTCAGATAAGAGAAGCCTTTAGAACACCAAACAGAGTGTACCAGAACAGAACAAACCACCATCACGTCATAATCCATTAGAGGATCATTAGACATCAGTGAATGGATTCTTAAATCTGTCAGGAGAAAAGACTGATTATTTATAAAGGATATACAGTCAGAATAAATACAAATTTCTTAGCTGATATGGTAAAAAGGGGAGCCTCGCCTGATATATGACAAACATTAAAGGCAAACAACTACCAACCGTGAATATGGTCCTAAGCCAAACTCTCCTTTACATTAAAAGGATATATAAAAATATTTCATGACAAAGAAAACTTGAAACAATGTATCTCCACCAAATCAGCAGGATAGAAGTTAATCAAATATATCCTACACAGAGAAGATCATGAAGAACAGAAATTGGTTATATAAAATGCTCTCTACCAGTGAACAAGGTAAATATATTAAGGTCAGATTAGACACAGAGCCTAACAACAGGTGAATAACATGGCAGGACTTATGAGATATTTCACAGTCTTAACTCTCAATATCAATGGAATTAACTTTCCAAATAAAAAACAGACTATATAGTAGTATAATAAAACAAGACGCACGCATGTAGTATCTACAAGAGACACATTTTATTGACAAAAACAAACACATACTCAAACTGAAAGGCTGGAAGGAAAATTTTCAAGCAAATGAACACCATAAACAGGCCACAGTACTAACATAAGATAAAATAGAATTCAAAATATAATTACTAGGAAGAGACATTATATATTGATAAAGGCACATCTGCATTAGGTGTATATACCAATTCTAAGAATCAATGTCCTGAATCCTGGAGTACCCCACTTCATCAACCAAATACTACTTAACCTAAAAACACATCGCAACACATCATTGAAATGCATGGATAGGTTATCCAGGAAAAACACAACCAAGAAACTGAAGACCTAAATAACTACATTGAATGCTTCGCCTTAACAGACATCTACAGAATATACATTCAGCATCAGTATACACATTCTTCCCAGCAGCTCATGGAAGAATCTCCAAAATAGAACATATCCTATGTCACATAGAAATTCTATCCGAATTGAAAGAAAAATTATTTGAATTCCCATATCTTGTCAGACCACAACAGAATAAACTTAGAATTAAAAAGCTAAAGCAAAAAAAATATCCCTAACCCATGAAGACTAAACAACACTTTGCTGAATGACCAGTGGGGCACTGAATACATTAGAATGAAAATCTGAAAGTTTCTGAAAATTAACAAATTGAACACACAAAATACCAACTCCTCTTCGAAACAGTAAGTGCAGTACTTAGAGGAAAATTTATAGCTCTAAGTGCCTACATCAAGCAATTGGGAAAATCTGAAGTCTGTATTTTAATTATATACCTCAAAATTCTTGAAAACAGGAACAAGACTTAACCCAAAGCAGAAGACAGAAACAAATAAAAAAAATCAGAAATAACTAAATAAAGACTAACTAAAACATAAAAAGATCAACAAAACAGAATTGGTTGTTTCAATAAATTAACAGACACCAAATCTAAGAAGAGAACTTACATAGATAGAAAGATAAATAGAAAGCCCACAGATTGGGAGAAGTTAGTTACTTGCTCTGCAACAGGCAATGGCCTTACATCTCAAATATATTTAGAGCCCCAAATGTTAACTCCCCCCAAAAACAAATCTTCAAAGAAACAACCCTCTTAATAAGTTTGCTAAAGATTTAAAGAGAGACCTCTCTGAAGAAGAAATATGAATGGTGAATTGAAACGTGAAGAAATATGCCACATTTCTGGCCATAGAAATACTAATAAAAGCAACATTGAGATTCCACCTCCCCCCAGTTTGATGACCATTATGAAGAAAACTAATAATAACAGATGCTGGTCTGGTGGAAATATAGGCAAAAGGGAATGTTACTGCACTATTGGTTGAAAAGTATACTTGTTCAAATACTCCATAAAGAAATATACAGGTTCCTCAGAAGATCTCACCTATGACCCAGCAATCCCACTCCTGGACATTTACCCAAATGACCACAGACAAGGCCACACTAAAGTTACTATCACAACTATGTCAATTGTAGCATTATTTACCATAGCTAAGATATGGAACCAACACAGATGCCCCTCAGTAGATGAATCAATCAAGAAAATGTCATATATACTCATAACAAAATTCTATGCTTCCATCAGAAAGAATGACATTGCCCCATTTGTAAGGAAATGGAAAGACTTGGAAAACATAATACGTCAAACAAGCCACACCTAAAGAATCATAGGCTACATGTTTTCACTCATTTAAAAAAAACTAGAATATGTCTAGGATATTCTTATAAAAGAACACAACAGCTCAATAGCTATATGCATGTCACCATAGAAAATGATGCTTATTGAAATGAGCTCCAAGAAATGGATACAAGATGATTGTATAGTGAACTGCTTTTATGTATTTCTATTTACTGATTCCATTTTGGTTTATTCCCTGTAGTCACTGTTTTTTTATTGCGGTACCCTTTGTCTTATATACAAGTTTATCTGATTTAGGGAAGGGAAGGGAATTCACAGAAACGTTCGGACAAAGATTAACCAAAGCAATAGCGATATACACTAAACACTATGTTAGAAATGAACTTACAACTTTGGGGAAATGGGATATCAGGGTTGGGGGAAGCAGGAAAAAATGAGGAAGTGGTAACACTGTAAAAAAGTACTTATTACTTATGTAACTGTGACCCACCCCTTGGAATATCATCTTCATAATAAAAAAAAAAAGAGAGAGCTGACAGGAAGCTCGGCCTGACTTCTCTGCCATGCTCCCTAGGACAATGGGTGCTATTCAGTCCACTTCTTGTGGTGGGAAGTCCACTTCTTGTCAGTCGTGGGGCTTGAACTCTGGGCCTGTGCACTGTCCCTGAGCTGCTCAGCTCAAGGCTAGCTCTCTACTACGTGAGTCATAGCACCACTTCCGGTTTTCTGGTGGTTCTGTGGAGATAAGAGTCTCACAGATGTTCCTGCCCAGGCTGTCTATAAACCATGGTCCTCATATATCAGTCCCCTGTGTACTTAGGATTATAGGCCTGACTTAAGTGTAATTCTGATGCTCTCTCTCTCTCTCTCTCCTTCTCTCCTTCTCTCTCTCTCTCTCTCTCTCTCTCTCTCTCTCTCTCTCTCTCTCTCTCTCTCTCAAGAACTTATTGAATGGGTGCTGGAGGAGGTGGCCCAGCATCCCCATGTGGCTGGAACCAATGTGGCCCTCTCATTCTGGTGGTGGGCTGTGGGTCAGGAGTTGTCTCGCTCAGTGTGTTGTTCCAGCTCCATGAGGTAAGCCCCTCTGTGCTCTGGCTAGACCGTGACGGTTATTCATTGTCCATCTAGACTTACTGGACTCAGTATTGTGTTCAATGACCTTTTCTAGCAAAAATTTCGGGCTAAAATTATGATACATATTTACGGAATGAAAAACTAATGCCATCTTAAGAAAGTCATTTAGGGCTCTGGGAATGTGGCTTCACAGTACGGTGATTGATTAGCATGCATGAAAACTTCGGTTCAATTCATCAGTACTACATAAACAGAAAAAGAATCACTGGAAATGGTGCTGTGTCTCAAGTGGTAGAGGGTTAGCCTTGAACAACAACAACAACAAAAAAAAAAAAGCTGAGGAATAATTCCCTATCACTGAGTTTAAGCCCCAGGACTGGCAAAACAACAACAACAACAACAAACATTTAGTTAGTAAATGCAAAATAAACAACTCATACTTGAAATATACCATTGCTCCTTCCATACTGATACCTGACAATAGTCCCTAATTCACGTACTTTACCTATATTAGTATGCAATTTTGAAAAAAAAAAACAAAACAAAAACTTTTGTTCATTAAATCATGGCAATTAATGCCAAGAATGTGCTTAGATGTCAGGTGAAGATTAATTCTGGAAATTCAAAGATTCCAGGCTTTTGGGTGGTCATTGCTAATCACAATCAGAAGGGTAGTATAAGTGAGATTTGGAAATCTTTTTGGTAAGTCATGGCACCAAAAAGGCAGAGGCTAATTAATAGTTTTTACAGAAGAGAAAGAATAACTCCAGATGGAAGGAATAAATGATAATAACTAAGTTATACCACAAAATGTTCTAGTGAACCATTTTTGGTTATTAAAGAACTAGTCATCAACTAGGATTATTCCTCATTGCCTTTAGCATTCCAGTAATTAGGATAATTCTTAATCTCTGTGTGATAGGTTGTATATCCTTCTATGCTGTACTTTCATACCTGAACTCCTTTGCTTTCTAAAAATCTCAGTCTTTTATATTTCTCTACGAACAATTTCTGATACTAAGTTGACAAATGCAGACAGCAGAGGATGCTAATGTAAGAGTCCCATGACACATGAATCATTAATGTAACAACATGGAAAAGGATATAAATTTATTGCTACCTCAATTTTTCTGAAAACTTGCAATGTCATCATTTGATTCAAATTTCCATTCTTTGTTTACATAGTGTCAATAAGTGCACATAAATGCAAATATAAGATGGATGCTGGTGACTCACACCTGTAATCCTAGCTACTCAGAAATTTGAGACCACCGGATTGTGGTTCAAAACCAGCCTGGTCAGGAAAGTCCATGAGACTCTTATCTTTAATTAACCAAATGAAACCCAGAAGTGGTGCTGTACCAAAAGTGGCAGAGTGTTCAACTTGAGCTGAAGAACTGAAGGACAGGGTCCAGTATCAGAGTTAAAGACCCACGACCAACAAAAAAAGTGCAAATTTGACTTTAAGTTTCCCCAAAAGGAACCACAAAGTCAATAGTAATCTTTCCAAGTAGAAAAAATAATTCCAAAATGATTAAGTGCACCTATTATTGTTGAGTTATTTAAGTTATGGTTTCTTTTCTGGACATATTCTCTTCTTTTAAAAATTGTCAAATATTAGCTTTATAATAAACTTCATCTAATATTTCTTGGTTCAAAAGAGAAGTCCATACAGTTGAAGTCAATTGGATTTATTACTATTTCAGTTCAAAACCAACCCAGGCAGGAGAGTCTGTCTAACTCTTATCTGTAATTAAATACTAAAAAAGCCAGAAGTGGAGTTTAGGCTCAAGCAGTAGAGTACTAGCTTTGGGGGCAGGTGGACAGGAAAGGCAACTGTACAGGGACAGGGTCCACCCTCTGGATTCAAGCCCCCAAACAAGCACAAACTAAACAAACAAACAAGCAAATGAAAAAAACCACATATTTCTTTGAGACTATCCTTAAAGCGCTGGTTTGAGAAGAGGCTCCTTTTGCTGATCGTACTCACTGGATCCTGCTTTTTGGAATCCTTATTGCTGTGGAGAACTCAGGATCAGACTAAAGAATTGGGTAACTGACTCCTGCAACAGGAGAATCATCTCAGGAATGAAATATCCGTGCATAAGTCTCTTTAAAACCCCCAAATCTTTGTTCTTTGCAGGAGAACACTTTTAAAACAAATTTATTTCCTTTTATTCTATGCTGGCCTTCAAATGGCATATTGTTTCCTTTTGTTATACTCTCAACTAGGAGTTTACAGACAAGTTTTATATAAGTAAAGACACACTTGACAAAGTCAGGGACAGAGTTTCCTTCAGGCCTTGGATTCTTTTCTTGTACCATAAAAGGACAGCACAAATTACCTTGAAATTTGTCATTTCTCTATGTTCAATTCCTCTCTTGGGATCAGTTTCCACTTGCAATAACAGTTCCTTCCACTTAGTTCCAGTAACAATCTAGGGTGCTGCTCCAGGTAAAATGAGTATTTTCTGGCTTCACTGAAATAGCACAAGTTATATCTTTGGACCTGAGGTAACATGTGTTTCAGAGATAACTTCATAACGAGAAAATATGGAATTTGCATGGCTTATAAAACCTTATTCATGTACATATGGCCATATAAGATGATGTTAAGTGAAATGGAACCCAAGATAGGGACACAACTTGCTTTTTCTTGCTTGTTATTTTTTTTAATGTATCTAACATGTAGTATGTGATTTTTTTGTTTCTCTTCTATTTTCTTCCTCTATGGTATAACCCCGATTTTCACTATATTTATTGTCAGAGACCTGCATCTTGCATATACATTTTTCTAATGTGGGGAGGGGAAGGGAAATAACAAAATGCTTAATCAAGTATACAGTATGACCTATTGTAACAATGAGTTGTACATGGCACTATGTAGAAAATTAGCTTTACAACTTGAGGAGAGGACAAGGGAGTTAGGTTGGTGGGGAGGAAAAGTATTGTAGGAGAAAAACCAAGGGGGAGGTAACAATGCTTGATAGATAATGTACTCATTAACTTTCTTATGTAACTCTAGACCCTCTTTAAACCATTTGTACAATAAAAAACATGAAAAAACATCTTGGACTGATTTAAGTTCAAATTTTCTAAGTGCTCTGTAATTAAGATCAATTTTATGTGGGAAGAATATTCTCAGAAAAATTTTTGTGAGTGTGTTTTGTGCATTATTTCCCAAGTGTACATAAGTTAGCAGTAGGAGAAACAATAGGAATAATAGGAGAAAAAGAAGTTTTGTGCTTAATTATAATGGTTCAATACACTAATGAAGACACTTCAAGTAAGACAACTTTGAAACAATAAATCCAAGGCCAGTATGTAGATCTATGGGAGTGATGTAGGGAAAGCATTACTACTAAGTGGAACATGAAGGATGAGGCCACTCTTGTTTTCTACTAGATCTAAATCATGGTAGCTAATCATGCAAATTTTTAAAAAGTAGAACAGAAGAGTAATTCTGGTTCCAAAACAAGTCAGATATAAGAGCATGGACTTAACTGGAAAAAAAGGCAATGTTGAGAGAGCAGGAAATATAGTAGCAATGAGCTAGTGGATAAGGTCACATTTCTTTTTCTTTTTCATTTTTTTTTTTATGGTTGTGGGTCTTGAACTCTGGGCCTGGGCGATGTCCCTCCCCTCTTCAGCTCAAGGTTAGAACTCTACCATTTGAGCCACAGTGCCAATTCCAGATTTCTGGTGGTTAATTGGAGTTAAGTGCCTCAGAAAACTTTCGTACTGGTGCTTGATCTGAACTGCAATCCTCAGATCTCAACCTTCTGAGTAACTAGGATTAAAATTTTGAGCCACCAGTACCAGGCTTAATATCACATTTCTAGCAGTGTACACTCAGGATGTGTAATGTGTATGTTCCTCTATCTTTGTATGAATTCTTGAGTTAAAAATCTAGGCTACAGGTTAGACTTTACATTCACAAAAATGTTTGTAGTTTAAAACAATACTCCTGGAAAAAATAAAAACTAAGAATATAAAAGAGTCTGGAAAGTTCAGTTTGCATCCAGCCTGGGCAAAACAATCTTTGCAACACTACCTATAATTAACCAGCCAAAAGCTGCATTGGATGATGGCTCAAGTGATGGGATACTAGTTATGAACAAGAGTGCTGAATAATAGCCTGAGGATTTTGCATACATACATACAAACATTTACATGCACACAGAAGCACTTATATGTGCAAACACACATATGAAACAATTCTCAAAATGTGTAGAAAAGTTAGAAAACAATAGAAAATATGTCCTGAGTAAGACTAGAATCAAGTGATAATTTTTAATATTAGAAAGTCGTCAAGTGAACTTTCCCCCCAAAAGCATGAGACTATTACATAAGTAGTGACCAGAGATAGTAAAAGAGCCAAGTAATAATTATTAAACGGATCGGATCCATGGAAGAATGAATCAGATACCCCTGCAGGTGCATCTGAAAATGTTTATATCCTGTGTCAAATGTTAGAACATCTTTGAAAATTGTAGAGAAACAGTTTGAACAGTCAGTCGTGGATAAGATCATCAGAGAAGTTCAGAATTACTATTATGTTTCTCGATCAAATAAACCAACAAACTATGGCAGGGCAATGCGATACAAGTCTGGAATTCTAGCACTCAGACTAATACAGGAGATTAGAGAGTGGATTAAATAGTAATACCTTCCCTGGACTAGGTAGTATAATTTTGTTTCAATAAAACAAACCAAAGAACAAGAAAGGAATTCACAGTTGGAAGTTTGGGCAAATTTTTTCATGTTTTGAGAAGTCAAGTTTCCTATTGAAATACAACTCATATATCATCCTCAGTCATGTTTTAAATGCTCTCTTCATTACAGAATACTTCTAGATGCAAAATCGGTCATGATTCCGAACCAAAAATTTTAAAAATATAGCATCATTCTGTTGGATTCCAAAGAAATAATGAAGGAATACAAAAGCTTAAGCCAGGAGAAACAGCAAAGTTATCTAATGTAGGACTTTGTAGACCTTACAAAATTAGAATTTAGATTTAAAATAAATATCTTTTGCTTGTAATTTCATATTCTATAGGATACTACAAAATACTTTTTAAGTAGAAGTTTTAATTTACCAATTCACAAATGATTCTGGCATTCTATTTGTCTAGAATATTCTTTCAAGAGAGTTGTAATTAGGACTTAGTTTATAGATAATTCCAACAGTAGATGTATAACATGATAATGTGAATAATCTAGAAAAAGTTGACAATAAATGGATGGTATTAATTTATAAATTTAGAAAAAGAGCCATGTTTTGTGACTTTTGTGTAACATGGTATGAAGAGAATTATTGTTTGAAATCTTTTTTCTTCTACCTGTACATAACATAGGAAGAAATTTCCTTAATTATATATCTCTGTATACAATGAGAAAAATACTAGGTTTGGGGTTTGTTTTCATTTTGTTTTTGTTGTTTTGTTTGTCCTAGGGCTTGACGTCTGGGCCTGGGCACTGTCCCTGAGCCTGTTTTTTGCTCAAGGATACTGCTCTACCACTAGATCCTCAGTGCTACTTGTGTCTGGCTTTTCCTGAGCAGTTTATTGGAGATAAGAATCTAAGGAACCTTCCTGGCTGGGTGGGCTTTGAACCATAATATACAGATCTTTCCCTCTTGAATATCTATGGTAGACGAAAAGATAAGTATAAATAATATTTTTACGTTTTCTGATCTCAAGAATACCACTTGACGAAAAACGATGCAGCAAAATTTAGTGTAGTGTTCTTTCAACAATGAAAAGGGTATAACATTAACAGAATTGTAGAATTTTTTCACAATAGTGATAAGCTAGTCATGCTGTGAATTTAGGGAATTTTAAGGTGCAGCTTACAAGGTGGAAACTGTTGGGCTAGAATGACTTTACTGCATAAAATTTTGCTATTGATTGTCATTGAAATAATAGCTTACTATGATGAACAAATGTTTACTCTAGAGGAATTAATTATTATAGATACTTCATAGTTTTATCTTCTACCAGAATGTGGCTAGTTTCTCTGTTGACATTTAAATATGTAATGCCCCACTGGAAATTGCATCTCTTGCAGAATTAGATAAAATGCGTACAGGCACTGTTTTAAATATCTCTGGTATGGCATACTCAGAATTTAAAAATGAGTAGTTAGTAGAACACATATATTCTGTCCTCTTAACAAATATTCAGTTTTAATAATTAGGAGTTTTCAGAGAATTGAACTATTTTTTATTTAATATGAGGCAATATTAAAATAATGTTTTTTAAAAAAATAATGGCAATATATTCTGTAAAGTTTGTATAGTTTGATAGCATTCAAGTTGATGACCATCTGAAAAAGAAAGGGGCAATTAATTCAAATTAGAAGCCAAATATTGTTCATTTTTTAAAAAAATGTAATACACATAGAATATCATTTACTATAGAAATATAGTGAAATTATATTTTATGTAGCTTATTTTTAAGTTTAATTTTATTGTCAAGGTGGTATATAGAAGGTGTTGCAGTAATTGTAAGGTAGTGAATATCTAAAAGTCGAACTTTTTATGCCCTCCCTCATTTTTCTCACACTTTTACTTCACCCCAATATCCCTCACAAGTTGTAATGTGAATATCCTACATGTTGTCTTGTGAGTATTGCTATTGCATTGGTTTGCCCTTTGTCCTAAAAGAAATCACATAGTACTGTAAAAACAATAACCACAAAGAAAAACCTCTCTTTCCATGTCTAGGAGTTCATTTTGCTCAGCATCCTCTTATATGGTTATATATACATAACTATTGAGCCGTTCTGCTCATCCGCTAGGACTATCTTAGCCATTACCTAATTATTACACATGAGGAAAACCATGGAATCTGTTTCTTTGTGTCTTGCTTATTTTTCTTAGTAGGATTTTTCCAAGTCTTTCCATTTCCTTATTAATTGGAAGCATAGAATTCCACCGTGTGTGTGTTTAATGGATTTGTTCATCTTCTGAGTGGCATATTGGTTTAAATCATGATTGCATGTAAGTATCATTAGGGTCATACAAAAATGACAGATGCCACCTCCCCAGATATACTAAAATCACGATTTCTAAGTAAGATAGTTTTTGATGGTGGGACAAGTGTTGAGATACCTGAATAAGTCTAATGTATTTCTTGCACTGAGTTAGGCAGGAAGACATCATATAGGATAAAAATGCTAGTGACAAAATATTCCCTTGAGAAAGATTTAGGAGGCTTCCAGAAATATGAAGAAATTCAGATAATTTTGAAGAATTTAGAAATGCAAATTCAAGTATGTCTCTTTAAATAAAAACTATGTAAGTGGAAGGGCAAAAGAAGAGGAAGAGAAGAAATAACTGACAGCAGATCATTGTTCCAAGTTAGAGTATAAGAAGAAATAATCTATAACTTCCCAGTTAAAAGGAGACCAATATAATACGTCCCACTTAATTTAGGTACATGCAAAATATTTACTTGGCTTTTTCCTACTTTAATGCTCCAAAATAAAGACTTATAAGAAAAGTTATGTGATTGCCATTACTTCAACCAGAACACTAATTGTGATGAGCCCTCTTTTTATCACATTGCACTTGGAAAATAGTCCATAAGTTGAAGATGTTGTGGCTGATTAGAGTCAGAGTTAGGGGCTTCTACTTGTACAATTATCCCAAAATAGTTTAAAGCAGTTTTTCCCCCAAGATATCCAACTGCATTGTCTGAAGCTGTACTTTGAACACACCCTCAAATGTGAGTACGTTATTTGAAATTATACTTCAGCATTTCCTTGGCACATTCTACTTTGTGTCTTTATCTTTTTTGCACATTCCTTTTGAGTTCATAGTTGCTCTATTTCAATTTCATCTTTATAAACTACTAATAAGAACATTGTTCAACTACCACTTCTTGTTTGCACACACCCAGTGTATGTATCAAGGTACTTTGTCTATGATAACCAATAGGGTAGTACTCACTCTCTGAGGAAAAAATTGCACAGTATAACCCTATGCCCACATTAGAGGGTGTAGAATTTAAAGCAGTTTGGACAAACAGTGATATTAGAAGTGAAAGCCTCCCTAGGGAAATTTGCTTGGAGCTCATTAGTTTTCCCAGGAGAAATATAAATATCCACAAAATTTGGAGCTAATTAGTAAGTAATCAATTTAATACTAGATCCTAGAAGTTGTGTTAATTCAAGTCACCATTGTATTATTGTTATATCAGAATTCTTCCCTATTTGCCAATGTGTATGAGAAAATGAAAGATTTGGATTAAATGGTGAGGTTAATGTCTGAACTCTTCCATTCAATAAAAGCTTGAAGTTTATTATAGCACTTCCTACATATAAGAATTTGTGGCAGGGGCTGGGAATGTGGCTCAGTGGTAGAGTGCTTGCCTTGCATGCATGAGGCCCTGGGTTCGATTCCTCAGTACCACATAAGCAAAAAGAAAAAAGCCAGAAGTGGTGCTGTGGCTCAAGTGATAGAGTGCTAGCCTTGAGCTGAAGAGCTGAGGGATAGTGCCCAGGCCCAGAGTTCAGGCCCCACGACCGGACCCCCCCCCCAAAAAAAAAAAGAATTTGTGGCAGGTTGATTGACAGGGTTACTTAAGCATGGAGATATCCCTAACAAGAATTAGATTTAAATAAGGTATATGGCAGTTATGATTTGTTAATGTTTATTGAGGCATTTTCTGTTATAAAGAAGAATCAATTCAAGGAGTCTTCAGTCACATCAGTAAAGCTGTATGTTTAACCTAATACTTGGTGTTACTTGTCCTACATTTGATATCCAAACAATATTTCAATAAAATCCCAAACTGATGTGGATACATGAATCACTCACTGGAACTGTAGGACAAATTAAGCTTGTCTGTGCTGTAGTTCAATCTCTAATCTCCTGTCTAAACAGTCTTGAAACATATTCACAAAATACCTCTAAGGAAAGTTTATGAGAGTTATAACTGTATAATTCTTCTAAGGTCAGGATAAAAGCATTTGTTCCCAGCATTTAAAATCAACAGGATCTGTTGAATTCATGGATCCAAAATTTTATAGCTTCACATTCATATCACAAAATTTTATCAATATGACTTTCACCAAAACACTGTTCTTATTGAACTTATCTATGTCCTTTTACTTTTCAAATCCAAGTAGAATATTTCCTTCAAAATATTCCTGCAAATTCTTTCCTTCCTTTACTTCTGTAAATTTGTGTTTATTTCTTGTTTCCTTATTTATCTCTTTCATCCAATCTTGTCCACACTGGTGCTCACATTGCTCACACTTGTGTCAGAATTTTCCTTTTCCTCCTCACTTTAATAATGCCCCCGATTTTATTATTCTTTTGCATATTCAAGGTCGTGGATATTTTGATGATGTCTAAACAGACATATATTTGCATCTCTTTAACATAAACCTTAGAACTGAGAGTTTTTTTCTCTAAGTCCATATTTTCCATCTGTAGTCCTTTTCACCAAGAATATAACTAACAGTTGCCAGTCAGAGATGTGGATGCGTTTTAGATTTCTTCTTACCTTTCTTTTTACCTTTCTTACCCTCCCCTTAGATAAGATGAATGATTAAGATTTTCTCAGTTTCTGTCACTAATGCAATTTCTATGTACTCCTTTTTATGCCCATGACACCAGCCTGTTACAAGTATTCATCACTGGTAAACTAGTCCTAAAACAACCGCTTACAAATTATGCTTTTTTTCCCCAGAGTCTTTTCATATTGGTCCTCTCCATCACCAAATTACTCTCTTTGTAAGCACACAGAGTGAAGAGCCCAGACAATAATTCTAGTATCATTATTTACTCACTACATTGACTGTTTGCCTTACATTTCTCATCTGTAAATGGATGTAATCTACCAGAAATATTGAAGAATATTTGTTGGCTTCTAGAACAAGAAAAAAAAGTGAAGAACCCTTACATTTTCCACTTTAGCTTACAAATAAGGAAAGAGTCAAATTTAGTTTGTTGGTATGAAGTTAAAAGTTGTTTTATGCAGAAATAAAAATAAATTTTAACACCTGGCACTACGGCCTATGTCATTTTGTGGTAACTTCAGATATGTAAGTGGTATTATGTAAATTGTGTCACGTGTTTACAGCTGTACTGAAGGACATACTCTTAATAAATTATTAGAAACATTTGTTATTGAATATTACCTATAAGACAATGTTATTTGAATTAATCACACTGAATTGAACACTATATCTTAGTCCATCAAAATGTGGAAGTAAAAAATTTTATTTATAAGAACACAATACCAGCAAGAAAAGTGAGTATACATTAGAGAGACTGCAGGAATAACATTAGGGTTTTTACTGTCTCTACCTATTAATGTAATTTTATTTCTTGGTATAGAAACTCTCCTCTTGTTATTGTTGTATGTAATCCAATTCAGTTTATTATTATAACTATGTATTCAATGTGGGAACACTAGCTTCAAAGAAGTGTAAAGTTTTTTTTTCCTTTTCAATCACCTTATCATTGTCAGGCTACACTGTGGTCATCATCATCATCTTCATCAAAATTATTATTAGCATCATAAGTACTAATTAATGAAAATCTTATATGTGCCTATGATTTTGCTATTATTTTTCTTTTGATTAATATTTTTAATGGTAACACTGTGCATGCATCCATATTAAAATTTTGAACAAATAAAGAAACAAAAAAAAACTAAACCATATCAGGTAGCTTGACTATGTATTTATAACAAATTATGGAATAGATTTTTGAAGCATTGCTAATTCCTAACCAGTATGAATTAACTTCCTCTCTTCTCCTCACTACAAACAAATATTTAAGAGTTTGGACAGAACTTTTTCAAGTAATATACTATAAATATTACTACAAAGTCATATGTGTATCTAAAATTCCCTTGAAAGTAAAAGCTCTACTTTCTATTGAAATATTTGTTATTTTATTCTAGGAAACTTTTAGAAAAATAGACTGTATATCTTTGAAATGTAAAAGGTCAAAAATAGTAGCAAAAAATAGAGTGAGTACGTCTTCAGAAATATATGTGTATATATATATATATATATATTAATGTTATGTGTAGAATGAAATTTTTAGAGATTGTCATCAGAAATATATACATATCTAAATTTATGGGTAGAATGATGTACACTATAGTGAAACAAAAATCTTAAAACATAATTAAAATAAAAAGTACATCAAAAAGTGCCAGTGACTCACTCTTATAATTCCACCTATTCTGAGTAATGAGATCTTAGAAATGTGTTTGAAAGTTGCCCAGACAGAAAAGTACTTGTTAGATTCTTATCTCCAATTAACCACTAAAAACATGAATTAGCTCTGTGCCTCAAGTTGTAGATTGCTCTCCTTGAAGATAAAAAGGCTTAGGGATAATGCCCAGGCCTTTCAAAAAACAATAACAACAACAACAAAATGTATCACATTAATTTCACAAAAGCATCTTTTAACTGCTGTGAACCTTTCTTAGAAACATGAATACAAGCCGCTGGAAAATGTTAAGTAAAAAGTATAGAATATTTACGTTTATATTAAAGACGTGACTATTTAGATTGTTTAAGATATTTTGGTAATGATTAGGAATTAAGAATAATGATGGGTAGTTAATATATTGGGACTGGTTTGTTATTCTATTTTATGATATTTATAATGATTATATTAAATTACTCTTGCTTTATATTTGAATTATAATAAATGATAAACATTTTTAAATGTTTCCAATGGAAAGCAATATCAATTCTTACGTAATTTCAAAGCAATTGAGAAAATTATTCCACGGCTGGTTTGCTTTAAGACTATATTTCTTTTCTTGTTCTAGTTTTCATATGTACATAGAAATTAAAATTCCAAAATTTCAATGGATGTTGGCATTCAGGAACATCTTCATAGATACTAATATTGGAGTCCCTTAAGTGGAATTGTTTTATTTCATTTGTTACTTTCACAAATAAATCAAGATGATAGTGTATTTTGTTTCTTTTCACTGCCATTGGCTCTTATCTTGAGAATACTTTTTCCCTAGCAAAGTAGAGAAAAACAATTGGATTGACCAAGTAACATATGGCTTTCATAAGATGGAGATACATAGATTTGTGTCTTCTGTCATTTGCCAAAAGTTTCTTCCAGAAAAGGTTATCAATTATTTATAAGTGTTGCTTAATTCCTAGGTATTCCAGTTATCACATACACTTTTTGATTTAGTTATCTCTGAATAAACAAAATAAACAATTAAAAATACTTAAAATGAACAGAAATCATATTATTGTTTTAAATGTTGCAGTTTACAAAGTTTATAAGCAAACACAGAAAATATCTTCTTGCGTATTCTACATTTTGTGTGAAGTATTTTAACAATAGCTTTTTTTTTTGCTGACATGTAATTCACCTCAAATATATTATCTCCTTTTATTGTATGCATTTTAGTGATTTGGAAGTGAATTGCACAATCATAGGTTTTCCAAGCCTAAAATTTTCACAAATTTGCTTTTCTTCAAATAGAAATGCTGTAAATTTTAGAACAGACATTAAAGTAGATATAAGATTTATTTACAGGAATTTGTCCAGCATACATCCTCGATAGTGATCCTTTTCAAAATTTGGTTTTGGGGATTATTTTTCAGGGTCTCACACAAAGTATTCAAGTGCAATCTCAATGAACTACATTCCCTGTCCAAACAAGTTTTTTACTTCTCTTTAATACATACATAGACGTGTAATGGATAGAACCTATTCAATTCTCTTTGACCTTTTGAAAACTTGCTTGCTTTAATGATTGAAGTATTATACAAATTCATTTGCTATGTGGAGTATATCAATTTCTCTACAAGTGCATTACTATATTTTGTGTCACCTTTTTATATTATAGTCCTACTAGTGAGTTTTCTCTTTATTATTTCTTGGATACTAAAGAGGAACTTATTTTATATGCTCCTACTATCTACATATATTCTTTATATTTTGGGAAAAGTTATATAGAATTAGAAGATATAAAAATACTTAGACTCAGAATCATTGTAGCATTAACATTGTAGCATTAACAATTATGTGTCTTCTATCTGTTAGATATTTTTTCACTTCTGTTATATTGTCCTTTGAATTATGAAAGACTATAAGTTGATATTATCCAGATTATTCTTGCTTTTCTGTACCCACTAATGCTTTCCATGTCATATTTTAGAAACTTTTACTGATCCAATGCCATGAATTTTTATGTTTATGTTTTATGTTTTTACATCTCACATTTAGTTTGATAATCATCTTCTATTTAAAAACTTCAAATTTTTGTATAAGGATTGAGGTAGTAGTCTAAGAAATTTTTTTAAATAGAGGGAGGCAATAGTGCCACAACAACCATTTAAAATTCTATTTTTATTTCATAAAGTCATGGCACCCTTTTCAAAATCTATTGACCATAAAACTGAGATTTTTATTGTGAAAATACCATACAAAGGGGTTACAATTACACAACAGTATTAACCAAAGCATGCTATTTGCAGAGGAGTATTTAAAAGGTGTAATTTCTTATAAAATTGAACTTTTAATCCAACAAAATGAATACCAGGAATCTATCACTTGAAAGATGTGAGCGGAAGTCAAAGGGAAGGAATAAAGAGAGTTATGGAGGAAGAGAGTGAAGGCGTAATATTCAATGCAGATAGTATGAAACTAGAAAACATGAAAGTGGGGTGAGGTTTGGAAGGGTATAAGAAAGTTATTAAAGATCCATTGTACTTATAAACTGATTTGTGGAATGGAAATTCCTTTGAACAACTATTTAATAAAAATATAATTAAAAACAATGGAGACATCTGATCTTCAACTGTATTCCCTTAAACCATGAATCAATATAATAGTTTCCTCCTCAGAAATTTTCTTTCCAGGTATTTTCCTCATAATGTCAGAAAACTGACCAATGCAATGAATATCAATATATCACATTGCCTATTGTAAATAGACACAATATAAAAATCACAGTAAAATTTTTAGACTTCATCACATGAAATAATAACAGGTAGAAAGTATCAAATGATGAATTATAGTTTTTCCAAGTACTTTACCTATGGTATCTAACTTAATCCTCACAATAATCCCATAAAGTGGAACTACTTCCATTTTTAATTCTCAGATGATGGTATTGACGTCTTCAGAATTGGAATTACTAGTACAGCATTGCACACATGGTAAGTGTTAGCCTGAGGCCCATCTCCTGCTGTATCAAATAACCTCATTTTATTTTATGACTAAAGTACCAGCACTTAGTCTACTAATTCTAGGAAAATTTCCCAGAATTATTGTGTACACTCTAATTATATTTGACTTTATCTTTGTTAGAAAATAGGTAGCTATAATATGAAAACTCCAAGTTCATAAACAATTTATACATTACTGGTGAAAGGAACTGCTAAAGTATAACATTCTTGATTTCTAGCTCAAAATAGTAGAAATCATAATCTATCCCTTCACTCAACACTGCACTGCCTGGGGATCCCATTTCTGTTTAACACAGTCATACCGAAAGAGTGTCCTGCCCAATTCCTGATGGAAACAGACTGCAGGTGTTATGGACCAATCATTTCCACATTGTAGCTCACCTAGGTTCTTTACCATTAGAAGTATTTTGATTGCTTTTTATACCAAACATTCTGAGAGAAATATACTCCTTTAAAATGTTATTAAAGCAAGACTGATATAAAAATCACCTTTGACCCCAGATAAATATTTTACCTTTCATATACCCCAAAATGCCGTCTGAGCTATCATTAATGTTAGCAACAAGGGATTAAAAATCATAGACATCAAGACCGAAGCATGAATTAAAGACTCTCCAACTTGTCCATACAATTGGTTTAAAAAGTCATCAATACTACTGCATTTTTAAATTTTTCTTGTGAAGATTCAATTATAAACTATTAACAGTTGAAAATAACTCATTTTCTTGGGAGTAGGACACAAAGCACAAGATTAATCCTAATCATTTTAAAGGACCTTTATTTATACTACAAATTCACTCCCATAACTACAATGATACGAAAAATAACTGAAGTACAGAAACACAAAGGAAGTAATTTAACTGCATCATCTACATTCAATGGACTGTGTTAATAGAAAACAAAGTTAAACTAATAATTAGCTTACCAAATTCACTTACATTCTTTTATTCTATTTCATTTAGTTTCATAAAAACTGGATTTTCATAAGATGATGCATAAAAAGCCTATATACCCACATACATTTTCAGATCTTAACAATATTTATTTCAGAAATGTCTTTAGCTCCATAGTGAATGAACTGAAATAATACTAAAATATTCAAAGGGTTTTCAGAAATTGCAAGACTCACTCTGGGATGTTATTCACATTGGAAAAGATATTCAAAAAGCCTTATTTGTTAAGTTGCCATAGTTACTCCCACAAAAGAGCCATTAGCCCTTTGCATGTACAAAACAACTTCAGATACATCCACTATCTAAAGATGACACATGCTTTTGGTTTGTTTGTTTTTGAAAGGAATAGCTAACAAGCATATCAACAATACTAATTTTCAGTCAATATGATGGGATATTCAAACTTGATAAATATTGGGTTGATTACCTCTTAGTGTGAATAGATATGATCTTACAAAGAAAGTTATTTTCAACAGAAAGCCAGAAAGAGTTTATCCACTTTGTGTTTCACGGGAATAACCAGAGAGCAATACCTATTTGGTCCAGTTGGTCAAACTTACTCCATGAGCATATGTTAAAAGTATAACAAATTTAAGAAGTCAAATACATATTTTGTTCCGACAATCATCTTCCAGCACTAATTTACTACCTAAATATGTCTGAATCTTCTCACCTAACATATAATAAGAGCTGAAAGCGTTCTCTTTCATCTAACTTAATATTGTAAATCCTTTGATTCTGATGATATTATTTGACAAATAAAATGTACAAAAGGGTGGTCCAACTGAAATGACATGACAGAATACTGATACATAAAAACATTGCAACAAATTTCAGCCTCATCCTGTCCACATTGGCAAGCAACATTGCAACAGCACATGCACACATATACAAATACACACATATGCACACATGTACACACACCTATACATGCATGCTAAATTCAAGGTTTATTGTTCAAAAAAAGTTCAAATAAAAAATTAATGATTAGTACAAATGATAATTTGCCTTACTACAAAATAATACACAATCCAGTCACCACGGATGTTACATTTTACCTGCCTATCCACATGTGACCACTTAATTTATATTTAATTACTTAATTAACTAATTAATTCAATCATTTGTTTGGTGCTAATACTAAGGCTTGAACTCAGGGCCTGTCTCTGTCCCAGAATTTGTTATTTTTTTTTTCTTAGTTTTCTCAAGGATATCATTTTACTGCTTGTACCACAGCTCCAGTTCTTGCTTTTGTTGGTTTATTTCAAATCAGAATCTAATGGACTTTTTTTTGTTTGGTCTGGTTACAAACCACAATGCTCAGACTTCATCTTTCTGATTAGCTAGGATTAATGACATGAGCCACCAGTGTGGCTTCTATTTTTCCTCTATAGTTATCTAATGCACATACTTAGATAGTAATTTAAAAATGAGAGTATAGAAGCAAGATGTACAGTGATGATACTGTCCTGTCAGAAATTCAAGATAGTAATGTAAATTTCTTCTTAAGAACACACACAAAAAATACCATGACATAGTATAAGAGAACTCACAATTGGACATATGAGCTTTAAGACCTTTCTAATAGGTCCATTATTTATTGGTACCCAACATTAGAAAAAAATGTATAATGTAGTACTAAAATAGAAGTCCTTTACTACTTACATTCCTTGTTTTTTTAAGACACTTGTTTTCATCTAAAAAAGTAGGCCTGTCTATTGTCTTCATGTGGTTTCAATGATTGAAGGTGCTTAATGAGAAATCAAAATGTATTAGGAGTCCTTTGCTATCAATTAAATCTCACTTTTTCTTTTTGGAGAATATAATGATCAAAGAAATAGTTGAGAATCAGCAAGCAATTGTTCAGAATCATGCTTCCAGTGCAAGTGGATCAACAGTAAGTAATCCTCAATATCATTTTCCACAAAGTTTTGTCACAGATGCAATCGGCCTGCCTTCTCTTGCTGCTTTCATAGCCTGGACCTATTCCTTCATTGTACATGAAAAGTGTGATTCAACTGATTTCATTCAGATCTGTTCCTAGAATTATCAAGGATTTAGATTCTTGTCTGCAATATGATTAAACCTATGTCTCTTCATGTAGGCTGCTAAAAATGTATTTACCAAATTCAAGTAAATACATAAATTCTATTTCCATCTTTTTAAAACATAAAATTCTGCTTGCTCTATAAATTGCTCAGAGGCATGCATTTGTGGCTATCTAGGTCATTGCAATCTGTCTCTCTTCCTCTCTCTTTAATGTTTCTCATAGATAATAGGATTGCTTTATAATTATCGTAATTTATTTTGCTTTTATATTTTTGGTTGCATCATTTTACTTTCTGCTCTGCCATTTCCCAAATCATTTATATAGAAGGCATTATTTCATCTTTTCTCATTCCTAGAATAAGCTGCACATGAAGACACCACTGGTCCTTATTTTCAGTCTGTATCTTTGAATACGGAGGAAAATCTTTCCTCTGCTCTCCATCAATTCCCTACTCTCCAGTTAGAATAATTTCGAATAGTAAAAATGTAAAAAGGGAAAATAAATCATGGTGAAAAAACAGATGCAGAAAATTCACCGGATTTTTCTGAACAGTTCAACTAACTTGAACTATTAAGGAAATACTTGGACACCTCATTCCCACTGTCACTCAAAGTCTCTGGTTAGGCAATTCTGATGAAGACGAGGAATATGATGAAAAAGTGAGGAATGGTATCAATTGCAAGAAAAAATGGAGAAAGATCCATGCAACTTTCTTCTTTTGGCTGCTGAAAATAATCAGGTTATTACAGTGCGGAGACTACTTTCCAAAAAGGCCACTCATGTGAATACTAGGGATGACGATGAGTATACACATATTCATCAAGAAGTCTACAGTGGACACTTAGACACTGTCTGTGAGTTGGTGGCTGAAGCGGCAGATATTCATGCAATAACTGTAGGTGGCTGGACAACCCTGTGCAGTGCTTATATGTGGAATAATACTAGAGTGGCTTTTTTCTTACTTCATCATGATGGAGATACCAATGGGCCCCCTTGCATCTTGCTGATGGAAGTAGAGATAGCAAAGACATGTTGGATCTGCTTCTGTTGAACCATTATGTCAAATCAGGTCTGAAGAACAACTTGGAAGAAACTGTATTTGATACTGCCAAAAGGATAAGTATGTATCACTTCCTCTTTGAAGTTTTGGAAGGCTGTACAAATTGCTCTCCTAAGTCATAATGGTTCGGTTAAGTTTCTTAAATTTCAAAAATGCCATTTCATTCTGTTTCCATACAAAATATTTTCACAATCCAACTAACAATAGCTTGCTGCAACAATTCATGGATTCCATGGAAGTCTTCCAAGTCAATTGCCTTACTTTGATGTCAAAATGTATTCAAGAATTAGTTGTATATATCTATAATGATTTCTGGAGAGTTTTTGCTTTTTTATTGTAATTAAGTGGTTACATAATTTCCCTAATTTCACAGTATTGTGGTTTATTGACATTCAGTTAAAATCACAAACACATTCTAACATTTCTGGAGAAAATTGTCTATCACAGTCTATAACATTTATGAGTTCCATGAGCTTTGCGATACTGTTATTTCTTCCATATTGGTTGGTATGTACATTTATTTTGTTTTGCATAACATCAGCTGTTCCCTTTTTCCCACTTGTTCCCTCCCTTCTATATCTGCCATTAACTTGCTTAGTTCATTTTGGTCAATGTCCAGTGCAACTAATGGATTTTTCCCTGACTTCCTCTAGTTCTATGTCATCTTCCTGGTTCCCCTTCATTGTACACGTATATACCATACATGTGATCAGCAGCATGGGGTTATTTAGTAGAGATTTGACCAGATGAGTGAAAGTCCTTTGTTTCCGAAGTCCTGTTAAATATGTCATATTATCTAACATTTTGGTTTTAACATCCACTTATCAGGGAGACCATGTACTGTTGGTCTCAATGCTCTTGGCTTCTTTGCTCAACATGATCACCTTCTAGCTCCATCCATTTCCCTGCAAATGCCATTATTTTGTCATTTCTAATGACTGAATAATATTCCATTATGAATAGATACCACAATTTTGGGATCCATTCATCTGTGGTGGGACATCTGGGTTGTTTCCATATCCTGTCTATTACAAACAGTGCCGCAATAAACATGGAGGTGCGTGTGTCCTTGTATACTGGTTCCTGTTGTTCAGGATGGATGCCTAGAAGTGGTATGACTGGGTCATAAGGGAGGTCAATATTTAGCTTTCTTAGGACTCTCCAGACTGTTTTCCAAAGTGGTTGTATAAGTGTACATTCCCACCAGCAGTGTAGTAGGGTTCCTCTTTCTCCACATCCCCTCCAGCATTTGTCATTGGCTGACTTGAGGATGTGGGACATTCTGACTGGGGTAAGGTGGTATCTCATGGTTGTCTTTATTTACATTTCCTTTACAACCAGGGATGGTGAACATTTCCTAATGTGTTTTTTGCCATTTTTATCTCTTCTTCTGAGAAGTCTCTCTTTAGTTCCCTTTCTCCTTAAGTAATTGGTTTGTTAGGTTTGGGAGGGCCTGCTTTCTTGAGATCCCTGTATATACTGGATATTAACACCTTGTCGGATATATTGCTGGTAAGTAGTTTTTTTGCAATTAATTGGTTTTCTTTCTAGCTTGGTTGTGATCGCTATAGCATTACAGCTATAGCTTTGCTATAGCTTTTTATTGTAAGGTAGTTCCAGTTGTCATGTCTCACTCGAATTTGTTGTGAGCCTGAGACTCTGTTCAGGAAATTCTTTCCTGTGCCTATAAGTGCCTATAAGTTCAAGTGTCTCTCCTACTCTGCCTGCAGTGGTTTCAAAGATTCAGGTTTAATGCTAAGATCTTTAATCCATTTTGAGTTAATATTGGTGTATGGTGATATGCTGGGGTCTACTTTTATTCTTCTTCATGTGGCCACCCAGTTTTCCTAGCACCAGTGGTTGAAGAGGCTGTGTTTCTTCCATTGTCTGTCTTTGGTTCATTTGTCAAATATCAGCTGACTGTAGGCATGTGGATTTATTTCTGGATCTTCTATTCTATTCTATTGGTCTTCGGGTCTGTTTTTGTGCCAGTACCATGCTGTCTTTGTTATTATGGCTCTATAGTAGAGTTTGAAGTGCTGCATGGATATCCCTCCCATGTTGTCTTTATTCTCTAGAATTGTTTTGGCTATTCTAGGTCTTTTGTGGTTCCATACGAATTTTTGGACTGTTTTCTGTATTTCAGAGATGTACATCATTGGGATTTTAATAGGAATTGCATTGAATTTGTATATTAATTGGGGCAGTATTGCCATTTTCACTATATTGTCTACCTATCCAACAACATGGGAGGTCTTTCCATTTCCTAGTGTCTTCTGTAATTTTTTTCTTTAACTTTTTATTGTTTTCATTAAATAGTTCTTTTACATCTTTGGTTAGGTTAATTCCTAAATATTTTATTTTAGGGGAGGTTATTGTGAATGGTGTTTCTTCCTTTATTTCCCTCTCTGCTTGTACATTGTCAGTGTACAGGAAGGCAACTGATTTTATTGGATTGATTTTTGTATCCTGCTACATTGCCGAAGTGATTTTTGATTTCTAAGAGTTTGGGGATGGAGTTTTTGGGATTGTGAAGGTATAGTATCATGTCATATGCAAAAAGGTATAGTTTAATTTCTTCTTTCTCTATGCATATCCTTTTAATGTCCTTTTCTTGCCTTATTGACCTGGCTAAGTTTTCCAGGGCTATATTGAACAGGAGTAGACACAGTGGGCATCCTTGCCTTGTTCCTGATTTTAAGAGAATTGGTTGTAGCTTTTCCCAATTAAGTATAGTATTAGCTATTGGTCTGTCATAAATGGCTTTTAATGTTTTAAGAAATGTTCCTTCTATTCCTATTGTCTCCAGAGCTTTTAGCATGAATGAATGTTGAATTTTAACAAAACCGTTTTCTGCATCTGTGGAGATAATCATATGATTCTTGACCTAGGCTCTGTTGATGTGTTGGATTATATTTATTGACTTACGTATGATAAACCATCCCTGCATCTCTGTGATGAAGCCTACTTGGTTTTAGTGTATGTATTTTTTTATGTGTTTCTTGATTCTGTTAGCTAGAATTTTGTTAAGGAACTTTGCATCTGTGTTCATCAAGGAAATTGACCTGTATTTCTTTTTTTGTTGGGTCTTTGCCTGGTTTGGGGATGAGTGTGTTATTGGTATCATGGAATGAGTTTGGGATAGCTCCCTCCTTCTCTGTTTCTCTGAAGAGCTTGAGGAGTATAGGTATTATTTCTTCTTTAAAGGTCTTATACAATTCTGTTGTGAATCCATTTGGTCCTAGGCTTTTTTTTCTTCCTTTTTAATTTTTTTATTATTTTTTACTGTGAAAATACTGTACAGAAGGGTTGCAATTACATGGGCAAGATAATGAGTATATTTCTTATTAAGCATTGTAGCCTCCTCCGTGGTTTCCCCTTCCCATCTCTTCCCATCCTCCCACCGCCCACCCACCCAATCCTCCCCCCACCACCAAAGTTGTAAAGTTCGTTTTCTTCATGACAACTTGTACTTATTGATGCAATGGGCCGACCTGTATCCTTATTTAAACGACTTGTTTTTCCCCTTCCCCTCCACAAATTATAACGACATGAAAACAGTGAAAGCAGGGGTTATACTGTGGGTGAGGGACATAAAAGGAACAAAGAAATGATCTTATTAATGTGTTAGAAACAATCACGTGAAAGAAATAAACATTTGAATACATATCTTAGGGTTCATTTTCCTAACATCAACTTATCTGGCATTTTCTGCTTGACTCATACATATACTAGATATTGAAAATAAGGGAAACCATGGGACCTATGATTCCTTGGGCTTGGCTTACTTCACTTAATATATTTTTTCCAAGTCTTTCCATTTCCTAACTAATGGGACAATGTCATTCTTTCTGATGGAGGCATAGAATTCCATTGTGTATATATACCACATTTTCTTGATCCATTCATCTACTGAGGGGCATCAGGGGGGGTTCCATATCTTAGCTATAGAAAATAATACTGCAATAAACATGGTTGTGCTGGTGGCTTTAGTGTGGTCTTGTTTGTAAACATTTGGGTAAATGCCCAAAAGTGGGATTGCTGGGTCATTGGGGAGCTCTATGTGGAGTCTTTTGAGGAACCTCCATACTACTTTCCAAACTGGTTGAACAAGTTTACACTCCCACCAACAATGACAATGAAGTAAGGTTCCCTTCTGTCCACATCCCCTCCAGCATCTGTTTTTATTAGAGTTCTTGATTTTGGCCATATTAACTGAGGTGAGATGGTATCTCAATTTTGTTTTGATTTGCATTTCTTATATGGCTAGGGAGGTTGAGCATTTCTTCATGTGTCTATTGGCCATCCTTCTTTCTTCTTCAGAGAAGTTTCTCTTTAAGTCTTTAGCCCACTTATTTATTGGGCAGTTGTTTCTTTGAGGATTTGTTGTTGGGGGATTTAATTTTTTGAGTTCCAAGTATATTTTAGATATGGGACCCTTGTCCGTTGTATGGCTAGTGAAGATCTTCTCCCAATCCGTGGGCTTTCTATTGATCTTGCTAGCTATGTCATTTGCGATGCAGAAGCTCTGCAACTTCATGCAATCCCATTTGTCCAACCTTTCTTTGATTTGTTGTGTTTCTGGGTCTCTATTCAGAACATTTCGGCCTGTGCCAAGGAGACCTAGGGTTTCTCCTATTCCATCCTGTAATGTTTTCAGAGTATCTGCTTTGACTCCGAGGTCTTTGACCCATTTAGAGTTGATTCTGGTACAGGCTGATATATAAGGATCTAGCTTTAGTTTTCTACAAGTCCTTAACCAATTTTGCCAGCACCATTTACTGAAGAGGCTCTCTTTCTTCCATTCTATTTTTTTAATCTCCCTTATCAAAGATTAGATGGCTCTAGGTCTGTAGGTTCATTTCTGGGTTTTCAATTCTATTCCATTGGTCCTGAAGTCTGTTCTTGTGCCAATACCAAGCTGTTTTGATTACTATGGCTTTATAGTAGAGTTTGAAATTTGGTTTTGATATTCCTCCAGCCGTGGTCTTTATGTTGAGGAGTGTTTTTTGCTATTCGGGTCTTTTATTGTTCCATATGTATTTTTGGATTGCCTCTTCTATTTCCTTGAAGAACGAGGTTGGAATTTTGAAAGGTATCGCATTAAATTTTTAGATAGCCTTTGGAAGTATTGCCATTTACACAATGTTAATTTTTCCAATCGAGGAGCATGGGAGTTTTTCCCATTTTCTAAGTTCTGTTTTGATAACCTTTCTCAAGTTTTTAAAGTTCATCATAGAGGCCTTTCACTTCTTTGGTTAAGTTAATTTCTAGGTGTTTTATTTTCTGTGGGGCTATCACAAATGGAGTTGCTTTCCTAATTTCAGCCCCACTTTTCTCATTGTTGGCATACAAAACAGCCATTGATTTTTGAGGGTTAATTTTATACCCTGCTACTTTGCCAAAGTTTTGAATCACCGTGAGTAATTTGGGAGTGGAGTCTATGGGATTCTTTAAGTACAAGATCATGTCATCTGCAAAGAGGGAGAGTTTTTATTTCTTCTTTCCCTATTTGGATCCCCTTTATGTCTGCATCTTGTCTTATTGCTGTAGCGAGGCATTCTAATACTAGGTTGAAGAGAAGTGGAGAGAGTGGACATCTTTGTCTTGTTCCTGAGAGAAGAGGAAATGGCTTTAGTTTTCCAACATTAAGTATAATGCTGGCTGTAGGTTTGTCATATACAGCCTTTATTGTATTGAGGAATCTTCCATGGATTCCTAATTTTTCCAAAACCTTCATCATAAAGGGGTGTTGGATCTTGTCAAATGCTTTTTCTGGGTCTATTGAGATAACCATGTGGTTCTTATCCTTGCTCCTGTTGATGTGATGAAAAATATTAATTGATTTGCGTATGTTGACCCAGGTTTGCATCACTAAAATGAATCCTGTTTGATCCTGGTGTATGATTTTTGGATGAATTGTTGAAGTCGATTTGCCAAAATTTTGTTGAGAAGTTTTGCATCAATGTTCATCAAAGAAATGGGTCTATAGTTCTCTTTCTTTGATGAGTCCCTGCCTGTTTTGGGGATGAGGGTGATGATGGCTTCATAGAATGTGTTTGGTAGTAAACTTTCTCTTTCAATTTCATTGAAGAGTTGGAGGAGTATTGGTGTGAGTTCTGCTTTGAAGGCCTTGTAGAATTCTGCTGTAAAACCATCTGGTCCTGGATTTTATTAGCTGGGAGCTCTCTTATTGCTCTTTCTATTTCAATGCTTGATATTGGCCGGTTAAGATGGTTTAACTCATCTTGGTTTAGTTTTGGCATTTCAATATTTGCTAGGAAAAGGTCCATTTCTGCCATGTTCTCATACTTATTAGCATAAAGTTTTGAGAAGTATTCCCTTAAAATGTTCTGAATCTTTTTTGGTTCCGTGGTGACGTTTCCATTCACATCTCTGAATTTATTTATTTGTGTGTGTTCTCTTCTTTTTCTTATAAGATTTGCTAAGGGTCTGTCAATTTTGTTAATTTTTTCAAAGAACCAACTCTTTGTTTTGTTGATTCTTTCTATAGTTTTTTTTGGATACTAATTCATTTAATTCTGATTTAATTTTAATTTTTTCTTTCCATCTACTAGATTGGGGTTTATCTTGCTGTTCTTTTTCAAGGAGGTTCAGATGTCTCATTAAATTTTTGGTTTCAGATCTCTCCAATTTGTTGATGTAAGATCTCAGAGCTATAAACTTGCCTCTGAGTACTGCCTTTTCTGTGTCCCAGAGGAGCTGGTAATTTGTGTGCTCATTTTTGTTGAAATGCATGAACATTTGAATTTCCTTTCTAATCTCTTCCTTGACCCTCTCGTGATTCAGCATTGTGTTGTTCAGACTCCATGTGTTACCTGTCTTTCTTTGGTGGCTTTTGGTGTTGAGCTCTAATTTTATTCTTTTGTGGTCTGAGAGAATGCAAGGTATCACTTAAATGTTTCTGAATTGGACAAGTTTGCTTTGTGGCCTAAAATGTGGTCTATTTTAGAAAATATTCCTTGTCCTGCTGAGAAAAACGTCTATTCTTATGCTGCTGGGTGAAATATTCGGTAGATGTCTGTTAAATCTAGTTGATCAATGCAGTTGTTTAGATCTGCGGTTTCTCTGTTTAGTTTTTGCCGAGTTGATCTATCTAGTGGGGGAGAGTGGTGTGTTAAAATCCCCAACTATTAATGTATTTGGATCTATGTGGGATTTCAGGGAAAGTAGTGTTTCTTGGATAAATTTGGGTGCTCCATTGTTTGGCGAATAGATATTTAGAAGTTTAATATCCTCCTGAAGGATAGATCCCTTAATTAGTATGTAGCGACATTCTTTATCTCTTCTCACCAATTTTTATTTGAAGTCTATTTTATCCGATATTAGGATTGCAAATTCCACCTGTTTATGAGGGCCGTTTGCTTGGTAGATTTTGCTCCAGCCTTTAACATTGAAAGTGTGTTTGTTTTTACGGGCAAGATGTGACTCTTGAAGGCAGCAGATAGAAGGATCTTGTTTTTTAATCCAACTAGACAGTCTATGTCACTTAATTGTTAAGTCCGTTAATATTAAGAGATAGGACTGAGAGTTATTTGGGAGCTCCTGCCATGTTATCCACCTTCTTGGGGGCTGCAAAAACTGGGTTCTTCCTATGGTTCTTGGATTCTCAGTTTGGGTGCAGTTTCTTGGCCTTTATTGTGGTCTTGTTGGTTTTCTATGTGTAGGACGTCTTTAAGAATCTTTTGTAAGGCTGGTTTGGTGGAGATGTATTGTTTCAATCTTTCTTTGCTATGGAAGGTTTTTATTTGGCCTTCAGTTATGAAGGAGAGTTTAGCTGGGTACAGTATTCTTGGTTGATAGTTGTTTGTTTTTAGGGCATGGGATACATCATTCAAGGCTCTTCTTGCTTTGATTGTCTCTGCTGAGAAATCTGAGATGATTCTAATTGGTTTCCCTTTATAGGTGATTAATCTTTTCTCCTTGACAGCTTTAAGGATCTTTTCCTTGGTCTGAATTGATCATGTGCAGATTATAATGTGATGGTGGGATGCCCTATTTTGGTCTGGTCGATTTGGAGTTCTAAAAGCTTCTTGTATTTGAATAGACCTATCTTTTTGCATGTTTGGGAAGTTCTCTTCTAGGATCCTGTTAAAGAAATTTCCTAGAACGTTAACTTCTGTTTCTAGGTGTTCCTCTACAACCATTATCCTTAGATTAGGCCTTGTGATGGTGTCTTCCAAGTGTTGGATAGATCTATCATATTTCTTGCATTTGTCTTGGATGGTTGTATCTTCTTTCTCTATAATGTCTAGGCTCTCTTCAATCTCCGAGATTTGATCTTCTGCATGGTCTAACCTGCTGTTGAGACTTTCTACTTTGTTTTTTATTTTTTTTCTTCTAGTTGGTCAGCTTTGATGGCTTCAAATTCTTTGTTGAAGCTTTGTTTTTGATCTTGTATGAACTTCTTTACTTCCTTAATTTGGTGTTCAGTGTTTATTCTCAAATCACTTAGTTGATTGGTTATGATTTCCTTGGACTCCCATTCCTTCTGTTGGTTTCCATTCAGCATTCCCTTTGTGGTCTACCTGACTTCCTTCAGATCTTTGTTAATGGATTCCATGAATGCTTTTAGTGTTCTTTGTGTATTCTCATCCTGCTCTCTCAATTCCTGTATTACTCTTTGATTGGCTTCCTCCCATTTGTGAGATTCCTGTAGTTCTCTTTGAGTGTTCTCAGCCTGCTCACTCCATTCCTGCCTTTCTCCTTGAGTATTCTCAAGCTACTCACGCAAATCCTGTATCAGTTTTTGAGTAGCTTCCTCACGGTTATGATATTCTTGTATAAAGTTTTAGATTGCCTCCTCTCTCTCCCTATCATGCTCATACAGAGTCCTTTCTATGTTTTCAATCTTTTCATTTATCAAGTTTGCCAGCAGTGTTTGTAGAGCTTTTTGGGAACTCTCCTCTGTATTATTCATTATCTGTTCTGTCCCCTGGTTATCATGAGTGGGAGTTGAGATACCCGGACTTGCCATTTTTCTTGTGTTTTTCCGCCTTACTCAGCTCATTTAGGAAGAAATTAACACCAGTTTTGTGCTAGAACACTATGTTAAGGCAAGCATCAACCAAAGTCTGTATTTGTACAGTCAATAGTCTGCAGATACAATGTAGTTCAACAGCTACATCTGTTCAACATCAAACAACTATATATTTATGGGCTATGAACTGCAAAGAAGAATTTGGTAAACCAGAAATTATTAGGTTTAGGAAGAGATGTGGGTAAAAAATAGGAATAGAGTGATGTGGGAAGGCACAGGGAGTGTTAGCTAAGTCCTAACCTTAAAGTAGGCAATAGGTTGGATAGGATGAAAGAAGACAGAGAGAAATAAAAGAAGAAAGAGAAAGGGAACAAAAAGAGACCAGAAAAAATAGAAAGGTAAAAATTAAAAATATTATACAGAAAGAAAACAAACTATTCAGAGAAGACCATGAATATAATGAAAGAAGTGGAGGAATATAAAGGAGATATGAAAAATTTAAAAATAAAAATACTTAAAATGTTATATAGGTACAAAGATGTAGTACTGCTATTAAGGAATTTACGTGTAAGAGGTTTTGAATTGAGTAATAAATTTGTGGATTAAGTGTGTACACAATGGGGGATAAGGTCTAATAATCGACTACGGGTTTGTCTGAGGATGTGCAGAACAGCAATTAAGTCACATAAAGAACGAAAGAGAAGAACAGGTGAAAAGGATAAGAAAGAAAGAAAAAAAGATCAGAAGTTCAGTAGAGCTAAACAAAAAACAAAACAAAACAAAACAAAAAAACAAAAACAAAAAAGGGAAGAAAAATGCACACACACTTATACCCCTAAAATAAAATTCTAAGAGAAAAAAAAATTACTAGAAAACAATTTTTTTTCAAAAAAAGTTAAAATTAAAAATTACAAAATGTTTTTAAGAAAAAAAATTTTTTTATAAAGGTACAACAAAAAAAAAGTTCTTTGATTTCTTTGGAAGCGGTGGGAAAAATACTGTGTCTCTCTTGTGTCCATAACCAGCCACTTGTTGGAGTCTCTGGTCTTGTGTTTCTGTGGCTTGGTTGGTTACTCAAATCAGTTTCTTTGAACAGACAGAAAAATGCTCTGCGATCCTCCTCCCAGGTTCGTTCAATGGGAGGAGGTGGCTTTTCCTTCGAGTTTGGAGATGCTGTGATGAGGCTAGGATCTGGGTAGAGTTGAGGCCTTTCAGCAAACAGTAGCTTTTCCCGGGGGCTGGTTTGTGAGAAACTCACAGAGCCCAGCCTGGAGCCACTCTCAGGGTTTCTGTTTACTGAATTTCAGTTGATTGTTGAGGCTGCTAAATGGAGGAGCAGCCTCTGGGTCTGATTACCCGGTGAAGAAAGTCACTCCTGGGGCTGGCAACCAAGCTGGGTGACTTTTCCCTGGGTGGAGCTGAGTCTGGCAGGTCAGGTTAGGCTCTTGTGATCTGCTAGATGACTCTAGATTTATTCCAGGGCCTGTGTTGGAGCTAGCAGCTCCGCCCGGCTTTGTCGGTATCCAAGATGGAGATCTCCGGTACTGGGGGGTGGCGGGGAAGGGTGGCCTTCCCTCCTCTGCTCCCTGAGAAGGAGTGAGAACATCAGGCTTCTACTCATGCCGAGTCTTGCTTCCTGGGTCATCTCTGGTCTGCAAACTGCAGGAAGAAGATGTCTGCTCCTTGTCGGTTCTTACTGGTGTTGAGTGGAATCCGCTCGCCGGCTGCATCTGGCTCCTTCGTCCCGGACTCTCTGTGATTCAGGTATGGCGGTGGCAGTTGCCGCTGCCACCATGGCTGCCGCCGTGGCGGCTGCTGGAAAGTGCTCAGGGCTGTCTCCCTGCAGTTTGCAGACCAGAGATGACCCAGGAAGCAAGACTCGGCGTGAGTAGAAGCCTGATGTTCTCACTCCTTCTCAGGGAGCAGAGGAGGGAAGGCCACCCTTCCCCCCCCAGTACCTGAGATCTCCATTTTGGATACCGACAAAGCCCGGCGGAGCTGCTAGTTCCAACACAGGCCCTGGAATAAATCTAGAGTCATCTAGCAGATCACAAGAGCCTAACCTGACCTGCCAGACTCAGCTCCACCCAGGGAAAAGTCACCCAGGTTGGTTGCCAGCCCCTGTATTTTCTCTCTCTGGCCTACCTCTCTGTCCTGTGAAGGCACACTTGGTGTGATTCTCTGGCTTAGGACTGTTCATTGGAACTCTAAAACTGCTTTCTATGCGAGAGCTTGTTTAGCCTCCAGCTTCTCCTCCACCATCTTCCTGGAACCTCCCTCAATTTCTCATTTCTTATAATATTTCTGGGCCCCAATTCCTTGAGACACAAGAATTAGCAGCAAGCAATTGTGTAATGCAAGGCAACTTAAAATGAAAGATGAGATCACAAAATCGAAAGAAAGTACTATATTTCAATCTCAATTTACAGATGACCAGCCCATATGAATGAACAAGACCAGAAAGTGTCACAAGATTATTTTTAATGCCCTTCCCCTAATGATTACTGTAATATTTCAGTCTAGCATAAGTGGTCCCAAAAATAGTTCCTGGAAGGATAGATCAGTGATTGATCTATCATGGCCAGGAAAACTTGACTTAGAGGTCAAATGTAATTCAGCAAAACATTAATTGAGAAGATCGTTTGTGCTTCAAAACACTGGTACTTTAGTACACCTTGGTTCTGTGTTATAAAAATGTCATTCTCAAACCAATGGTAATCTACATTTAATCTCCTGAAAGTGTGTTCCTTTTCAAATAAACTTTTTGAAATCACACTTGCCAAAATAACATTTGCTAAGTAGATGACACTTAGTGACATTACAAGTTTTTCAAGTGTAGGGAGCAAGTTACAATAGAGTTGATTACTTTACCCATCACTAATGCGAAACAGGTTCAACCATTCCTTAAAGTGCAGAAGTGGTACCATGCACCATTTGTGTTGTTCAGTAGGTGTCTTCCAGAAATTTGTTAAATAGATCAGACTCCCATATTTTAACCCCAAACGTTAGCTAATAAAGTAAATTTCATCACTTAATAAGGGACATTTTAAAAAGTCACAAATACTTGCCTTATCATATGTTGTTTTGTTTTCCCTCTGTCTAACGTAGTTAGAAATATGTCTTTAAGTCTTGAATATGGGTACTCATCTGAGATGTGACAAAATCTATCTTCTATTTCTATCATATTCCTTTATAGTAGTAAATGTTAGTTTTCTCTTTTCTCCAAAACTTATAGGTAGTATAAAGTCTTATCCCATGTAAAATATAATAATCACACACCATTGTACAAAGCCATTTATAAAAATTGGTAGTTAAGAATACATTCAAAGCCATATTTAAACTTTCTTGTTGACTAAAGATTAATCTGCAAATGGATGAGAATATAATCATGTCTAGGTGTTCCAAGTCTCCAGTCTTGCAAATTCTTATTGCAGATGAATGAATTATGGAAATATAACCTGACATCAGTTCAAGTATATGCAGGACAGAAACTCCATGGAATGTATATAAACCTTTCAAAATATTAACAGACAGTTTAGCAGAATGACTATCAGGAAGTTGAAACCAAAGAGGAATAATAGTAAATATATAGAAGGAATGAAAAATGGAACAAGGGGCAAGTACAGCTAGAATACTCAATGTACACATTTGAGAAAGGAAGTGCTAAACCAGAAATAAATCTTGTAGAAGGGGTGGTTGAGAATGATAGAAGGAGTCACTGTGATCCAGGAGAAATGGATAATTAGGTGGACATATTTAATTGTGAGACACTTGCACAACCTTTGGAAATTCAGTTAAAAAACACAAAAACAAACAAAAACACACAAAAATCACCAAACAGCAATCTCTAGAGAGTACGAATATGACCTCTCAAAAATTTTAAGCAATTAATGAAGGGAAGTGTTGGTAAAAGCAAACAAAACTGTTCAAAGCGGGCAGTTTAGCGTAGGGGAGGATTCTAAACAGATTTAAATAGATTATCTAAAGTTATAAATCACCTATATCTGCTGCAAATATTAACTTTCTCCTATGAGTTCTCTTTGTCTGAACTGGATGCTCCAGTCCTGAGCCACAACTGATAGCTTGTGAAGATGGAATGTAAGAAACAAGATGAAGAACCCATTACTAAACTGTAGAGAAAACAATCCTCTATTTTTTCTCTCATCTCTCTTCACTACTTTTTATTCATACTTTTAGGTCAATTCATTTTGAATTACATTTTTCTTCTTTATTCTGGCAAAGTAATTGGTCAAATAATTCACTAAATATTATTTGCCATTTTTTTGATTATGCTGTTTAATTGAATAAGCGAGTCCATTAAACTTTCCTCTTGCATTTGGTTGCCATGAAACAACATCTATGTTAATGTGGACAAATCTAATGTAAAATTTGTCTCCAGAAAACCAGTCCAAGAAGCTATGATCACAAATACTTGGCTATATTTTTTTCTTTTTTCTTTTACCTTGAAAGTCTTCTTGTGTCTAAATTACACAGACAAATAAGTACTCCATCACTTTTTGTTTCAATCAATTCTAACCTCAAGGATATATTTTGCTAACAAGATGCTTAGAGGAAACCAAAAAAATGCTCCATTTTTGTCTTCTCTCTTAAGACTCTCCTTAGATACCATATCAGAAGCAGTGAAGTTATTCTTTACAAAATTATTTATATAGATTATTTTTCTCGTGGTCTTGCATTTGATCACCAAGATGTATGGAGAAGAATAGAGTTAAATCACCCATACCTTTGAAGACAGGTCTGTTACAAAAGGACAACGCTTCTGTGTCCTACTTCTATGTCCTCCTCTTAGTTCTTCCCTGATTTTCTTGGCTTCAAGTCTAGTGAAGCTTCAGCCACTGCTACATCTTCATGTTTTCTCTTTTAACACTCTTTTAAGTTGCCTCATTTGGATGTGGAATTTATTTTCATGTCTTCATTCAATCAGTTCTGCATTGTAGTGAGCCAAATAGGCTCTGTAAAATCACTTTAGGTAGCAAAAATATTAAGACAATCTATATCAAAAAGTTTTGGCTTCCCTTTACTGCTGAATCCAATACACTTAGCTAGGGCTTCTAAGAACACTATTTTCTAAACTTTCCCATTTGCTAAATTCTTTTCTGAACCCAAAACTTTTTTGGGGGTGGGTCCGGTGATGGGGCCTGAAAGTCTGGGCCTGGGCAGTCACCTTACCAGAGTGACCCAAATTATCTGTTTGATAATTAAAGTTTAATTCACAAATTTTGATGTCTTACTTTTTAAGAATTTGAATTTAAATTCCACTACAGCCTTGTTTCACACAGTGAGTAGATTTCCTGGGTAATGACAATTCTCAAGGGAACCTACTGGATTTATAGCACGTTTTCCGAGGTTTGTTTGTTTAGTGTGAAAAAGAGCCACCTTTACCCACATTGCTTCCTCTCTACACAGTCTCCATGGATTATTTTGCATGAAAGCCTATTTTCCCAGGCAATTTTAAATTTTCTTAATAGGCTAAGGTGTTAAAAATTTTGAACAATTAAAATTTACCTGTCATAACTTTAAAACTCCTTTGAAATTCCTTTATCAGAATCGCAAATTCACCAATCCTAATACCACCTTTACCATCAAAAAGATAACAAGTTGTTTTCATGATTTAGTGTTCATGCAACTATTATTTTCCAGTGTCATTGTTATGTGTGTATATGACCATATAAGCTGATGCTGAGAAAAACGAACTTCAAGATATGGAAACAGATTTTTATTTGTGGTTTTTGTTTTTGATGTACTATGTAATAGCTATTTTCTTTAGGATTTTCCCTATGGTTTCTCCCTGCTGTATTTGTTTTTGGTACCCTGTGTATTGTGTACACATTTACCTTAACTAGGGAAGGGAAGAGGAACAACAAAATGGTGAGAGAAAGCAGAAAGGCAAACCAATGCAATAGCAATATTCCCAAGACAATATTTTGGAAATGGACATTACAACTTGTGAGGGGTGAAGTGGGAAATGAAAACTGAGAAAAATGAGGGAGAGGTAACAAGTTTGAAAAGTTATGCCTTCACTACCTTACAATTACTGTAACCACACTGTACATCACTTTGATAATAAAATTTTAAAAATAAGCTGCATAAAATATAATTTCACTGTATTGGTATAGTAAATATTATTCTTTATGTAGTAACTTTTTAAAAATCAAAACTATTTGACTTCTAATTTGAATTAATTACCCTTTTTTTATCAGCGGGTCATCAAATTGAATGTTATCCATCTAGACAATACTTTCACAATAAACTTGCGAATATTTTGAAAAAGAATAAATTTAGTACTTTCTCATACTAAAACTGAAAAGAGATTAATTACATGGAAACCCATAACATTTAAAAGTAAATAAGTTGTTAAAAGGACAGAATATATGTGTTATTAAAAATCCCTATGACTAGCCGGGCGCTGGTGGCTCAAGCCTGTAATCCTAGCTACTCAGGAGGCTGAGATCTGAGGATCGCGGTTCAAAGCCAGCCCGGGCAGGAGAGACCTTGAGACTCCTATCTCCAATAAACTGCCAGAAAACCGGAAGTGGTGCTGTAGCTCAAGTGGTAGAGCTCTCGCCTTGAGCTGAAGAGCTGAGGGACAGAGCCCAGGCCCAGAGTTCAAGCCCCACGACCGACAAAAAAATAAAAATAAAAATAAATAAAAATCCTTATGACTAATTATTGATTTTTAAATTATCAACATTCCATACCTGAGAGATTCAAAACAGTACCTGTTTGCATGTTATGAAATTCTGCCATAAATACAGCTTACAATGTGCTGTTACAACTTGAGAAGTCAACAGAAAAATAGCCACATTATTATAGAGGATAAGACTATGAAGCATCTGTAATAATTAATTCTTCAAAAGTAAGCAATTGTTTATCAGAGTAAGCTTTATTTGTATGAACATCAATCCCAAGATTTATGCCATAAAGTCATCCTAGACCAACAGTTTCCATCTTGTAAAAAGTGCACCTTAAAATTCCTTAATTCACATCTTGAATAGCTTAACCCTATTGTGAAAAAATACTACACCTCTGCTAATGTGATGCCCTCCTTGTACAGGAAAGAATGCCACAATAAACTGAGCTGCATCATTTTTTCCCCCAGTGGCATTCTTGAGATCAGAACACTTGCAAATATTATTTATATTTTACTTTTTAGCTATCATAGATATTCAGGATGCTAAGATCGGAAAATTATGGTTCAAAGCCAACTCAAGCAGGAAGGTTTCTTAGATACTTATCTCCAATAAACTTCTCAGAGAAAGCCAGACACAAGTGGTACTGAGGTTGAAGTGGTAGGGTACCAGCATTGAGAATAAACAGGCTTAGTGACAGTGTCCAGGCCCAGAGTTCAAGCTTTAGGACAAGCAAATAAAACAAAAACAAAAATGAAAACAAACCCCATACCTAGAATTTTTCTCAATGTATAAAGAGGCACGTAATTAAGGAAATGGTTTCCTGGGTTACATATAGGAAGAAGAAAGAAGATGTCACACAATTACTCTCTTCACACCATATTATACCACACCCTCAAAAGTTGCTCTTTTCCCAAATTTATAAATTACTGTCATCCATTTGTTGGCAACTCTGTCTAGATTACTCACATTATCATGTTATACATGAACTGTTGGTATTATTTATTAACTAAGTTCTAATTATAACTCTCTTGAAAATATATTCTAGGAAAATAGAATGCCAATATAATTTGTGAATTTGTCAATTAAACCTTCTACTTAAAAAGACTTTTGTTGTATCCTATAAAATATGAAATTACAAAGAAAACCAAAATATTAATTTTAAATCTCAATTCTAGTTTAGCAAGGTCTAAAAAGTTCTACGTTAGACATACTTTGCTATTTCTCCAGGCTTGAGCTTTTGTAATCCTTCATCAGTTCTTTGGAATCTAACAGAATGATACCTACTTTCGCAATTTTGGGGGAGGGAATCATGAGCCATTTTGCATCTAGGTATGTTCTGTAATGAAGAGAGCATTTAAAACAAGTGAGGACTGTATATGTGTTGCATATCAATAGGAAACTTGACTTCTCAAAACATGTTAATGAAATTAGCCCGAACTTCCAACTGTGTATTCCTTTCTTGTTGTTTGGTTTGCTTTTTTGAGAAAAAAGTATACTACCTGGTCCAGGGAAGGTATCACTGTGTAATTCCACTGCTTAATCTCCTGTCTTAGTCTCCAGGATTGTACCACATTACCCTGCCATAGGTTGTTGGTTTATTTAATCTAGATAAAGACTAGCAATTCTGAACTTCTCCTATGATCTTATCCACTAGACTGACTGCTCAGACTGTTTATGTACTATTTTCAAAGATGTTCTAACATTTGACACAGGATATGAACATTTTCAGATGTACTTGCAGGGGTCTCTGATTCATTCCTCCATGGATCTGATCCCATTAATAATGATTACTTGAATCTCTTACTGTCTCTGGTCCCTAGCTATATAATATTCTCAACTTTTTTAAAGAAAGTTCACTTGAGGGCTTTCTAATACTAAAATTATCACTTGATTGTAGTCTTATTCAGGACATATTTTCTATTGTTTTCTAACATTTCTACATATTCTGAGAATTGTTTCATTGTGTATTTGTGTGTGCACATGTAAGTGCTTCTCTGTGTATGTGTATGTTTGTATGTATTTATGCAAAAGTCTCAAGCTCTTATTCAGCAATCTTGCTCATGTCTAGGATTCCAGGTTTGCCTGATTAATTATAGGTAGTGTCTCAAAGCCTGTTCTGCCAAGGCTGGATACAAACTGAACTTCCCAGAATCCTTTACATCCTTAGGTTTTATTTTTCTTGGAGTATCAACTTTTAAGCTACAAACATTTTTGTGAGTGTAAAGTGTAAGCTGTAGCCCAGATTTTTAACTCAAGAATTCATATAAAGATAGATTAACATACACATTACATATCCTGAATGTACACTGTTAGAAAGGTGATCGCAAGCCTAGTGGTGGTTGGTTCTGAGGATTGGGGTTCAAAGCCAGCCTGGGTAGGAAAGTCCTGGAGAATTTTTTCTCCAACAACTACCAGAAAACTGGAAGTGACACTGTGGCTCAAGTGGTAGAGCAGTAGCCTTGAGCTGAATAGCAGAGGGACAGCTCACAGTCCCAGAGGTGAATTGCCATGACCAACAACAGCAAAAAAGAATATAAGAAAATGAATGAAATTTAATGTGATCTTAGCCACCAGTTTCATTGCTAGTATAATCCCTGTTCTCTCAATATGGACTCTTTTTTTCCAGTTAAGTCCATGATCGAATATCTGACTTGCATTAGAAACAGGATTATTCTTCCATTCTACTTTTTACAAATTTACGTGATTAGCAAGCATGATTTAGAAAGGGAGTGGCCTCACGCTTCATGTTCCACTTAGGAGTAATGCTTTCTCTATATCACTCCCATAACTCTACATGCTGGACTTGACTTTATTGTTTCAATGCTGTCTTATTTGTAGAATCTTCTCTATTGTATTGAACCCTTATACATAAACACAGAACTTCTCTTTCTATTATTATTGCTATTATGTCTCCTACTGTTAAATCATGTATACTTGGGAAATTAATGCACAGCACAGACACTCAAAAAAAATGATCTGAAACCCTTCTTCCCATTTAAAATTCGCCTTAATTTACAGAGCAATTAAGAAGTTTGAACTCAATATACTAATGGATAATGTATTTATAAGCAATTTAAATTTCACATTTTCTCTTTACTAAGTCTCTGAAACACATGTTACCACATGCCCAAAGGTGTCCTTGTGGTATTTCAATGAAGCCAGAAAACTTACATTTTATCTGGAGCAGCACCATAGATTGTTACTGGAAGTAAGTGGAAGTAACTGTTACTGAAAGTGTAAACTGATCCCAGGAGAGGTATTGAATGTAGAGGAATGACAAAATTCAAGTTAAGTTTTGTTTTCCTGTTTACAATACAAGAAAAGAATCCAAGGCTTGAAAGAAACTCTGTTCCTGACTTTTTTTAGTGTGTCTTTTACTCATATAAAACTTGTCTATAAACTTCTAGTCTAGTTGAGAGTATTACAAAAGGAAACAATATGCCATTTGAAGGCCAACATAGGACAAAGGAAATAGCTTCATTTTAAAAGTGGTCTCCTGCAAAGGAGCAAAGACATGGAGGTTTAAAGTGTCTTATGGATGGATGTTTCACTCCTGAGATCATTCTCTTGTTGCAGGAGTTATCAATTCCTTTAGTGTGGTCTTGAGTTTTCCATAGCAATAAGGATTTCAAAAGAGCAGGATCCAGTGAGTATGATCAGTAAAAGGAGCTTCTTCTCAGACCAGTACTCCTATAAGAGGGTCCCAAAGAAATACCTGAGGTTTCTTTGTTTGCTTGTTTTTTTTAGTTTGTGCTGGTTCTGGTGCTTGAACTCAGAGGTTGGACCCTGTCCCTGTACAGTTGTCTTTCCTGCCTACCTGTCCCCTACTGACTGACTGACTCTACTGACTGAGCCAATACTCCACTTTTGCATTTTATGGTGTTTAATTACAGATAAGAGTTTGACCAACTCTGATGCCTGGGTTGGCTTTGAACTGAGATAGTAATAAATCCAAGTGACATCAATTTATGGACTTCTCTTTTGATCCTAGACATATTAGATGAAGTTTACAATAAAGCTAATATTTGACAATTTTTAAAAGAAGAGAATATGTTCAGCAAAGAATCCATAACTTAAGTAACTCAGCAAAAGTAGGTGCACTGAATCAGTTTGGAATTATTTTCTCTGCTTGGGAAGATTACTATTGACTTTGTCGTTCCTTTTGGGGAAACTTAAAGTCATTTTTGCACTTTTTCTGTTGGTCATGGGGCTTGAGCTCTGATCCTGGGCAATGTCCCTCAGCTCTTCAGCTGAAGTCCAGTGCTCTACCACTTTAGCTACAGCACCACTTCCGGATTTCTGGTGGTTAATTGAAGATAAGTGTTTCATGGACTTCCCTGACCAGGCTGGCTTTGAACCACTATCCTGAGGTCTCATCCTCTTGACTAGCTAGGATTACAGGCATGAGCCACCAGTACCCGGCTCCTATTTGTATTTAGTGAAGTTAATGACACTAAGTATACAAGAATGGAAAACTTAATGAAATGATTTGACATTGCAGTTTTTAGAATAATTGAGGTAGCAATAAATATGTCTTCCTTTGCCATTTTGTTACATTAATGACTCAGGAGCTATGGGACCCTTACATTAGTAGCCTCTTCCATCTGTGTAGGTATATTTATTATCAGGAAATATTCATAGAGAAATTGAGAAAGACATATTTTTAGAAAGCACTGTATTTTCACAATAAAAAATAATAAAAAAAAGGAAACCAAAGGAGACCAGGTATGCAAGAACAGCATAGAAAGAGATATATTTATCACACAGAGATTAAGAACTGGCCTAAGAGATTTAGAATGCAAAAGGCAATGAGGAATATGCCTAGTTGACAACTAGTTCTTCAATAACCAAAAATGGTTCCCTAGAATGGTTTCTGCTATACCTTAGTTACTATCATTTATTCCTTCCATCTGGAGTCATTTCTTCTCTTCTGTCACAACTGTTAATTAGCCTCTGCCATTTTGGTGACATGACTGGCCAAAAAGATTTCCAAATCTCACTTAGACTACCCTTCTCATTGAGATTAGCAGTGAATACTCAAAAGCCTGGAATCTTTGAATTTCCTGAATTAATCTTCACCTGACATCTAAGCACATTCCTGGCATTAATTGCCGTGACCTTATGAACAAAACTTTTTTTCAACAAAGTATCCTAATTTAGCTAAAGTGCATGAATTAGGGACTATTGTCAGGTATCAGTATGGAACCAGCAATTATATATTCCTAGTATGGGTTCTTTATTTTCATTTACAAAATGTTTGTTTTGTTGTTGTTGTTGTTTTGCCAGTCCTGGGGCATAAACTCAGGGATAGAGAATTATTCCTCAGCTTTTTTTTTCCTTCAAGGCCAACCCTCTACCACTTGAGGCACAGCATCATTTCCAGTGTTTCTTTTTCTGTTTATGTGGTTCTGAGATATTGAACCCAGAGTTTCATGCATGCTAGGCAATCACCATACCATGAAGCCACTTTCCCATAGCCCTAAATGACTTTCTTAAGATGGCATTACATTTTCATTCTTTAACTATGTATCAATTTTGGCCAGAATTTTTTTTGCTAGAAAAGGACATTGAACACAATACTGAGTACAGTAAGGCTAGATGGACAATGGTCAGCCTTGGTCTAGCCAGGCACAGCAGGGCTTACCTCATGGAGCTGGTACAACAGACTGAGCAAGATATCTCCTGACCAACAGCACACCTCCAGGATGAGAGGGCCACCTTGGTTCCAGCCACATGGGGACGCTGGGCCACCTCCTCCAGCACCCATTCAACAAGATCCTGAGAGAGAGAGAGAGAGAGAGAGAGAGAGAGAGAGAGAGAGAGAGAGAGACAGAGAGACAGAGAGACAGAGAGAGACAGAGAGAGATTGAAAGAATGTCAGAATTACACTTAATCCTGGTGCAGGTGGCTCATACCTATAATCTTAAGTACACAGGAGGATGAAATATGAGATCATGGTTCATAGCAAACCCAGGCAGGAATGACTGTGAGACTGTTATCTCCAAAGAACCACTACAAAACCGGAAGTGGTGCTGTGACTCACTTGGTAGAGCTCTAGCTTTGAGCTGAGGAGCTCTGGAACAGGGTCCAGGCCGAGTTCAAGTCCCACGACTGACAAGAAGTGGACTTCCCACCACAAGAAGTGGACTGAATAGCACCCATTTTCCTAGGGAGCATGGCTGAGAAGTCAGGCCGTGCTTCCTCTCAGCTGGGAGTCATGAATAGGTCACTCGGCTACTCTGTGCCTCAGTTTCCCCAGCTGCAAAAGTGAACAAAGTGAAGGATCCCCTTCCTCATGGGGATAGGGTAATAATGAAAGAAAGCCATGTTTTGTTTCATAATCCGATGCCTGTCGCACCATTAATAACACATACATCTTATCTCTTTCTGGGTATCTTACTGTCATATGCTCACAGGATTGCTGAGAACTGTATCTGAAGGCCCCTCCCTTTGCCTGGCCCTGCTCCCTCTGTATTAATCCCTTGTTTCCTAACAACTGTCACATGAGGAGATTGAAGTCCAATGGTCGAGGCCCAACCCAGAGCTTCACCTGTGGTCAAGAATTGGCTGCCATGGACTGAGTTTGGGACAATCCATCTAAACCAATGACAGAGCATGGCACCATATGTCTACAATTCCAATTACAGAGGACAAGGCCTGGTGGTGCATGCCTATCACAGATAGGAAGACCATGATCCAGCCCAGCCTGAGCATATATTAAATCTCCATCTCAGAAATCCCCAAGACATAAAAGCTTGGCTTGAATGTTAGAAGACCTGACTGGCAAGCCTAAGGCCTTGAGGTCAAACCCTAATATACAAAAAATAACCAGAGGCCCAGTGCCGGAGGCTCTTGCCTATAATCCTAGCTACTCAGGAGGCTGAGATCTGAAGATCACAGCTCAAGATTTAAAGTAGGGTTGGCTTCACCCTTCAGACATCATAATGAGAAGACCTGGAGTCTGAGCTAAGCTGTTGTACTCCATACCAGCAGGGCTCATATCCTTACTAAGTGTTGGCCATGCTCTCTTTCACCCTGGGAAGCCACCCACTTCAGGCCACACTCCCAGGTCCTCCAAAGCTCCCACTGCCACCAACCAGGCCCAAGAGAGTACACAGCTCCAGGGAACAGAGATCCTTTGGTCTTGTAATTTAACAATGCTGAGTCCCCTTCAAGCCTCTCCCCCTTCTAGGCCCCCAGACCTCAGCTGTGAAGCCCATGCACCCCCCAAAGATAGCAGGTAGAAGTTACCAAAAGCATCCAGCCTCCTTGTTACAACACAATTCTACACACACACACACACACACACACACACACACACACACACATGCACACACACACACACACACACACACACAGACACACACACACACACACATTCAGAACGGTGACAGAACAGAACACTCTTCCTTGCAGCACCTGCAATTTGCCAACAGATCACTCACCTTAGTACAGTCAGGCTGTACAAAGAGAAACATGACCTCTCTTTCTATGTCTCTCTCTGCCTCTCTATGTATGTCTCTCTGATCTCTCTGTCTCTCTTTGTCTCTCCCTGCCTCTGTCTTTGTTTCTGTCTCTGACTCTCTCTGTCTCTGACTCTCTGTCTCTGTCTGTCTCTCTCTCTCTTTCACAAACACACACACACACACACACACACACACACACACACAGAGCTGTGCATCTCCTGAGTTTGTTGGAGACCAGATGGACCGGGAACACCAGCAGAAGCTGGTAGACATGGGAAATGTGATCAACTTGTGAGAACTTTAGACAGTTGGGGGCGGGGGATTGTATGTGTGTGGGGGGGAGGAGGAGGTCTTCCCAGATATTCACCTTCTGTTCTGACCCCAGCATCCTTACCTCCCTGCTGGGTTTTCTGGGACCCTCTTCAGTTGAAAAAGTTTACCAAGCACAGAAGACAAGGTCTCACACAGAAAGGGGGGTCTATCTTCTGCATCCAACACCCTCACCCCCAGGAAAAAGGAAAAGACCCCAGAAGGCAGGTGTGGGCATGCAGCTCCCCACCTCTGACTAAAGCCTCAGGTTCTCACCAGGGAGAAGGGTGCAGATGTGCTGCTGTGTGGCTCCTACTGCTCCATGCCGGGGGCTCTTTGGTGCCCACTCCTCATCCAAGCCTGCATCTTCCCGTTTCCTGGGACACTGGCCAGTAGGGATGGGGGTGGGATCCTCAGGTCAACACCCACTCCCACCCCTGGGGCACATTTGCCGCAGGGCCTGGCCCAGAGTGTGGGGCACAGTAGAGGTGCGGGTCCGGGACAGGAGGGGGAAAGGGGGAATATGGGGTGTGGCTTCCATTCTTGTATCCCATTAGTCAGAAAGAACCATGAAAGAATGGGGGTGTAGCTGGAATCCTGTGATGCAGAAAGAATGGGCAGAGTCAAATAATAGCAGAACCTTTCCCAGGAAACTCTGTCCAATCCAGTTGGGAACAAGAGGGTGACCTGCTTTAGCAGGATGGCTGCACAGATTGTTGTATATGGCTGTTTATTGCCAGTCCTGGACCTAGAACTCAGGATTTAGGCACAGTCCTTGAGCTGCTTTTGCTCAAGGCTGCTCCACTACCACTGGAGGCACACGCCTCTACTTCTGGATTTGTTGGCACAAGTTGGAGAGGAATTTCAAGGACTTTCCTGCCAAGGGTGACTGACCATGATCCTTCTATCACAGCTTGGTAAGTATCACGGAGGACTGGTGAGAGCCACTGGTGCCTGGCTAATCATGGGTCTTGCTGATGTTCTTGGACAGACCAATGAGTTCCCTATCCTCAGGTTAAAGTAGTAGGAGCTGGAACCCACAATTCAAATCCTGGTCCTGCCACCTCCAAATGGCAGGAGATCCTAAGAAACTCATTTTTATCCATATAATGGAATGTGATGTGTGTCATGATAGAATAGTTCTGGAATGATTCTAGGACAAAATTATATGCAATTATATTATGGTACACTGATCAATTTTAATTAATACTTTATGAAGCATTTAAACAATCACATTCATTTAAATGGGGGCATAATGAAATACCTAAGAATTGGGCATCACATAGTGTAAAGGTGCCAGGACTAGGATTTGAACTTATGGTCTGGGTAACGCTGTTTCACTGTGTGGGAAGGTGAAGCTTGCCTCCTTGACGTCAAGAAATTCAAGTCTGTTCCTTAGGCCTGAAATCAATGCCCACCACTAGAAAACATCCTATTTGTATAAATTTTAAATATATGATTTATATTTATATACATATTTTGACTCGGTATTACGTTCAGTGTAGTTATTCACTTTATTTTTTTGTTTTATTCCTGTATTGACTATTCATTTTATTGACTATTATGACACATAGAATAGTGATTACATTGATTACATAGGATATAGGTCTGCATATGTATTCCACTTCATACCTGACACACAGAACTTTCACAGAAAAGGAAAACATGTGTCACCACCTGCTTCTTACTCCACGATTCATTTTTTGGGAGTGCTGACATCTGAACTCATGGCCTACAAGGCCCAATTCATGAATTGGTTAGTGTCAGCATGCCATCCTTGGGAAAACTGAGCTGACAGGCAGTTCCCAGGACCTGAGATCGAGCCCCATCAGTTGAAAAAATAAGAACAGATTGACACCCAGATAGTAGTATGCTCATAAATATATATCTTTATAGAGTGACAGAGATGTCTATACATTATTCAGTTATATGGACTATATTCCTACCAATTCTTGGGTATTTATTATGCCTCCATGTAATTAATGTTATTGTTTTCATCATTAACAAACTATTAAGTAAATTAATCAGTGTCCTGAAATTATTGCATTCCTGTAATATTATTCTTTTAATGATTCATAAATATTAAATGAAATCAGTCTCCTGAAATGATGCTGTCTAATTTTATACGAGCATCATTCATAATCAACTCATTCAACCATGACATTGATAACATTCCATTGTTATTCCTATGGACGGGACCTAGTCTCTTAGTATCTCCTGCCTTTGGTTGGTGCCAGGAAGGGGATTCGAAATCAGGACCTACCTTGCCATGTGGGCCTATGGCTTCCCCAATAGTCCGCCAACCTTCAGAATTGCAAGGTGAAGTACTCTTTGCAACAGGGTCATTCAGACACAAGAGGGTCACCGGGCTATGAAAGAAAACCTAAAAAAGGCCATCATGCCATATTTTTTCGGTGCATTTTTTTCCACACAAGGCCTGGGGGTCTAGGATCCCGGGATCAGCTGTGGGTCCAGTGGCTGCACCCCAGCATAGGGTGATTGAAGCTGTTGCCACGACCTGAGTTCAAGCCACATGCTGAGGAAAAAAAATTAAAAGAAATTAGCTCCCTGGCTTGCAATTCACCCTGTTTATTCTGCCAGGCTTTGGATTTGAACTCAGGGTCTGGGTAAATCTGCAGCACTGTGGAAGAAGGGGAAGCTCATCATATTTAAAGATAAGGAAGTCAGGCCTGTACTCTAGGCCTGAATTCAAGCCACAGCCCTGGAAAACATACTATTTGTATACATTGCAAAGATAGGATTTGTACTTACCTATGGATGTTCAATCCATACACATTTGGTGTGGTTGTTCCTTGTACTTTTTGTTTTATTCATTTATTTACCGTTGATTTTACTATGATGACACCCATTCCGTTTATTACGTTGATTACATCCTATAACATGACATCTAGATTTTTAGACGTGTACTCCAGCATGCCTGACAACCTGGACTCTCAGAGTAAATAAAAAAAGTTGCACACTTGACTTCATACTCCATGATCCAATTGTTGGTAGTGTTGGGATCTGAACTCAGGGCTTAGCAGGACCAATTGGTGAATAGTTTACGGTGAACACACCAGCCTGTGAGCAACTAAGGAGTTAGGCCATTCCCAGGATCTGACATTGATCCCCAGGATGGGCCACAGTAGTCATAAATTCATTATTTACACATAGGATCTATATTTACATGTGTGGACAGCATCTTGTATTTGGTGTACTTCTTCTCCTTATTTTCTGTCTTATCCATGGAAGTACTGTGCATTTTCCTGAGCATGTTTACAGATATAATAGTGTTTACATGGATGACAATCTATTGCTATAGGATTATAGGACTTCCTATGCATTCTCCATCCTAGCTGAGACCCAGGACTTTCACAGGACAGGAAAACAGGTGAATTGATGGGCTTCTCACATCAGGATTCATCTTTTGACACTGTTGGGATTTGAACTCAAAGCCTAGCAGGCCCAATTGGCAAAAGGGTCAAGGTGAGGACACCACCCTGTGAGCAACGAAGGAGATAGGCCATTCCCAGAACCTGACATTGAGTCCAAGGGAGGGCCAGGATAGGCATAAATTCATAATTTAAACATAGGATCTATATTTACATACCTGTGAAGACAGCATCTTGCATTTGGTGCACTTCTCCTTATTTTGTGTCTAATTCATGAAGGTATTGTGCATTTTATTGAGTATGGTGACAGGTATAACTGTGCTGACATGGATGACAACCTGTTCCCCTGGTTATAGGGTTGCCTATGCATTCTCTATCCTAGTTGAGATCCGGGACTTGCACAAGAGAGGAAAACATGTGCAAAGAGTGGCTTCTGACAACAGAATGAATTTTTTGTCAGTACTGGGATGTGAACTGAGGAATGGGTAGCTCTGTTGCACTTTGGGGTAAGGAGAATCTCACAATCCTTGAAGACTAGAATGTCAGGCCTGACCCAGAGCCTGATTTGAAGCCCCAACACTGGAAAAAATAACAAGCCCACCTTTTTTAAACATAGGGTTTCTCTTTACCTGCAGGTGTGGTATGCTTCTTGCATTCAGTGTAGTTATTCTTTTAATTGTGTCTTATTCATGGATGTATTGTGTATTTTATTGAGTATGGTGATAGATATAACTGTGCTGACATGGATGACAACCTATTCCCATGGCTATAGAGTTGCCTATATATCATTTCCCATCCTTGCTGAGACCCAGGACTTTCACAGGACAGGAAAACAGGTGGATCTATTGGCTTCTCACATCTAGATGAATCTTTTGGCAGTGCTGGGATTTGAACTCAAGGCCTAGCAGGTCCAATTGGTGAATGGGTCATGTTGAATACAACAGCCTGTGAGGCACTAAGGAGCTAGGCCATTCCCAGGACCTGAGATGGAGCCCAGGTGGGGCCAATATAGTCATAAATTCATCATTTAAACAGAGGATCTATATTTCCATAGCTGGATGAGCAGCATCTTGCATTCAGTGTAGTCATTGTCTTGGTTTTGTGTCTTATTCATTGATGTATTGTGTATTACCTTGAGTATAGGATGACAGATATAACTGTGGTGACCTGGATGACAACCTATTCCCATGAGTATAGAGTTGCCAATGCATTCTCCATCCTAGCTGAGTACTTGCACAGCACAGGAAACCTTGTGCAATGGCTTGCTTCTCACATCAGGGTGAATTTTTGGCAGTGCTGGGATTTGAACTTTGGGCCTAGGAGGCCCAACTGCCCAATAGGCCCATGTGATCACACTAGACTGTGAGCCACTAAGTTGCTGCACTGTTCCCAGAAACAGAGATCGAGCACTAGGGAGGCCACAATTGTCCTGAATGCATCATTTAAACATGGAATGTATATTCAAATCCGTGTGTGGACTGCATTGTGCATTTAGTGTAGTTATTCTATTTTGTATGCTATTCATGGATGTATTGTGTATTTTCTTCAGTAAATGATGACAGGTATAACTGGGCTCATATGATAACAACCTATTCCCATGGCCCCAGTGTGGCCCATGCATTTTTCATCCTAGCTGAGACCCAGGACTTGCATAGGAAAAGAACACAGGTGCAACAATTGGCTTTTGACATCAGGATGAATCTTTTGGCACTGCTGGGATCTGAATTCGGGGACCAGCAGACCCAATTGACGAATGGGTCCATGTGAGCACACCAGTCTGTGAGCCACTAAGGAGTAAGGCTGTTCCCAGAACCTGAGATGGACCCCCAGGTGGGGGTATTGGGGGAGGGCACACAGCAGTCATCCATTCATAAGTTGAAGGTAGTATGCAAATAAGTACACATTTGTATAGAGTAGGAGAGACGATAACCTGTGATGGAATCCAATCTACCATGTGTCTACTGATTCTTGGATCTTTCCAGATGCCTTCATTTCATGACTGTGATGATTATTGTCACGCTTCATCTACACTGCTTTACAAATAAGCGATATCCCATGAGTCTTGCCCATCATTTCCTAGTCACATCATGCATGAAGTACTCATTCAAGGATAAGATCGATCACATTCCATGACTTTTCCTGGTCCAGAAACCAGTATCTCAGGATTTCCCGTCATTCAGACCCAGGATGGTCACCTTGCAAAGAAAAAGTTATAAAACCCTGAGCCCTCTACAGCTCCCTACTATTTCTGCTGTTCTGTTTTTTTTTCGTCCTGCAAGCCATCTGGGCCTAGGGTCCCAGGATAGTTTGTGGGTCCCGAGGCTGCCCCCCATCCTAGGGAGAGTTAAGCTGAGTCAGAGTTGCCATGACCTGAGTTCAAGACCCGTAGTTGGCAAAATTAATGAACTAACTAACTAACAAACTAACTGGAAATAATAAAGCTCCCTGGTTTGGAATTTCTACCAGTTTTCTTTCCTAGCCTGGGATTTGAACTCAGAGACTTGATGAATGTATAGCAATGTGACAGAAGGCGCAGAGTTGCCACTACTTGAGTTCAAACCCCATGCCAAGCCAAAATAAATAATTAAGTCTCTGACCTCGACAGGGAAAGTTAATTGTGAAGACTGGCGGGAAGGGAAGGTAGGGTGAAAACAAACGACGAGGCAACAATGCTCAATAGGAAATGTACTCATTACTTTGCTCATATAACTGTGACCCCTCTGTACAATATTTTTACAGTAAAAAACATACAAAAATATGTAGTGCTCAAGAAGCACTTTGGGGGTAAGTGAAGGATGTCTGAGTAGCTGTACAAAATTCTACACTGATATTTTTAAATGTTCATTATGGAACTGAATAAACATAACTGCTTCTGTTACAAATATTAAGTCATTGTCTTGGAACTGGGGCCAGTATTTCTGCCATTGCTGGGATTTGAGCTCACTGTCCAAGTAACTCTTTTGCACCATGGGTGAAGGCTAAGCGCACTGTTCTTGAGGAAAAGATTTTCAAGCTAGAGTTCGCAGGGCCTGAATTAAGACCCTCCAATAGAAAAAAATATTTGTATACATGTGTAATATATGATATATAGGTACATATGTATGTTTATTTCATATTATGATTATTATTATTGATTTTGTATTTAATTTTAATTTATTCATTATATTGTTTATTGGATTTAGTATTATACACATAATATTAATTACGTTTTGTACATCTATTATAAAATTATACACAATAATTTAGTACATTGACTCATGCTCATTTTTCATTAATACTTTATTAAGTGTTTAAACATGATACATAATTAAATCGAGGCATTTGTCAAGTCATCACATGGTTAGAGGCTGTCCCCAGTATGAGCTTTGTCTTATTTATCTTTGGACAACTTCCTATAGTGATTTGTTTAGATGACTTATACTCAGAAGCCTTTTCTTATGGATAGGCAAGTCGAGGGATGAAATCATAAGGTTGGGGCTGGGAATGTGGCTTAGTGGTAGAGAGCTTGCTCAGCATGCATGATTGCCAGGGTTTGAATCCTCACTGCCACATACTCAGAAAAAGCCAGAAGCTGTGGTGTGGCTCAAGTGGTAGAGGGCTAGCCTTGAGAAAAAGAAGCTCAGAGACAGTACCCAGGCCCTAATTTCAAGCCCCAGGTCTGGCAAAAACAATACGCCAGATTCCAGTGGCTCTGGAAACTTACTTTCTCTGAAGGCTGAGATCTGAAGATCACAGTTTGAAGACAGCCTAGGGAAGGAAAGCCTGTTAGACTCTTGCCTCCAATGAACCATCAAAAAACCCCATGTGGCACTGTGGGTCAATTAGTACAGTGTTTGCCTTGAGCTGAATGGCTCAGGGACAGCACGCAGGCTTCAGTTTGAGACACACAACTGGAAAAAGGGTGAGGGATAATCAAAGTACTTTTCCTATTTCCTAATTATGAGAATATTTTTTCGTAAATGAATGCTGTTGTACACCAGATTTGGAGCCAGACCTCAAGGTGCAAGTGTAGCACATACATAAGCCCAGCCTCTCAGACTCTAGCATTATAAACTTGTGTCCTTCAGGGTTCTGAAAGGCCCATTGTTGAAAGGCTTAATATGCTCCCCAAGTCCTTTGTGATAAGCAGTTGACTTGTATTGTCAATGTCATTATAGTTCTGAACCTAGCAGAGAACCAATAGCTCAAGCCCACACACTATCTCAGGAGGCCTAGGTCTCAGTATCACAGGGTGAAAACAGCCAGGGCAGGGAAGTCTAGGACACCTGACTTCCAGTTCTGAAAGGTCAGATGCTCAAGAGATTCCTGTGTTTCCCTTGGTGATGAGAAGTTACTTATGCTCTAAATGTTCTTGGAGTTCTTGAGCTATAGAAGGAAAGAAATATTATTGACCCATCCTGGGTTCAAATGAAGGTCTCAGGATCCAAGCCCTAGCCCTGTTAGCAGGAAGAACTACAGTGTAACATTATTTGAAGGACAGAAAACAGTTTCAAAAGCCAGGCTAGTTGGAGAGACCTAGACCTGCAGGATTAAGAGGCCGAATGTACACACTCAACAGGGAAGTGAGCTGCAAAACCACTTCATTCATTCCAGGCACAACCAGTAATGAGGGAAACCTGAAACATTTGTTAGAGTTTCAGCAGGGTCAGGCTTTTCTCAGCCTCTTCAAATGATGACTAATTAACCTTCCTCCCTCAGGTGAAAGGAGCCTCAGGCTATCTTTAGGTTACCAATAGAGAGCCAGTTTAGTGGGGGAGAGGGGCGGAACAGAGTAGAAAAATCCTGCTTCCTGGTCTTAGGGAGTGGGTTTTTGACTCTCCATCTGTCCGGTTTGAAGACCGTTCTATCTCTGCCAGTCCATTCTCCATACTTCATGCTCCAAATCATTAATGCAAATCCCCAGTCCAAGGAGAGGTAGGGCCATTTCTCTTCTGTCTCCAAGCAGCTGAGTTAGAACCTGGCTCTGCCCTCTTGACTCTGGGGTGCTTGGCTGCCTGAGAAGTGGGACAGAGACAGTCATCCTGCTCTGCGGTTGTGTGAAAGTGATGCTGGTGTCCTGGCACACTGCAGAACGCCTCATGACTAGAAAATGTTCCCTTCTTTCCTTCTGATGTGAAAAACAGCTTCATCTATCAACTTTCTTTCTTTCTTTTCTTTTTTTTCTTTCTTTCTTTCTTTCCTTCTTTCTTTCTTTCTTTCTTTCTTTCTTTCTTTCTTTCTTTCTTTCTTTCTTTCTTTCTTTCTTTCTTTCTTTCTCTCTCTCTCTCTTTGTTTCTTTCTTTATACCTACTTACCTACCTAGGTAGCTATCTCTTTGCCAGTTGTTGGGTTGAACTCAAGGAATCGAACCCAGGGCTTCTTGTATGCTAGGCAAGCACTCTCTCATTAATCCATATTCACAGCCCCTTCATTTTTTTCTTAATGGTAGTTTTTACATAAGTATGCTACCATTTTATGTTCTCAAGTTTAATTTTCTGAATACCGGTTACTTCTAAGAAACCTGATCTTCTCTTCCCCTGCCTGATTTGTGACTGTTCCTGCATTGGCCTCATAATAAAATGTAAATAAAGGATGCTGAGAGCTTCAGTGTGCATCATATAAAGACACAGGCCTAGAACCCTGGAAGAGAAAAGCAATGGGCCTGAAATAAAGAGAATGATGCAGTATGCGCAACTAGCATATCTGAAAAATAAACCAGTAAATAAAAGCAGAAACATTGCATAGTCTGTTTGCACTATGGGAGGTAATATACATACACACATAAGTAGGTAGGACACTGATACATAAACTTGGCTTTCTCTTTTTGAATTTTTTTTGTGGCCATCCCGGGGCTTAAACTCAGGGCCTGATGTGTTCCTGAGATGCTTTGCTCAAGGCTGAGGCACTACCACCACCACAGCTCCACTTACCACCATCTCGTAGTTAACTGGACATAAGCAATTCCCAGGCTTTCCTGCCTGGTCAGGATTGTATCTCCTGCTCAGTTTTCTCTCTTAAAGCAGAAGCTCTACCCTCTGGGCCACTGCTCCCCTTCTGGTTCTCAGGTGGTTTATTGGATAAAATAGTCTCAGAGACTCTCCTGCTCGGCTGGCTTGAATGGCAATCTCCTGAGGAGGCTTCAAGTGGTTTACTCAAGAATTCACCGAGGAACTGCACCACACAAGCCCTTAGTCTAAATCTCGAGGGGTACTAGAAAAAAATGGAAACATTGTTAAACTCAAGTCGCAGGACCCCCACCAAAAAGACCACCGAGAGTCAGACTTTACAGCTGTTTTAAGGTTTCACTTAAATGAGCTGCAGCTCGGGCCTCGTCCCACACTCTGACACAGAGGAGCCTAGTTGGAGAGCATCAAGCTGAAGATTTGCAGGGTTTATAAAGGGACACAACCAACCAGGTGTTTGGATTACCACCATGTGTTGCTCTGCTAGAAGCAAGCAACAAGTGGTCACTGCCTCAAAACTTTAACCCTGCATTTCCCCCCTTTGACTTATAGTCCTGAGACACTATCTTATGGCTCTGGCCCAAAACTAAACTCCAACAGCTCTTGATTTTGAATGGATTATGGTCCCTCTCTGACCTTAGCCATTCTATTAAACATCAATACCAATAACAAGCAGTTCATTTTTCTTTACTTGAGACATATGCGGAGTGGTTGGATAGGATGCTTGGAGACTTCCCCATGTTTCCCCACAGTTGTCCAGGGCAAAGTGGTCAGCCAGTCTGAAGTGGAAGCAGTGGATCCAAGCAGCAATGCCATCCACCTTAAGGGCAGTAGGTGTAGCCAGTAGCACCATGTAAGGTCCCTTCTACCAAGGTTCCAGAGATCTCAAGTTGTCCCTTCAAACAAACACCTAGTCCCCTGGTTTAAACAAATTGGGGGCAGGAATAGAAGCAGAATCATATAATGCTCTAAGCTGGGGCCACATCCTCTTATGCACCAGCTCTAAATAGTCAAGCTTACACAGAAATTCAGTATAATCCAAATCAGCAAACAATTCAGTCTGGAGGCTAGGTTGGGGGTTGTCCATACATTATTTCAAAAGGAGTAAAGCCAAGCTGATAGGGTGAATTTCCTACTCTAAACAGGTCAAAAGGAAGCAGCCATACCCAGTCTGCACCAGTCTCCAAGGCCAATTTAGTTAAGGTCTCTTTTAGAGTCCGATTCATTCTTTCTTCCTGCCCTGAACTCTGGGGTCTATAAGCACAGTGCAATTTCCAATCTGTCCCCAGTGCTGCGGCTATTCCCTGACTTTTGAGACAAAGGCCCAATGGTGGATGGGAAGCCATACCTGGGTAGGATTTTCCAGGATCTTCTTAGCCACGACGTTCCTGGTCTCATGCTTTGTTGGGTAGGCTTCAACCCATCCTGAAAAAGTGTCTACAAAAACTAGCAAATATTTATATCCAAATTTTCCAGTTTTAATTTCTGTGAACTCTACTTTCTGATACACACCTGGTCTATCTCCACGGAGGCGAGCTCCTTTTGTAACCAGTTGATTGGGGGCATTGGTGAGCTGACAGGCTTTAAAATTTTTAACAATGTCCTCAATGAGTTGATTTCCTTGCCTGATTTTTACTTCTTCGGGTTCCCATGTGTGAGACCCAATGGATTCTCATAAGAATTCCCTTGCCCAATCTTTGTGGCAAGATAAATTTTCCCTCACCAGTTTTCCATCAGTCTTCATTTCTTTCTCTGTTCGGGGGTTAGGCCATGGAAATTTTCTTTATTCACTGCAAATCTTCTTGGGAGTACTGAGGCTCAAGAGCCATAACTTGTGGCCCTGGGTCTACTTCCACTCTGGGCTGGAGGGCCGCCTCCTTAGCTGGCTGATCGACCAAGTTATTTCCTTTGGTTATTGAATCAGTTACCTTTTGATGGCCAGGACAGTGCATAATGGCAATATTTGCTAGTTCCCATAAGGCATGGATGAGGCTTAAAATTTCTTGTTTGTTTTTAATAGCCTTTCCCTCAGCTGTCAACAGCCCCCTCTCTTGGTAAATGGTTCCATGAACATGCACAGTGGCAAAAGCATAGCTACTATCCGTGTAAATATTTAGTCTCTTCCCTTGTCCCATCTGTAGGGCTTTTGTTAGTGCCACTAGTTCTGCTCTTCGTGTAGACGTTCCCTGGGGGAGTGTTTCTGCCCACACTATCTCAGTGTCCGTGGTGACTGCTGCACCTGCGTACCTTTTTCCATCTCAAATGAAACTGCTGCCTTCTGTGAACCAGGTATGCTCGGCATGCTGCTGCCTTCTGTGAACCAGGTATGCTCTGCATGCGATAGTGTCCAACAAGTCTGGACTCTTTTCCTTGGCCTGGTTGCTCTTTTTACACTCAATTTCACATTCTCTGTCCTTCCTTTCCTGTCTTTGCTCCTCTGTCTCTCTCTTATTGTAAACCTTTTCCACTGCAGCTAATAGATCCCTAATAGACTTTTCACCAAGTCTGTCTAGAGCCTGCAACTTTTGCTTTATGTCTGGATCAGCTTGACTTATATAGGCAAACATAAGCATCTGAACCGACTCCTGGGTCTCAAGATATTATGGGGTATATTGACTAAAAGCTTCTATGAGCCACTCAAGATATGTTGATGGACTTTCACTTCCTCCCTGTCTAACATCAAAAACTTTGGCCATATTAGTAGGTTGGCAAGCCGCCACCTTGAGACCTGCCAACAGAGCCTGGTGATAGATGAGGAGTCGCTCCCTACCTTCAACCATATTGTAGTCCCATGTTGGTCGGATCTCAGGAAAATAGGCAGTGATCAGGGCAGGATCCATGATAGGTGCTCCTGTGGGGCCAGGGATGTTTCCGTGCCAACTCTTGGATACAGTCTCTTTCTTCAGTGGTAAAAAAGACCTGTAAAAGCTGACTAAAATCATCCCAATGGGCTGATGAATAAAGTGAATAGTTTAAGCAAACTAATTAAATCCTGGTGTTTCTCAGAAAAGGGGGCATTTTGGGTGTATAGGCATTTTTGTATAGGTCACTGGTAGAAAATGACCAATATTGGAGTTGCTGTTGACCATCCACATACACAGGACCTACGCTGTGTAAGAGAAAAACAGCTGTATGAGAAGAGGGGTTGATCCCATGGCATCGTTGAGTGACTGGCCCCTCAGAAACTTTAAGGGCAGGTGCCGAGGATTCTATAGCTCCCTCCTCCTCTTGATCATTCTCAGATTCTGCAAAAAGAACCTGGAAAGGAGAGTATGGGGGAGGAAACGTTTCTTCTTCCAAGTTATCTCCCTGAAAAACCAGGGGGTACCTCTTCTTTACCTCTTCCTCTGTTTCTTTTTGTAAGTCTAGGGGGCTAGACGGAGCGGTGCCCATGGTTTCCAATCCCGTCAGTTGTACAGCCCAAAAACCAATAAACAGTACAAACAAAACATATGCAGGCCTGACAGTTACAAAAAAAAAGCTTACAAAGAGGAGATTTCCCAAATTGGTCCACTGACTCCTGTCATGGTGAGGTTCCCCACCCACGCCCCACAGCAGAAGGACCAGAGCCACATTGGGCAAGTTAGGCCTCTGTTAGGAGGCCCTCTTGGTCAGTTCCGGCCCAACACCGAAACGACCCCCGTCCCAAAATTCACAAGGTGGTGTTCCAAGAACCACCCCCCAGCCCACCCCACACAGTGGGGTATCAACTCCCACCCCACACGGCGGGGTTCCAAAGACCCCCTCCCCACAAGAGGATGTGGGACATCTCCCAGTTCCTCCAGGGTTGTTGTGCAAGCGCTTCAGCTTCGACAACCCTTTGTACATGGGAGCAGCCATCCTCACAAAGGAAAATGAAAGTAAAACAGAAAACGACAGGATATGACAAATTAACAAAGACAGCGCTGTTTTACCTTTGGAGTCTGAGATCTCAGATGTCTTTGGGGGGATCCCTGAAGGCCTCCACTAATGTTATACCCAGGTTGCAGGATCCCCACCAAGAAGACCATCAAGAGTCAGATTTTACAGTTGTTTTAAAGTTTTATTTAAACGGGCTGCAGCTCGAGTCTCATCCTACACTCCAACACAGCAGAGCCAAGGAGGAGAACTCCGAGCTAAAGATTTGCATGATTTATAAAGGCACACAACCGTTGAAGAGCCTTTTTGCTATTCGGGGAATTTTATTGTTCCACATGAATTTTTGGATTGCCTCTTCTATTTCCTTGAAGAATGTGGTTGGAATTTTGATAGGTATCACATTAAATATGTAGATAACCTTGAGAAGTATTGTCATTTTCACGATGTTAATCTTTCCAATACAGGAGCATGGGAGATTTTCCCATTTTCTAAGTTCTGTTTTGATTTCCTTTTTCAAGTTATTAATGTTTTCATCATTGAGGTCCTTCACTTCTTTGGTTAAGTTAATTCATAGGTATTTTATTTTTTCTGGGGCTATTACAAATGGAGATGCTTTCCTAATTTCAGCCCCTCTTTTCTCATTGTTGGAATACAGAATATCAATACCAAATTTCAAACTCTACTATAAAGCCATAGTAATCAAAATAGCTTGGTACTGGCACAAGAACAGACCTCAGGACAAATGGAATAGAATTGAAAACCCAGAAATGAACCTACAGACATATAGCCATCTAATATTTGATAAGGGAACTAAAAAATAGAATGGAAGAAAGACAGCCTCTTCAGTAAATGGTGCTGGCAAAATTGGTTAACTACTTGTAGAAAACTAAAGCTAGATCCTTATATATCACCCTGCACCAGAATCAACTCCAAATGGATCAAAGACCTCGGAGTCAAAGTAGACACTCTGAAAACATTACAGGATGGAATAGGAGAAACCCTAGGTCTCCTTGGCGCAGGCCAAAATTTTCTTAATAGAGACCCGGAAAAACAACAAATCAAAGAAAGGTTGGACAAATGGGATTGCATGAAGTTGCAGAGCTTCTGCATGGCAAAGGAAATAGCTAGCAAGATCAATAGAAAACCCACGGATTGGGAGAAGATCTTCACTAGCCATACAATGGACAAGGGTCTCATATCTAAAATATACTTGGAACTCAAAAAATTAAATCCCCCAACAACAAATCCTCAAAGAAACAACTACCCAATAAATAAGTGGACTATTGACTTAAAGAGAAACTTCTCTGAAGAAGAAAGAAGGATGGCCAATAGACACATGAAGAAATGCTCAACATCCCTAGCCATGAAAGAAATGAAAATCAAAACAACATTGAGATACCACCTCACTCCAGTTAGAATGGCAAAAATCAAGAACTCTAATAACAACAAATGCTGGAGGGGATGTGGACAGAAGGGAACCTTACTTCATTGTTGGTGGGAGTGTAAACTTGTTCAACCAGTTTGGAAAGTAGTATGGAGGTTCCTCAAAAGACTCCACATAGAGCTCCCTTATGACCCAGCAGTCCCACTTTTGGACATGTACCCAAATGTTTACAAACAAGACCACACTAAAGCTACCAGCACAACCATGTTTATTGCAGCATTATTTACCATAGCTAAGATATGGAACCAACCCAGATGCTCCTCAGTAGATGAATGGATCAAGAAAATGTGGTATATATACACAATGGAATTCTATGCCTCCATCAGAAAGAATGACATTGCCCATTTGTCAGGAAATGGAAAGACTTGGAAAAAATTATATTAAGTGAAGTAAGCCAAGCACAAAGAAACATAGGTCCCATGATTTCCCTTATTTGCAATATCTAGTATATGTATGTGTGTGTCTGTGTGTGTGTGTGTGTGTGTTTGTGTGTGAGCACCTGACGGTGTGTGTGTGCGTGAGTGTGTGTATGCGTGCACACACATACATGAGTCCTGAAGCTTGACCTCAGGACCTGAGCACCATACCTAGTTTCTCTTGTATAATGATATCCCTCTCTCACTTGAGCCACAGAGCCTCTTCAGGCTTTGTCCTAGTGATGTGCTCCTGAGAAATGAAGCCCAGGATTTCGTATATGGAAAGCACTCTACCACTAAAGCACATTCCCAGCCCTCTACTTCAGCTTTGTTAGTTTAGTTCTGTCTTTTTTTGTTGTTGTTGTCGGTTGAATGAGATGAAGTCTTGGCCTGGGTGCTGTCCCTGACCTCTTCAGTTCAAATCTTGTGCTCTACCACTTGAGCCACAGAGCTTCTTCCGGTTTTCTCGTAGTTCATTGGAGCTATGTTTCTCAAGGACTTTCCTGTCTAGGCTAGCTTTGAACCATGATCCTCAGATCACATCCTCCTGAGTAGCTAAGATGAGAGACATGAGCCAAAAGCACCCAGCTTCCCCTTCAGGTTCTTAGTAGTGAATTGGAGATAATAGTCTCATGGTACCTTTTGTGTCTGAGATAGTTTGGAACCCAGATCTTTAGAACTCAGCTTCCTGAGAAGGCAGGATGAGAGACCAGCTACTGACCCATTGGCTGTGGGCTCTGCTGCAAGGGAGTCCATGGCTCCACGTGGTGGAGTGCTAGCCATGAGCCCAAGACGTAAGGGTCAGCGCTTAAGCCCTGAGTTCAAGGTTCATGTCCGAGAAAAAACAAAACAAAACCGTTGTCTGCTGTAGACAATTCACTAATCTTCGGTAACACATAATTTTATCCCTGACATGGGGACTTATCTGAGCCTCAATATTCTTGTCTGTATAATCATCTAAGTTGTGGAGCTCTTACATAGACAAGATGTAAGAATGCACCCGGTTAAGGACACAGCACATGGCACTCGTTGCACCACTCAGCACACAACTTCCTGTTAAAGACTCAGCACCCAGCACCCAGTGCAAGACACAGCACACTGCATCCTATGAAAGACTCAGCACATAGCACCCTGTGCGGGACTCAGAATAGAGCACCCTATGGAGGACTCAGCACATAGCTCCATTCCACAAGCTGTCATTAGAATTAGGGTGCTTTCATCAGTATCACCATTCTTTGAGGAAAATTTTACAAACCATACAAGTTCACATCTAATGGTTTAGTGGGGTGTTTTTTGGGGGGAGGGGTTGTTAGCCATGGGGCTTGAACTCAAAGCATGGGGTACTGTTCCAATAACATTTGCTCAAGGCTAGAGCTCTACCTCTTGGAGCCACATTTTGAGGTGTCTCTCAGACTTCCTGCAAAGACTGGGTTTTAAAGCTCCTGAGCAGCCAGGATGATGGGCATAAGCCAGGATGATATGGGTAACCCGTGGAGCTTGGTTGCATCGGTTTACATGTGGTTAAGTCAGGTTAGGTGGCTGCTGTCAGCACCAGTCTCCTAGCTTGATCTGTAATGAGGTATTTGAAGTTCTGTCCTTCTATAATTGCAGTTAGACCATTCTACCTTTTTGTGTTATCAGACCTGGGGCATGAGTAAGAGCTTAGACACTGTCTCTAAACGTTTGTGCTCAAGGCTAGCACTCAATTAATTGAAAGACAGCAGAACTTCTGGTTTTTCTGTTTTGTGGCACTGAGGAATCGAACTCAGAGCTTCGTGCTTATTAGGGGAGCACTCAACCACTGAGCCCCAGGAGTGAATGAGGTACAAATAGATAGAGATTGCTGTATATAAATATTATATATACAAAATGAGATTTCTGCATATTATTAAACTATAGATAATATTACTACCAATTATTAGGTATTAAATTATGTCTCCGTTTAATGATGTGTCCCAGTTAACAATTAATAAAGCATTAATAATTACTCAATATCCCATTATTGTTTATCATATATGTACATATATCCATATATATAATTAGATATTTCATAGAATGAGACCAATGTCTATATATTATTAAATTATGCATCATGTGTTACTACCAGTTATTAGTTATTTAATTATGTCTCCATGTAATTTTTATTCTGTTAATGCTTAATAAAATATCAATTAAACTTAGTGCACATCCTACACTTATTGCATCTAATTTTATCCTAGAATGATTCACTACTAATTCAATCTGTTTATTATTTACTGTAGTGGCAATTCTTCAACCTATGATGTTTTTTACCTTTATTACATCCTATTACATAGAATATAGATTTGCATCCAAATTATACATCCTACCTGACACAGAGCACATTCACAGAAAAGGAAAACTTGTCATGCTCAGCTTCTCACTCCAAAATTACATTTTGGCAGTGCTGGGATCTAAACTCAGGCAAAGAAGGCTCAGTTCATGAATGGGTGACTGCCAGCACAGTAGCCACTAGTCAATTCAGCTGCAGTAACCAGGCCCTGAGATAGTGCCCTGTATGTTGACTCTAAATTGTGCTTAATGAAGTTATTCATTTACCATTTATTTTATTGACTGCTACAACACATGGAATATTTACTACATTTATTAAATAAGATATAGAATTGCCTATGCATGAAACTTCACACCTGACACCCAGGACTTTCACAGAAAAGAAAACATGTGTCACCCTGTGTCTTACTGCATGATTCAATTTTTGTGAGTACTGGCATCTGAACTCACAGCCTACAAGGCCCAATTCATGAATGGGTGAGTGTCAACATGCCAGCCTGGGGCATATTGAACCGGCAAACAGTTCCCAGCACCTGAGATTGAGCCCCAGGGGTTGACAAAACAAGAACAGATTGACATGCAGATGGTAGTACACAAATAAATACAGATCTTTATAGAGTGCCAGAGATGTCTATACATTATTCAGTTATATAGGCTACATTCCTATTAAGTCTTGGGTATTTATTATGCCTCCATGTAATTAATATTACTGTTTTCATCCTTAATGAATTATTAATTAAATCGACCACTGTCCTGAAACTATTGTGTCCACATAATTAATAGTATTCTTTTAATGTGCCAAAAAATATTCATTAAAATCCTTCGGACTCCTAAAATCACTCTCTAATTTTATACTAGTATCATTCAGTAACAACCAATTAAACCTTGACATTCATAATCTTCCATCGGTATTCCTATGAATAGGAACGAGACTCTTAGGATCTCCCTCCATTGGTAGGGGTCAGGACCCAGCTTCGAACACAGGGCCTATGTTGTGGTGTTGGCCCATGGCTTCCCTGAAAGCCCAACAGCCTTGAGCAATGGCAGGTTACCAACACTTTTCAGCCCTGTCTTTTAGACCCAGGATGGTCACCTTGAAAAGAGAACAAATGTAAAATCGGCAGACATCTGAAAGTTACTGGGTTTTTTTTCTGTGTCGTTTTATTTATTTATTTTTCCTGTCAGCCTTTGAGGCCCAGGAACCTAGGTTCGGCTGTGGGTCCAGTGGCTACAACCCAGCCTAGAGTGATCAAAGCTGAGGCAGAGCTACCATTGAGCTTGACAAAATAAAAATACATACATGCATACATACATAGATACATTAAAAATATTTAAATAATTTTGAGGCTACTTGGCGTATTGGAGCCATTTTTTCTGCCGAGCCTGGGATTTGAACTCAGGGTTTGGGTAAATCTGCAGTATTGTGGGGGATGGGAAAACTCACAATGCTGGAAGACAAGAAAGACAGGTCTGTTCCCAGGGTCTGAATTCAAGCCCTAGCACTGGCAAAAATAATATTCGAATACATTTTAAAAACACGATTTATATTTACATATGCATGTTTATGACATATTGCATTTAGTGTAGGTATTCATTTTATTTTGTTTTTATTTATTTATTATATATTTTAGAGAGTATGATTACATGTATAACATTATTTACATCCTATTAAATAGAACACAGATTTGACTATGTATTATACATCATTCCTGAGACCCAGGACTTTCACTGATAAGGAAAACAAGTGAGACAATTGGCTTCTTCTACCACGATTAAGTTCTTGGCAGTTCTGTGATTTGAACTCTGAGCCTAGAAGGCCCACTTCATGAATGTGTCAATGTTAGCACACCAGTCTGACACAAGTGAAGTTGTCAGGCAAATTTGAGGACCTGAGATAAAGCCCTAGGAGTGGCCAATATATAAACAGATAGATATGTATATTGCAGGGTGTGTATTTACATATGTATATGTATCTATAAATAAAGTTATAGAGAGAGACAGATAGACATTTATATGGATTCTACTGTATAGTGATGTCTATATCTTATTTTTATATACTCTATTATTATGAATTATTTGGTCTAAAATTATGCCTCCATTAATTAATCATAGTGGGAGACGATAAAATATTAAATTAATCAATGACCTATATTTATTGCGTACAATCTTATACTACAATGACTAGCTAATTAGTAGTTCAATTGGTATATTACAAAGATTCTATTATTGTTCTTATAGATAGGAACGAGTAGGTGGAAGTCCCAGGATCAAACTCAGGGTCTTGGTTTCTGGGTTGGGCTGAGGCTTCACTGACAGCACGCCAAACCTTCAGCCATGCAAGGTCATGTACAATTTTCAAGCCGAGTCATTGAGATCCAAGATGATCACAGTGCAAAAGAAACAAAGGTAAAACTGTTGTCTAAAACTTCCTGGTTTTTCCTCCTCCATCTTGGTTGGTTTATTTTTTTGTCAGAGCTGGGAGTTGAACACGGGTCCTAGGATCCCTGGATCATCTGTGGGTGTAAAAGCTGCACCCCAGCCTAGGATAATCAAGGCTGAGGAAGAGTTGTGGTGACCAGAGTTCAAGCTCGAGGCCTGCCACTCCAAAAAAGTTAAGGTCCTGGATAGGAGTTTGGGCCATTTTATCTGCCATAATTGTAATTTGAACTCGGGGACTGGGTAACTCTATTGTGCTCTGGGTGATGTGAAAGCTAACCTCCTAGAAGAAAAAAAAATCCAGAGCATTACCCAGTGTGTGAATTCCAGCCCTAGAACTGGCAAAAATATTATTTATATACATGTATAATATATATCAAATATATGTAGTTGCATAGATATTACATATGGTACCTAGGACACAATATTACCACAGAAAGGAAATCAGGTCAACATTGGCTTCTTACTCCACCTATTGACTTTGGCACTGCTGGGATTTGAACTCAGGGCCTGAAATGCCTAATTCATCAAGGGGTCAGTTTAAGCACAGCAGCCTCAAACAAATTCAATGCCAGGCAGTTCCCAAGACCTGAGTTCTAGCCCCAGGAGTGGTCAATATATAAATAGAGAGATGTATAAATTGCTGCAAATACATGTATATATATATATATATATATATATATAGAGAGAGAGAGAGAGAGAGAGAGATGTATATGTATATTCCACTGTACATTTAAATATAAATATATTATAGAATGTGAGATGTCTGTATATTATTAAATGGCATTTAACATATTACTAATAATTATTAGGTATTAAATTATTCCTCCATTTAATGAAATATCATGGATTAAGGGCCAATAAAGTATTGCCTTGTGTAAATGGAGCTCAGAGTCAATTTCTAGGCTCATAGTTCAAACCTCAGGATCTGCACTAAAAAGAAAGGGCCAGTAATTCCATGTGTCTGTGTATATATGCATGTATTTCTATCAGTGAACATCCATAGTCATTAGGAAAAATAGCACCCAGCTAAGAAATTTGCTTTGAATAGAATGATATCATAGCACAGAGAGTGCTTTCAAGATAGTGCATGTCCCTGGTCAAAAAATTAAGACACTGGCTTAGAATTTGCACCATTTTTCTGGCAGGCCTGGGCTTTCAACTCAGGGTCTGATTAATGCTTTGTCACTGTATGAGAGGGGAAACTCACCATCGTTGAAGACAAGAATTTCAGACCAGTTTCCAGGGCCTGAATTCAAGCCCCAGCACTGGAAAAAATAATATTCATACAAGAGATCTATTTACATACATGTGTTTACTCCCTATGACATTTATTACCCTTATTTATTTTTTATTTATTTTATTTAGTATTATTACATATATCACATTTATTTCATTTATTACATCTTATCACATGGATTTATTTGCATATGGATTATACATCATCCTGAGACCCACAACTTTCACAGAGAAGGACAAAAATGGGTCAAAATTGGCTTCTGACTCCACATATAAACTTTTGGCCATGCTGGGATTTGAACTCACAGCCCCCACAATGCACAAATCATGAATGGGTCAGTTGTAAAACAAAAGCCTTTGGCAAACTGAACTGCCAGCCAGTTCTGAAGACCTGTGATCAAGCAATAGTACTGGCAGATAGATAGATAGATAGATAGATAGATAGATAGATAGATAGATAGATAGATAGATAGATAGATAGATAGATAGATAGACGTGTAGTTTGCTATGTATATGAGAGAGAATGTGAGAATGTTGAATTATATGTATTATGAATTATTAGTTATTAAATTATGCCTCCTTTTAATGAAGTATCATGGTTGAATACTTATTAAAGCATTAATGTAAGAGTAGTCAGTATTCCATAATTGGGAGAACCATACCATGTTGCTAGAATGGAAGACATTATCCAATACTTTTTGTGTGGCATTCTATAAGAGAGTTATTAACTAATTGCAAATTTAATTGTTACTTTTATAACATTTCATTAGGCATTCCCATGGATAGGAATGATTTTCTCAAAATCTCCCTCCATTTATAGGTGGCAGTACTGTCAGTTTAACTCCAGGCCTGGGTATTTTACTTTGAAATGCAAACGATTGGAATTACACTGTGAAGATTTCAGATTGTCAGGATGAAAGAAAAGAATGAGAAGGAAAGAAAGCTAAGTGTCAGTGGATCCTACCTGTAATCCTAGCTCTTCAGGCGGCTGAGAGGTAGAGAATGCCAGTTTGAATTCAGCCAGGACAGGAAAATCCACCACACTCATTTCTGAGGGATTACAGGAATAAAAAATCCCCATGAATGGGACTATGGCTCAAGGGCAGAGCGTTAAACTTAAGCACAAGAACTCAGGGACAGTGCCTAGGCTCATAGTAAAACTCCCAAACCTGGCAATTAAAAAAAAAGCCAGTAACAACATGTCTCCCCATGTATGTATGCATGTATTTCTATTGGCGAAGGTCCAGAATCCCTTTAATGAAAGGCATCCAGCTAGGAAATTTGCTTTGAATAAAATGATTTCATAGCACAGAGAGAGTTTTCAAGACAGTGCATCTTCCGGGCCTCCTCTCACTGTTCCCATTGTAGCCTGAGGTTTTCTCCACATCGGGGACTGCTGGAAGAAGACTTCCTCATTATTGGAACAGGCAGACAAAAGGCCTCACTCCTGTAGAGCTGAGTGACAAAAAACTCTTTCTAGGCCAATTAGTGAGGAGTGTGGGTGGGCTCTGAAGGCCAGGAGAAAAAGGCCTCTTTGTATCTCAAGCTATCTCTCTGCCGAGAGCTCTGTTGTGACAGGAAGACTTCAATTGTGCCACCTCCCGTGGCAGGCCAAGTTCCCTGCACTTATCCTGTATTTGTTAGACTATGTTCCAGTGTTGAAATAACCTGATACAATTAATTCAAGGGTCCTTTTGGCAGACAACTAAGGAGCTGAATCTAATAAAATGATTCCTTATTGGCAATGATGCTTCCCTGGGTTTCCAGAAGCTTGCTAAATCAAAGTACATGTGTAATATTACTATGCTTCATGTCATCTAGGGCTGGTGAAACTCATCAGGTTTTGAAACTTTGACCTCTCCTACTTGGGCCCTGGGTGGCTATGTTTCATGGTTGAACACAGGACCTGGATACTGACCATGAGCTCAGAGCAGAAGCTCAGTGCTTTATCATTTCTTGTCACAGCTTCACTTCTGTTATCTGTGTTTGTGTGTGTGTGTGTGTGTGTGTGTGTGTGTGTGTGTGTGTGTAAGTGTGTGTGTGCATGTATGTGTGTTCATACACTTGTCCTGGAGCTTCAACTCAGGACCTGAACCCTGTTCCTGAGTTTCTCCTCTACAAGGATAGCACTCTACCACTTGAGGCACCCAGCCACTTCAGGCTTTTTTCTAGTGTAGTACTAAGGAATCAAACCCAGGGATTCATACATGCAAAGCACTCTACTCCTAAGACACATTCCCAGCACTCTACTTCAGGTTTCTTTCTTTCTTTTGTTGGAAGTTGGAGGAATTTAAGTCTAGGCCTGGGTGCTGTCCTTGAGCTCTTTAGCTAAAGTCAATCACTCTACCACTTGAGCAACAGCACCCGTTGAGGTTTTTGGTGGGTCACTGGAGAGAAGCATCTCAAGGAATTTCCTACCCAGGCTGGCTTTGGACCGTGATCCTCAGCTCTCAGCATCCGGAGTACCTAGGATGACAGGCACAAGTCAGCAGCAACTAGCTTCCACTTCAAGTTCCTAAGTAGTGAATAGGAGATAAAAGTCTCATGGGACTTTTTGTGTCTGGGATAGTTTTGAACCCAGACTGTCAGATCTCAGCTTCCTGAGTAGACAGGATGACAGACCTCAGCTACTGCACGCCTAGACTGTAACACTCTGTTGCAAGCGGGTCCTTGGCTCCACGTAGTAGGGCGCTACCCATGATCCCCACTGGTAAGTGTCAGTGGCTAGGCCCTGAGTTCAAGGTTCATGATCAAGAAATATAATACAAAACAATTGTCTGCAGGAGACAACTCACTAGAGTTAGGTACATACATAATTTTGGCCATGAAATGGTGCCACAAGTTTCTCATCTGCACAATCATCTTACTTGTGGAGCTCTTACAAGAACCAGATGAAAAAAATGCGCTCCAAGAAGTACTCAGCCCACAACAACTCATGAAATACTCATCACATAGCTGTAGCCCACATAATATCATTAGAATTAGGGTGCTTTCATCAGTATCATCATTCTTTCAGAAACACCACAAACAGTCCAAATTTAGATTTTGGAGGGGTGAGTTTTTTTTTTGGGGGGGGGATTGCACTGAAATGTTGGGGGTACTGTTCTAAGGTCTTTTGATCAGGCTAGAACTCTGTGACTTTAAGCCACAGCTCAGAGTTTCACAGACTTCCTGCCAAGCCTAGGTTTTAAACCCACCAGTGTCAGATCTCAGCCCCCTAGTATCTTGGATGACAAGGTGAGCAAGCCAGCAGCATCTAGTTGATGGAACTGGGTTCCAGCGGTTTACCTCTGTCTAATTCAGGTTAGATGGCAAATGTCAGCACTAGATTCCCAGCTTGTTCTGTGATGAGGTATTTGCAGCCCTACCCGTATATATTTGCAGTCAGAACAGTCTATCTTTTCCTTTTTTATTTTTTGTTTTGGTGCCAGTCCTAGCTCTTGAGTAAGAGTCTAGACACAGTCCCTAAGCCTTTATGCTCAAAGCTAGTGCTTAAGTGTTTGAGCTACAGCAAAACTTCTGGATTTTTCTATGCAAATGGTAGTGAGGAATTGAACCCATGGCTTCGTACTTACTAGGTGAGCACTCTACCACGGAGCGCCAGTAGTCACAAGTGTATAAACAGATAAATGTGTAGATTGGTAGACAGACATATAGATAGATAGATATAGATATATTTAATGAGAGATGTCTGTAAATTATGAAATTGCATATATGATATTTCTATCAAATATTGCCAATTAAATTATTCCTTCCTTTTTTAAGTATCATGATTGACTACATAATAAATTATTAATTGAAAATTAGTCAATGTAGTATACCTGTTGTGTATAATTTTCTAATATAATTGTACACTAACTACTAATGTAATTGTTACTTTTACAACATTCCATTTGTACAGATGTCTATTGGAAAGCATTTCTTAGAATCTCCCGACAGCCATTCATTAGTGGGAGTCCCGGGATTCAAGCTCTAGGCCTAAGTTGCCGATTTCGGCTTGGCTTCCCTAATAGCCTGCCAAACATCAGCAATGTAAGGTCATGTACATTGTCTGGGCATTGTTATTTAGACCCAGGATGGTACAATACAAAGGAAAAAAAAGTGTAATCACCTCATTGAACTTCTCAGTTTTATTTTTTTCCTTTTTATTTTTTTTTGCCAGCCTTGAGATTTGAACTCGGGACCTAGGATCCCAGGATTGGCTTTGGCAGAGATGCCAAGACCTGAGTTCAAGCTCGGTACTTGGCCTAAAACCAAATAATAATAGCAATGATAACAACAACAACAACAATAACAATAATAATATGACCCTGGCTTGGTATTTGCACCATTATACTGGCAGGCCTGGAATTTAAACTCAGAGTCTGGGTAGCTCTGTGGCACTGTGGGTGAAGGGGAAGATTGCCTTCCTTGAAGACAAGTTCAGAAAAGTTCTAAGAGCCTGAATTGAAGCCCCAGTACTGGAAAAAATGATACTCATATATGAGATCTATTTGCATACATGGGTTTACTCCATATGACATTTATTACCCTTATTTGTTTAGCATTATTGCACATAAATCATTTATTTTATTACATCATATCACATATACTGAGACCCAGAACTTTCACAGAGAAGGAAAAAAATGGGTCAAATTTGGCTTCTTACTCCATGAATACATTATTGGCCATGCTGGGATTTCAAAGCACGGCCTAAAATGCCCAATTCATAAATGGGGTCACAGATTTAGCACACCAGCCTCCAGAAAACTGAGCTGCCAGGAAGTTCTGAGGACCTGTGATCAAGCCACAGTAACGCCAAATATATATATATATATATATATATATATATATATATATATACACACACACATATATATATAGACAGAGGGAATGTGAGGATATTATTAAATTATATATTATTACAAATTATTAGTTATTAAATTATACTTCCATTTAATGAAGTATTGAAGAGTTGAAGTAACTCCATTTTGATGCAGCAGCCATTCTGTCCTTTATGTTAAATTATGAGTGACCCAGAGCAAACATAAATTCCAGGAACTGACTTGTCCATGTTGAAGTTAACCAGAGCTCACATAAATCCCAAGGACAGAGTTATCTGTGGCCACAAACTTCCCTTGCTTCACAGATAACCCCCTGCCCTTTATTGCCCTTGCCCAAATGGTATGATAACCCCCTGCCCTTTATTGCCCTAGCCCAAATGGTCTGATAACCCCCTGTCCTTTATTGCCCTAGCCCAAATGGTCTGATAACACCCTGCCCTTTAATGCCCTAGCCCAAATGGTCTGATCACCCCCTATCACTCCTTATCACCCTAGGATGTCCTGTTAACACATCTGGTTACTGTAACTTTGTAGTTTTTGCCTTTATAAGCCCTATGAAATTTCAGCTCGGGGCTTCCTCCTAAGCTCCATTGTGTCGGTGTGTAGGACGAGGCCTGAGCTGCAGCCTGACTGAATAAAGCCTTGCTTTTGTATTTCGGAAAGTCCAAATCTCGGTGGTCTTCTTGGTGGGAGTCCTGCCACGGGGGCACTTCAGTATCATCATCTAATACTTATAAAATCATTAATAAAAATCAGTCAATATCCTTAATCATACCATGGTGCTAGAATGGAAGATATAAATTCAATAATTTTTGTGTGGCATTCTAAAGTAGAATCATGAATTAACTGTAAATTTAATTATTACTTTCATAACATTCCATTAGCATTCACATGAATAGGAATGAGTTTGTTAGGATTTCCCTCCATTTGTGGGTGGTAGTCCTAGCATTCGAATTCCAGGCCTCGGAAGTTTACTTCTAATACAAACCATTGGAATGACACCTTGAAGATTTCAGATTGTCACAAAAAAAAAGAACAACAAGAAGAAAAGTAAGCCAAGTGTCAGTGGCTCTTGGCTGTAATCCTAGCTCCTCAGGAGGTTGAGATGCCAAGTTGAATTCAGCCTGGGTAGGAAAGACCGCGACACTCATATTTCTTAAAAGATCACAGGAAATCAAAATAAAATAACAACAAAAAAACCCTGAGTGGCCCTGTGGCTCAAGTTGCAGAGCACTACCCTTGAGCAAAAGTCTCAGGGACAGGGCCAGGATGATGAGCATTCAGCAGGTTGGTCATGCCCAGCCCCCCAAACTGGGCAAGCTGGAACAAGCCCTCAGAGAGTACTAAGTCTGAGCAGGCAGCTTGAATAAGCATCCTTCACTGCAATTTAAGAACTGAAGCCACGAAGGCTTTGCCTGGGCTGGTGTGTGCAACTGGTGTGTACAACGGGTGCATTATGTCCTGGCACTTCTCAAGGGAAACCACAATTCTTAGGCTGTAGGAGTTGTTGAAGGTTGTGGCTCTATACCCTATATCCCTCATTAAGATGTGAGCCTAGGTCTCTGGGGCCTGGTGGCCATCACTCATTCATCATTCTTCATTGCTGAGTCTCAGGCTGGTCCCAAATCCTGGGAAAGATAGGAAATAGCCAGCAATTTCTGTGCCAAAAGGGGTAATCCAATAAATCCCACCATCATAACTCCCATTAGAAGTAAGCCTTGGGCTTCGAATGTGGCTTACTGGTAGAGTGCTTACTTAGCACACATGAAGCCCTGAGTTCAATTCCTTCCTACCACAGAAACAGAAAAAGCCAAAAGTGACACTGTGGCTTAAGCAATAAAAGTGCTAACCTTGAGCAAAAAAAGGTCAGGAACATGCCCAGACCCTGAGTTCAAGCCCTAAGATTGGCAAAATAAAACAACAACAACAACAACAGCAACAAAAAAACGTGAGCATAGTGAGACATATTCTTCTGGGACATAGAGCAGGGCCGAGGTTATGGGTAATAGGTAGAGGGCAGGTGCTGTTTGCTCACTCATGTAACCTTAGCTACTCAGGAGGCTGAGATCTGAGGATCCCAAATGCAAGCAGGAAAGTCTATATGAGATTCTTTTCTCCAATTAAACACCCACAAAGCCAGAAGTAGAGCTGTGGTTGAAGTAGTAGAGTGCTAGTCTTGAGTACAAAAGATCAGGGATAGCATCCAGGCCCTGAATTCAAACCCTAGGAGTGGCACAGGCACACGCACACACACACATTCACACACATACACACACATACACACACACACACACACACACACACACACACACACACACACACACACACACATACACACACACACCAGGATAGAGAATTTGACAGTCAACCTGCACAAATTCCACCTCTAGAAACTCAGTATTTAAAAAAAAAAAAAAGATGGAGAAGGGAAGGAAAGACTTGCTCCAGGAAGTGATATAACCAGTGCCAAAATTCCACAGGAGTTCTAAGTTGTGGAACAGGACAGAGAGCCTCAGGTACAAGGTACAGCATGGGCAAAGGTCCTGAGGTGTGGTGTAGAGCAGGTTGTGTGGATGGAATGATGGTTCTGTGGCTTCAGACAAGTCTGGCAGAACACTGAAGGCAGGGTCAAGATTTGTACTTGAGTCACAAGTAGAGCAGAGGGTGGGGTCCCAGAATGAGGCCCAGGGAAATATTGGCTTGACATTTCACCAAAGACCCCAGCCAATTTCTGTGGCTGGAAGCCTATTATTCACAGCTCCTGACCCTCAGGCCCTCTTTGCATGGAGGAGTCAGGGCAAATGCAGGGAAGAACTCTTCTTAAGAAAAGCTTCTAGCCCAATGCCACCAGTGGCTCAACCCCTGTAAATCCTAGCTACTCAGGAGACTGAGATCAGAGATTGTGGGTCAAAGCCATCTCAAGGGAGGAAAGTTAGTGAGACTTTCTTGCCCATGAACTAACAAAAGCCAGAAATGGAGCTTTGGCTCAAATGGTAGCATGTCCTCATTGAGAGAAAACATTAAGAGCCTACAGGCCAGACCCTGAGTTCAGGTCCCAGTACTGGCACCTAAAAAATAAAGAAAAGCTTTCAGGAGCTACTAGTCCACTGTGGTGAATGGACAGATAGGCCAGGCATGGGTGGCTTATGCTGGTCCTCCTAGCACATCAGGAGGCTGAGATGTGAGGATGGCCGTTCAAAGCCAGCCTGGGCAGGAATGTCCGGGAGACTCTGATCTCCAAGGGTCCACCAGAAAACCAGACAAGGCTGAACTGCTAAGCTAAAGAGCTGAGAGATGGTGCCCAGGCCCAGACTTAGAGCCCCATGACCAATACCTGGCCTGCTTTGACCTCATGTTGTGGCTCTAGCAAGTATTTTCCAGTGGGCTTCTGATGGTCTTCCAATGTCTATGTGTCCTACAAATCTTGAGAGCAGCCTCCTTGAAGGCCTTTGCCTACAGAGCAGGACACAGTACCAGAAAAGGTCATGCCTTGTGGCATGCAGGTCATCCACCGGTCATCAGAAGGGCATCTGTCATGAGTGCAGTGGGGATCTGAGCACTAAATCGACGTATCAGACCACGGTTCTGGGCCAGAAGGGGTAGACCAGTTAAGGCCAGCTCACAAGGGAATCACAAGAATGTGAATTTGTCAGGCACACCTTGGGCAGGTTTTGAGTTGGGCTCATGAAAGACTTGTAGCCTGAGGAACAAAAGCAGGTTGGCTGCTGCTTGTAGCAGTTGCTATATTCCAGGAGTCCCGGGACTCGGAGCCCTGCTTAACTCACCAGTGCTCAGGGCAGATGAAGGTCTGCAATCATGGGACAACTACAAAGGAGCATCCATAGTGTCCTTCCCTTGGTTCTATGTCCCCGTGCTGGGATGGAGGGGCAGGTTCCATGAAACTTACTGCCATAGACCAGACCCCGCAGCCCAAGAAGGACTTAAGGAGAAACAACTGATGTGGCTTGAGAGTTTATTATGATTATGCCTCAGGACTGCCCCCAGTTCTAGCTCAGCTTATCATTACTACCTTCCTCTGTGTGTGTGTGAGGGGGGGGGGGGGTGGGTGTGGATGGGTGGGTGGGTGTGTGCATGCGCATGAGTGCATCTTGGTAGTAGGGCTTGAATCCAGGGCTCATGCTCTGTCCCTCAGTTTTTTCATTCAAGGATACCACTCTACCACTTACGCCAGAGCTTTTCTTCCAGCTTTCAGGTGATTCTTGGGAGAGGAGAGTCTCACAGACAATTCTTGCTGGGCTGCATCTGAATGTTAATCCTCCAATCTCAGCCTGCTGAATGAGCTAGGATTATGAGAGCATGAGCCATTAGCATCTGGGCACGCATTCCTTTTTGGATAAAACAGAGTACCTATTTCCTAGCCGAGCACCCATCTACAGCTATCCCTCGTACCCCTTCCCCTACCCCTCCGGTCTTCAGAGGAGACATACCCTCCCCTGAGGACAAAGAAATAGGATGCACTGACAATTTTTGAGCATTATGGTCTCCACACAGTCAGGTGCTGCTGGGAGCTGATGTAGAGGTCAGAGATCTAGGCCAAGGCAAGTAGACAGCTATTAGAACAGAAAGTATGAAAAGACATCCATGCAGCTGGATGTCAGTGGCACATGCCTATAATCCTAGCTACTCAAGGCTGACAATGGAGGATCAATCAAGATTCAAACCTAGCCTGGGCATACTCTTATCTCCAAAGAATCACCAAAAAGCTGGGAAGAAGTAATACTATAGTTCAAGTGTTAGAGCACCAAACTTGTGCAAACAAGATAAAGGTTACCACCTAGGCTCTTCAACCCTTGGTACACACACACACACACACACACACACACACACACACACACCCATATGCATGCAAAATCAGAGATTTCTACACTGTAACCTTTGGGTATTCTATACCTTTTTCCCACTAAGTCTGGTGGTTGTTGGCCTAGGAGTTCGATGCATCCAACACCACCTGACATCTATAATTTTGGGGAACAGAATGGCTAGAATGTCAGCCTTCCCCAGTCCCAGCTCCTTGATTGGGTCTTGGTCTATCCAGGCCCTTTGGGGTTCCATTTACAGACTTGCCAAGATCCTTTAAAAAGGCATCACATGCTGGGCAGTTGTGGCTCACGCCTGACATCCTTGCTACTCAGGAAGGTGAGATCTGGCTTCCAAGCCAGCTTGGGCAGGAAAGTGTGTGAGACTCTTATCCTCTATGAACCATCAGAAAACAAGAAGTGTCCCTTGGCTAAAGTGGTAGAGTGCAAGCCTTGAGAAAAAGAGCTCAGGGACAACACTCATGGACAATAACAAGGAGAGGCATTGCATGTTGGCTTTGGTATTGGCATGGGCCAAATATTGGAAATTTCAAGTGCACCAAGATAAAGCAGTACCTCCTCTAGTCCCGTACTCCTCTATCTTCTCCACCCCCTGCCCTTGGCCGGGATTTGGGTCAGGATGGCTCTGGCTTGATGGGAGGACTCCAAGGAGGAAGATCCCAGACCAATTGCCGTGGGTCCTTCCTCCTTGCTTACCCTGCTGCTTCTGCTCTTTGCCATAGACCTTCTTCCTGAAATTCATCCATGAGATCATTGACACCAATACAGTGGTGAGTGGTGGGTCCAGCCTAACTCTGGGAAGTCAGAGGTGGAAGTCAGTTTGGGACTAGGAGCTTCTACCCTGGGTGTGGGCTGAGGCCAGGGCTGACATTTATTTCATTCTAAGACTTGCTGGAGTAGGGAGACAGTGTAGACACAACATTGAGTCAGGTAAGATGGGAATGTGTAGGACGACTTGTGTGGAGGAAGCTGTGGGGCTCAGGGGGCCACTGTTCTTGGTACTCTTCTCTCAGATGTCCCTCTCCCGCTCTCATCCCTCAATAGTAAAAGAGAAACTTTAAATAAGGGTGTCGAAGAGGGGGCAGGGGATTATTTCTGTGTGAACCAGACTTGTGCTTCATATTCATCCTAGCCCCTACTTCCTATTTATCTGAGGAATGGCCATATGGGTTTGGGGGCAGGAGATCATCCTAGCTGAGAATGTGGCTCGGTGAGAGAGTGGTTGCCTAGCAAGCCTGAAGCCCTGGGTTTGATTCCAGAAAGAAAAAGCTGGAAGGGGAGATGGGGCTCAACTTGTAGACCACCAGTCTTGATCAAATAGAGCTCAAGGACAGTGGACAGGCTCTGAGTTCAAGCCCCATAACAGGAAGAACAAATATTTGTGGAGGCCTTTTTTTTCCCTTTGGAAACGATTTATTATTTTGGATAAGCATAACACGGGCCTCTTCCCTGGCCACCAATGGGCCATTAGATGTTCCTGGAACTTGGGCCTCCTCCCAGCAGCCTCTGCTCTACCAGGCCCATAGTTTACCCTTCCTATCACCAGGCAGATGGAGGCCTAGAGAAGCTCACCTGGCCACCTAGTTCTGGTGGCTACTGAGGGTTTGGGGACTCAGTAAGTCACATAGGGAGTCATCATCCCCATCTGTCTACAGAAAAAAGGAACAGAGCACTGCAAGCCTGAGCGCACCAGCTATGGGCAGTTCTGCATGTGGGGATCTGCAGCAGGACATGCTCTGTGGGGGAGTCTTGTACGGGGCAGGGAACCTTGACCTCTCCTCTTGCAGATTCCACACTATCCTAAAATTGCAATTCTTCAAAACCTTTCTGCTTCTCCCTGATTTTGACCACCCAGGAGCCTGAGGCCTCTGAAGCAGCTGCACTGGTGGGGAGCTCAGCCTGTGTCAGCATCTGGAGCCCCGTGTAGGAGCCACAGAAGCTGTGGCAGCTATCTACTCTTCATCTTCTCCTGGGACAGCTGGCACATGCACTCGGCTTTCTCCTGACAAAGCTGATCCAGAATGAACATCTGTCCTTTAAATGTCAGGAGGGACTCCTGGATGGTGCAGATATGTGCCGACAGCTGGTTGCATCGATGGTGGAGCTCATCTGCAGGACTCTGGAAGTCCACCTCATCAGGCAAGTTGTGGATGAAGAAGATTTTCTTCTTGGACGCCCACGTGTCCCACTTCCCAACCTCACACATGCTGTGGTGGCAGCTCATTGGGCGGGGGACCTGTGGCTCCAGCTCTATCTGGCACTGAGCTGTCAGTGGGAGGGGGAGTGCCTGCAGCAGTCTCGCTGCTCCTGTGGCAGGAGTATCCCCCTGTGGATCTCAGCCTCCAAGAGTGCTAACAGCTCCACGTCCCTCTGAGTTTGGGGGACATCTCCATCCTCTTCCATGGGCACATCGAGGAGAGTTGCTTCCTCAGCTTTTGCTTCTCCAGAGTTCACAGCTTCTCCTTCCCCAGGGAAAGCCAGGAAGCTCAGCTGGGCCTGCATGTGCTCCTCCTCTGGACTGGTCACGTCCAGGCACTTGAAACTGTCCTGCCACTTTGGGGGCACCATCTAGTCCCCCCAGTTGATCGGACCCTGCACTTGTTTCAGCTGCTCCAACAGCTGGGTCTGCCTCTGCAGGTGCTACTGCAGGACCTACTACTTGGAGCACAGCTGCTCATTGGAGGCAATGTGCTGCTCACAGGTGACTCTGAGCTCCTGAAGCTGGGCCAGGGACTGCTCCTGCTGCTCCTGGAGCTCCTGAGTCACTTGGCTTTCTCTCTCAGCTACCTCTTTCCCTTCCTCTATCTTCTCCTCTCAGCAGTCCAGCTGTTCCTGTAGATGTTTCTTCACCTGCTGCTCTGAGTCCACAATGCTGGTGAGCTCCTCCTTCTCACTGCTCACTCTGTAGAGAGCGTCCTGCAGCAAGGCCAGCTGTTACTCCAGCTGTGGGTTTCATACACATGCACATCGTGGGGTCTCGGGGTTCTCCTGTGGATCTTTGGTTTTCTCCTCCAATCCTCCCACTTGCTCCCGCTGCTCTGCATAGTGGAGACGGAGTTTCTAGTTTTCCTGTACCTGGATGTGAAGTTGTTTCTCCAGGTTTTTCAACCCCATCTGCGTGTGGTAGGTGTGGGCCCCGCAGGTGCTGCTCCTCCTGAGATGGACCCACAGAGGGCCATGGCTTTGCCAGCTTCCTTCTCAGTTCCCCCAGCTCATTCTCTAGGTGCAGCACCTACCTTCATCCTCACTCCTTTTCCTCTGTCAGTTGGTTCACCTGCTCGGTCTGCCACCAGGGCTCCTCCTTCTGCGTGGACCTCTCAATGCTCAGGTTCTGCGAGAAGGTGTCTGTCTCCAGATTCGCTGCAGACACCATTCAACTCAGGTTGTCCTGAAGTCTCTTTAGTACCTCACACCCCTCCAGCACTTGTTGGAACTTGCAGATTCTGTTCTTCCTGTTGCTCCTCTATGTCCAGAATGCTTACACCTTCTCCTAAAATTCTGTGTTCACTTGCTGCAGGTCATAGAAGCTTCTCTTCTTTTTCTTGAGCTGAAGTGTTACATCATTTAGCTCTTTGAACATTTCGGCCACCTTCTGTAAGTAGTACCCACAGAAGCCACCATCTCCAGCTCTGCCATGTGCTGCTCTGCGGCCTGTAGGCAGCTGGTGAGAGCTTCATGCTCCATTTTGCTGTCATTGGCCATGAGCTGCATGTGGGCTGGTGGTGATTGTAAATCACTTTCTGCCAAAACCAACCTCTATATGGGTGGCTTGTGGATGTCTAGCTCTGTTTTTGGTGCTTTGTGTACTTTGGCTACCTTCTCCTTCTCTTTCTCTCATCAATCCTGCAGGTCTGTCTTTTCCTGTTTCAGTGGTTGGATCTTGGCATAGAGCACCTGGTTTCTCCTTTTGCTGTGGTCCAGGGCAGGCACCACATGTCGCTAGCACCTCTGCATATTCTTGGTGGTATCGGGACCCTTGACATTCTGGATCCTTGTGGCTGTGACTGTGTCCAAAGGCAGGGGAGGCCAGTGGTCAGCATCACCTTTGGTCAGACCCTCGGTTGAATCACCCTTCCCAGAGGTATTTGTCTTTGGGATCCTTCCCTGTTATGTATTCTTTGTTTTCTTGAATGCTGAAGGTCTGATGGGAGGATTTCTTCTGCTGGTGTTCTGGCAGTAGTTTGTTGCCCACAGCTCTCTCACGGAGTCTTGTTGTTTCAGACATCTGAGCGCTGGGATGGGAAAGATGGGCTGGCCACATTCCCAGGATCTGGGAAATGCTATATTCTCCCACTCTCTGACTAGGTTGTCAATTTCCTATTGTACTCCAAATTCGCCTCGAGTCTCTTGTTTAACACTCAGTTACCTCTACCTTCCTCAACTGCTGGTAGTGGTGTCAACCAACAGAGGGAATCTTGGTGCTACAGGGCAGCATGGAATGTGGGTGGCCACGATTCTTGTATCCCATTGGTCAGAAAGAACCATAAAAGAATGGGGGTATGGCTGGTATCCTGTGATGCAGGCAGAATGGGCAGAGTCAAGATGACAGCAGCCCCTTTCCCAGGGAACTCTGTCCAATCCAGTTGGGAACCAGAGGGAGACCTGCTTTAGCCATATAGCTGCACAGATTTTTGTGTGTATGCCTGTTTGTTGCCAGTCCAGGACATTGAACTCAGGACCTAGGCACAGTTGGTGAGCTGCTTTTGCTCAAGGCTACCCTTCTACCACTGGCTCTACTTCTGGCTTTGTTGACACTGAAGTTGGACAGGGGTCTCAAGTACTTTCCAGCCTAGGGTGACTTTGACCATGAATCTCCTTTCACAGCCTTGAAAGTATCATGGAGGACTGCTGAGAGACACTGGTGCCTGCTTAATTATTGGTCTTGATGATGTTCTTGGACAGACCGGTGAGTTCCCTATCTTCGGGTTTAAGTAGTGGGAGCTGGAGCCCACAATTTGAATCCTGGTCCTGCCACCTCCAAATGGCAGAAGATCCTAAAAACTCATTTCTATCCATATGAATACCAATGAAATGTGATGTATATCATGATTGAATGGACAGTTTTTGAATGATTCTAGGATAAAATTATACACAATTATATTCTAGGACACTGATTGATTTTAATCAATACTTTATGAAGCATTTAAAAAATTACATTCATTAAATGGAGAAATAATGAAATACCTAAGAATTGGGCATCACAGAGCATAGAGATGCCATTTTTTTCTGCCAGGACTGAGATTGGAACTCATGGTCTGGGTAAATCTGTTGCACTGTGTAGCAAGGGGAGGCTTGCTTTTTTGAAGTCAAGAAATTCAAGTCTGTTCCTTAGGCCTGAAATTGATCGCCACCCCTAGAATACATCCTATTTGTGTACATTTTAAATATATGATTTATGTTTACATACATATATTGACTCCATATTGCATTTAATGTAGTTATTCATTTTATTTTTTGTTTTGTTCATGTAGTGACCATTTATTTTATTGACTATTATGGCACATAGAATATTGATTACATAGGATATAGGTCTGCATATTTATTTCACTTCATACCTGACACACAGGACTTTCACAGAAAAGGAAAACATGTGTCACCATCTGCTTCTTACTCCATGATTTCTTGTTTGGGAGTGCTGGCATTTGAACTCATGGCCTATAGGGCCAAATTCATGAATGATTGAATGTCAGCATGCCATACTGGGGCAAACTGAGCTGACAGGCATTTCCCAGGACCTGAGATTGAGCCCCAGGGGTTGACAAAATAAGAACAGATTGACATGCAGATGGTAGTATGCTAATAAATATATATCTTTATAGTGTGCCAGAGATGTCTATCCATTATTCAGTTATATAGACTACATTCTTAACAATTCTTGGGTATTTATTATGTCTCCATATAATTAATGTTATTGTTTTCATCCTTAATAAACTATTAAGTAAATCAGTGTTCTGAAATAGTAGCATTTTCAAAAATATAAACTCTGGGCTTGGTGCTGTCCCTGCACTATTCAGCTCAAAGCGAGCACTCTATCACTTGAGCCACAGAGCCACTTCCAGAAATAGAAGTCTTTTAGTGCTTCATATTAAATAAAATTAGTCAGCCTACTGAAATCATAATGTCTAATTTTATACGAGTATCACTCATGAGCAACTCATTCAACCATGACACTTACAACATTCAATCATTATTCCTATAAATGGGAATGGGTCTCTTAGGATCTCCCGCCATCCGGAAGTGACATGACTTAGATTCGAGTCTAGGCTTATATTGCCGTGCAGGACTATGTCTTCCCCAGTACCCTGCCAGCCTTCAGCAATACAAGGTGAAGTACCCTTTGGAGCCGTGTCATTCAGACCCAAATGGTCATGGTGCAAAATGTTAAAACTTCATCTCACCACTTCTTCTGTGTGCATTTTTCCCTTCCACAAGGCCTGGAGGTCCAGGATCCTAGGATTGCCTGTGGTTCCAGTGGCTGCACCCCAGACTAGAGTGATGGAAGATAAGGCAGAGTTGCCATGACCTGAGTTCAAGACCTTGCTTCACACAAAATAAATAAATAAATAGATAGATAGATAAATAAATAAATAATCTCCCTGGCTTGCAATTGGTGCCGTTTTTTCTGCCAGGCTTTGGATTTGAACTCAGGGTCTGGGTAACTTTGCAGCACTGTGGACAAAGGAGAAGCTCACCGTGCTTGAAGTCAAGAAGGTCAGGCTCGCTCCCTAGGCTTGAATTCAAGCCCCAGCTCTGGGAAACATACTATTTATATATATTGTAATGATAAGATTTATACTTACTTATAGATGTTCAGTACATATCCTGTTTGTTGTGGTTATTAATTGTATTTCTGTTTTATTCATTAACCATTTATTTTATTGACTGTGATAACACGCATTCCATTTATTATTTTGATGACATCCTATCACATAGTATCTAGATTTGTAGAAGTGTTCTCAATCATGTCTGACATCCAGAACGCTCAGAGCAAAGGAAAACAGGTGTTACGCTTGGCTTCTTACTCCACGATCCAATTGTTGGCAGTGCTGGAATCTGAACTCAGGGCCTAGCAGAACCAATTCATGAATGGATGTGTCAAAACGACAACCTCTAGCCCAGGAAACTGCCAGGCAGTTCCCAGACTCTGACATCAAGCCACAGGGGTGGACAAAATAGCCATACATGGATAGGCAGGTCATAGTATACCAATAAATATATATTTGTATAGAGTGCCAGAAACATCTACCTAGGATTCAATGACATCAATTACGTTCCTACCAACTCTTAGGTAGTTATTATGCACCATTGAAGGAATAGGATTCTTTTCATGCTTAATAAACTATTCAATAAGATCAATGTGTCTAATTTTAGACTAGACCTATGCATGCAGAAACTTCTCAATCATAGTTTGTTAACATTCCATCGGTATTCCAATGCATAGGAATAAGTCTCTTGGGAAATCCCCCGATTGGTAGGTGTCAGGACCAGCAGTTAAACTCAGGGCCTACATTGCTGCATGGGACTATGGCTTCCCCAATAGCCCACTAGCCTTCGCCAATGCACGGTGAAATACCCTTTGTAGACATGTCATTCAGACCCAGGATGGTCACCATAGAAAGGGGAAAAAAATGTAAAAAATCCATCCCGCGGCTTTTTTTTCTCTGTGTGTGTTTGTGTGTGTGTGTGTGTGTGTGTGTGTGTGTGTGTGTGTGTGTTTTCCTGCAAGACTTCAAAGCCTAGCATCCCAGGATTGGCTATGGGCCCATGGCAGCCTGTCACCCTGAGGTGATTGAAGCTGAGGCAGAGTTACCACTAACTGAGTTCAAATCCCTTCCTTGGCAAATAATAATAGTAATAGTAATAATAATAATAAACACCCTGGCTCAGAACTCGCACCATTTTTCTACCACTGCTGGGTTTCCAACTCAGGTCTGGGTAAATCTATAGCACTGTGGAGGAAAGGGAAGCTCACCATCCTTGAAGACTACAATATCAGGCTAAGTCACAGGGCCTGAATTGAAGCCCCAGTATTGGCAAAAATAATATACCCACCTATTTTACATATAGGATCTCTATTTACATACATGTGTGGAATGCCTCATGAATTCAGTATAGTTACTCTTTTTATTGTGTGTCTTAGTCATGTATGCATTTTGTGTTTTATTGAGCATGATGACAGATATAACTGTGCCGAAACGGATGACAACCTATTCCCATGGCTATCGAGTTGCCTATATAGCATTCTCTATCCTTCCTGAGAACCTGGACTTTCATAGGAAAACAGGTGGATCGATGTGTTTCTCACATGAGAGTTCATCTATTGGCAGTATTGGGATTTTAACTCAGAGCCCAGCAGGGCCAATTGGCAAAAAGTTCTAGGTGAGGATACCAGCCTGTGAGCAACTAAGGAGCTAGACCTTTCCCAGGACCTGACATCGAACCCCAGGGAGGGCCAGGATAGTCCTAAGTTCATAATTTAAACACAGGATCTATATTGACATGTGCGGTCATCAATTTGCATTCGGTGCACTTCTCCTTAATTTGTGTCTAATTCATGGAGGTATTGTGTATTTTACTGAGTATGGTGACAGCTATAACTGTGCTGACATGGATGATAAACTTTTCCCATGGTTACAGGGTTGCCTATGCATTCATTCTCCAGCCTAGCTGAGACCCAGGACTTTCACAGGAGAGGAAAACAGGTGCAACGACTGGCTTCTGACATCAGGATGAATCTTTTGTCAGTGCTGGGATTTGAACTCAGGTATGGGTAACTCTGTTGCACTGTGGGGGAAGGGGAGGTTCACCATCCTTGAAGACTAGAATGTCAGACCTAGTCCGGGGCCTGATCTGAAGTTAAAGCACTGGACAAAATAAGAAGCCCAGCTCTTTTAAACATAGGATCTCTATTTACGTACAGGTGTGGCATGCATCTTGCATTCAGTGTAGTTATTCGTTTTATTTTGTGTCTTTTTCAAGGATGTGTTATGTATTTTATTGAGCATAGAATGACATATAAAACTGTGCTGACATGGATGACAACCTATTCTCATGGGTGTAGAGTTGCCAATGTTTCTTGATTCTTGCTGAGATCCAGCACTTGCACAGTACAGGAAAACAGGTGCAAGAATTGGCTTCTCACATCAAGATAAACCTTTTGGTAGTGCTGGGATTTGAACTTGGGGTCTAGGAAGCCCAACAGCCAAATGGGTCCACATGAGCCCATCAACTTGTGAGCCACTAAGGAGATAAGACATACCCAGACCTGAGATCGAGCCCCAGGGTGGGGATGGGGCACAATATTCATCCATTCATAAGCTGAAGCTAGTATGCTAATTACCTATTTGGCTAGAGTAGGAGATGTAGCGAGCTGTGTTCAAATCCTATCTACCATTCAAGTACCGATTCTTGGATCTTTCCCAATGCCTCCATTTCCTGAATGTGATTCTTATTGTCACACTTCATGAACTCTTAAATAAAAATAATTGTTGTGCCATACATCTTGCCTATCATTTCCTATGAGAATCATGCATGAACTAAACTCTTCCCTAGGCCTGAATTCAAGCATCTCATAACATTTATAGACATGTTAAATATATGATTTCTACTTACATCAATATATTCAGTCTATATCATGTTTTTTGGAGTGATACATTATATTTTATCATTTATTTATTTATTTAGCATTTATTTTATGGACCGTGAGTGCACCTATAACATTTATTACATTTATTCCCATCTATTCCATAGCGTGTAGCTTTGCAGACATATTATGAACTTGCATAGAAAAGGAAAACAGGTGTCACCCTTGAAATATTACACCGGGAAGAAATTTTTGGCAATGATGGGACCTGATGTGAATGCCTGAGAGGCCGAATTCATGAATGGGTGAGTGTCAGCACCGCAGACTCTAGCCCATTCAGCTGCCAAGTGGATCTCAGGACCTGGGATCAAGCCCCAGGTTTGGCCAAAATAGCAGTAACTTTCTATGACGATGGAGATATATAAATAAATAAAATTTATGTATTTATTTTGGTGTCTGGTTGTGGGGCCTGAACTTTGGGCCTGGGTGCTGTCCCTCAGCTCAAGACTAGCACTCTACCACTTGAGCCACAGCACCACTTCCGGCTTTTATTCTTTTTGCCTATGTGGTGCTGAAGAATCGAACCCAGAGCCTCAGGCATGCAAGGTAAGAGCTCTACAACGGAGCCACTTTTCCAGCCTAAATATAAATTTAGATATTTAGGTACTGCCAGAGGTGTCTATCTAGTATTCAATGACATATACTACCTTCCTACCGATTCTCATGTATTTAGTGAGAACTCCATTTAATCAATAGTATTCTTTTAATACATAATATACTATGAATTAAAGTCAATCCCTGTCCAGTGATTATTGGGTCTAATTTTAAGCAAGACTGATTGACGGACTACTCATCCAACCATAACATTAACCACATTCTTCTGGTGTTCCTATGGACAAGAATATTTTCTTAGGCTCTTCAGCCCCTTGTAAGTGGCATGACCAGGATTCGAACTCAGGGCCTAGTGTCCACGTTGGCCTATGGCTTCACTGATAGAGCCAGCCTTCAGAAATGCCAGATGACCTACAGGTTGCAGTCATTTCATTCACATCCAGGATGTCAACGTGCAAGGACGGAAAACAGAAACTGCTGACCGTCCTCGGTTTGTGCCTTTTTTTCGGTGCTGTTTTCATTTTCTTTTCCAGTGAACCCCTGAGGTCTAGGACCACAGGATGGGCTGTGGATCCAGAGGCTGCACTATCCCAGCCTAGGGTGATGGAAAATGAGGAGGAGTTGCCACAACCTGAGTGCAAACCCTGTGCTTGGCAAAAATTAATTAATTAATTAACAACACTATTGAAGCTCCCTGTCTTGGATTTCGTGCCATTTTATTGCCTGCCATGCCAGGAATGTCACCTTGGGATCTAGGTAACTCTGATGCCCTTGGGGGAGGCGGAGGAAAGGAAGATCTCCTCCCTTGAATGCAAGCAATTCAGGACTGTTCCCTAGGCCTGAATTCAAGCCCCAGCCCTGGAGAACATAACAATTATAACCATTTTTATTTTATCATTTATACTTACATCCATACATTCAGTCTGTATCTTGTTTGTTGGAATGATTAATCATATTTTATTATATATTTATTTGTTTACAATTTATTTTATGGACTATGAGTGCACCTATTACATTTATTACATTCATTCAAATCTATTCCATAGCAGGTAGCTTTGCAGACAAATTATAAATATCATACCTGACACCCAGCACTTGCACAGAAAAGGAAAACAGGTATCATACTTGCAATCTGACTCAAGGAAGACATTTTTAGCAATGCTGGGAACTGAACTGAGGGCCTAGAGGCCCCATTCACAAATGGGTGAGTGTCAGCACAGCAGCCTCTAGCACACTCAGGTGCCAGGTGGATCCCAGGACCTAGGATGGAGACACAGGTTTGGCCAAAATAGCAATACCTTTCTATGCAGACAGTGGTATACAAATATATATTTAGATATTGCCAGTGATGTCTATCTGTTATTCAATGACATATACTACCTTCCTAGTGATTCTCAGTGAGGACTCCATTTAATCAATAGTATTCTTTTAGGGGATGGGAAGGTGGCTCATTGGGAGAGTGTTATCTTGCATGCATGAGTCCCGGTTTCAATTCCTCAGCAACACATGATCAGAAAAAGCTGGGAATGGCACTGTGTCTCACATGGTACCACCCTAACCCTGAGCTGAAATGCTGAGGGATAACGCCAAGGCCCGAGTTCAGTCCCCACTACTGACAAAACACACACACACACACACACACACACACACACACACACACACACACACAATGTATTCTTTTAATGCATAATAAACTATAAATTAAAATCAATCCACATCTTGTGAATACTGGATTTAGTTTTTGCTAGACTAATTGACACACTACTCATCCAACCATAACATTGATCACATTCCTCTGGTGTTCCTATGGACAGGCAATAGTTTCTTACGCTCTCCAGCCCTTTGTAAGTGGCAACACCGGGATTCAAACTCAGGGCCTAGGTGTGCAGATAGGCCTATGGCTTCGCTGACACCCCACTGACAGAAATGCCAGGTGACCTACAGGTTGCAGTCGTGTCATTTGGACTCGGGATGGTCACCATGCATGGACAGAAAACCGAGAAACCTCTAACTGTTTGCAATTCGTGGCTATTTTTCCTTGCCATTTTCATTTTTTTCCTGTCAGCCATGAGGCCTAGGCTCCCAGGATGGGCTGTGGGTCCAAAGGCTGCACAAACCCAGCCTAAGCTGATGGAAGCTAAGGCAGAGTTGCCACGACCTAAGTTCAAATCCCGTGCTTGGCAAAATACATACATACATACATACATACATACATACATAAATAGAAAATAAAAAAATGAATTTTAAAAATTTAAAAATACTAATGGTGCTCTCTGGCTTGGATTTCATGCTCATTTTTTTCTGCCCGGCCTGGGATTTGCACTTGGAGTCTGGGAAAATCTAATGCACTCTGGGGGATGGAGAAACTCACCCTCTTTGAATACAAGCAATTCAGGACTGTTCCCTAGGCCTGAATTCAATCCCCACCCTGTTAATTAATATTCATCCACATTTGAAATGATTAATATCTACATATTTATGTTTACTGCATATTGATTTGAGTGTGTTTATTTTTGTATTATTAATTCATTATGTTTATTGACTATTAATACACTTATAACACGTATTAAATTTATTACATCTTATGAAAATTATACAGATTTGCATATGTATTATATATCTTACTTCAGACCCAGGTCATTCACAGAAATTTTATAGTAGATGATCCCATGCCAAGAAAAACACAAAGAATACACTAACCAAAGTCTAAATTATCCCTAGGCACCCCAGTGGCTCACATATTTAATCCTAGCTACTCAGGAGGCTGAGAACTGGAAGATGAAATTTCAAAGCCAATGAAGGCAGAAAAGCCTGAGAGACATCATCTCCAATTAACTGGCAAAATGCCAGGCTACAGGTATAGCTGAAGTGGTAGAAAATCAGCTATGAACAACGAAGCCAAGCTGAGTTCAAATGTGAGGAGAGAGGAGAGGGGGTTGGGGGAACAGAGAACAAAACAATACACAAATCCCACCTAATTTATGGTACCAACCAAACTGAAAAGAAAAATGAAGCTTTTTCATTTGTATAACTTTACATGAGCACATATGCTCTTAGGTACACTTCAAAGCTATGTTTTTTAATAATATATATATATACATATATATTTTAATAATGCATATATATATATTTAAATAAACTAAGAAACCAGCCAATGAATAAATACTTCTGAATTAGTGCCTTAACCATGGCACTATAAATTATTTATACTAAAAGTGTTTTCCAAGTTTCTTTTCTCAGAATCCATCTTTAAGAAGTTTTTTCATGTGCCTGGCAACAGTGACTCATGCCTATAATCCTAGCTACTCAGGAGGCTGTGATCTGAGTTTGGCGGTTCAAAGTCAGCCCAGGCAGAAAAGACTGTGAGACTCTTATCTCCAATAAACCACTAGAAAACCGAAGTGGCACTGTTACTTAAGCAGTAGATCGCTTGCCTTGAGCTGAAGAGCACAGGGATAAACCCTGAGTTCAAGCCACAGGACCCCCTAAAAAATGTTTGTTCATGCAGATCATAAAATTCTAACATTCTGAGCTTTAGGAAACTTTTCTGCCAGGGTCTTATGCTCTTTAGGAAAGTACTCCACTACTGAGATACATCACAGTCCCATTGTTTTCGTTTTTCATTTTACAATCCAGTTTATTCCCAAAATGCTTAGAAGTACCTACTGTCCTCACAGAAGTGAGGTTTTATTCAGAAATCCTACCTTTTGTACTAAGAGGACTCCCCTAGTGTATTTCGTGGTAGGCACTGAGGAAAACTTATACGACACAAATGCAGAGAGTTTATAATTGTAGAAAAAAACTCTAAATAGAAATAAATTCAACTGTCCCGATCTTCTAGGGAGAAATGTCCTTATTTTCATTCTCACTCTTCAGGGCAGATGGTCAAAATAGAAACACCAATGTGCTATGCTGAAATGTAAGTTTAGACCCCTTTTTTGAAAAACTCTCATATTATAAAATCAATATGTATCAAATAAAGGTGAAGTGAACTTAAAAAATATTAAAAATGCTAATGAAGCTCCCTGGCTTGGAATGTTTGCCATATTTTGTCTGCAAGTCCTGGAATTTGAACCCGGGGTCTGGGTAACTCTATTGCACTGTCAGGGAAGGGGAAGCTCACCCTGCTTGAAGACCAGTAAGTCAGGCCTATTCCCTAGGCCTGAATTCAAGCCCCAGACCTGGAAAACGTACTCCTTATATACATTTAAAAGATAAGATTGAATTTCCATACAGATGATCAGTCTATATTATGTTTGGTGTGGTTACACATTATATTTTTTTCATTTATTTACCGTTTATTTTACTGACACTGATGCATCCTAACTATGTATTACATTGTTTACATCTTAACATATACCATCTAGATTTGTAGATGTGTTCTCCATCATGCCTGACATGCAGAACTCTCCCAGAAAAGGAAAACAGGTGTCGTATTTGGCTTCTTACTCCAAGATTAAATTTTTGGCAGTGCTGGGATCTGAACTCAGGGCCTAGCAAGTCCAATTCATGAATGGGTGAGTGTGAGCACAACAGCCTCTAGCCAATGAAGCTGTGAGGTGGTTCCTAGGTGCTGAGATCGTGACCCAGGATTGGCCAAAACAGCGATACAAGGATTGGCAGGCAGTAGTATACAAATAAATATATATTGGTAAAAAGCACCATAGCCTCCTATCTATGATTGAATGACATATACTACTTTCTTCCCAACTCTTAGGTATTTATTATGACACAATTAAAGGAATGCTATTCTTTTCATGCTTAATAAAGCATGAAATTAAGATCAGTGTCCTAGGATTACTGCATCCAATTTTAGGCTTGACCAATGCACAAATATCTCTTTCAATTGATATTCCTATGCATAGGAATGAGTGTCTTGTGATCTCCTGCCATTGGTAGTTGTCAGGACCTGGATTTGAACCCAGGGCCCATGTTGACAGGTTGGCCTATGGCTTCCCTGCTAACCTGCCAGCCCTCAGGAATGGCAGGTCAGGTCTACTTTGCATCTGTGGCATTCAGACCCAGGATGGTCACCGTGCAAAGATTAAAAAAAAAAAATTAAACCCCCATCCCTCTGCAGCTTGCCACTTTTTGTGCTATCCCACTTTTTTTTTCTTTCTGCAAGCCCCCTGGGCCTAGGATTCCAGGATTGGGTATGGGTCCCGAGGCTGCACCTAGCCTAGGGTGATCAAAGCTGAGGCAGAGTTGCCACGACCTGAGTTCAAGCCCTAAAAAAGCCACAAAAAAGAAAAAATAAAAAAATGATTATTTAACTATAGTTAAAAAAATAGAGCTCTCTGGTTTGGAATTTCTGCCAGTTTTCTTTCCTAGACTGGGATTTGAACTCAGGAACTTGTAGCAATGTGAGAGAAAGTGCAGATTTGCTACTATTTGAGTTCAAACACCGTGCCAAGCCAAAACTAAAAAATTAAGTCACTGAGCTTGGCAGGGGAAGTAGTTGTGGAGATGGGAGGTAAGGGATGGTAGGGGGAAAACAAGGGAGAAGGTAACAATGCTCAATAGGAAATATACTCATGACCTTGCTCATGTAACTGTGACCATTCTGTACAACATTTTTACAATAAAAAACATACAAAATAGAAACCATGTATTATTTCGAGAAACACTTTGGGGGTAAGGGGAGGATGTCTGAATGGATGTACAAAATTCTATACTGCTTTTTATTTAATGTTCAGTATGGAACTGAATAAACATAACTGCTTCCATTAAAAGATTAAGTTACTGTCTTGGAACAGGGGCCAGTATTTCTACCATTGTTGGGATTTGATCTCACCATCCAGGTAACTCTTTTGTACCATGAGTAAAGGAAAAATTTACTGTCCTTGAGGAAAAGAAATTCAGGCTAGAGTTCCCATGGCCTGAATGAAGGCCCTGCAATGGAAAAGATATTTCTATACATGTGTAATAGATGATATATACGTACATATGTATGTTTATTACATGTTATGGTTTTCATTATTGATTTTGTATTTATTTTATTTTTTATTTGATTAATTTTTTATTGTTTATTTTATTTATATTATTCCCATTTACATTTTGCACATGTATTATAAAATTATACACAATAGTTTAGGACATTGACTCATTTATCATTAAAACTTTTTGTGTTGAAACATGATACATAACTAAATGGAGGCATTTGTCACAGTCTTCTCACGTTTAGAGTCTCTCCCAAGAATGAGCTTTGTCTTATTTATCTTTGGACACCTTACTATAGGGGTGTTTTTAGATGATTTATACTGAGAAGGCTTTTCTTGAGGACAGGAAACTTGTGGGATAAAATTGTAAGGGAGAGGCTATAAATGTGGCTTAGTGCTAAAGAGCTCACTCAACATGCATGAATACCAGGGTTTGAATCCTCAATGCCACATATTCAGAAAATGCCAGACGCAGTGGAATGGCTCAAGTGATAGAGTGCTAGCTTTGAGAAAAACAATCCCCAGGACTGTCAAAAACAATAGGCCAGATGCTGGTGGCTCACACCTGGAAAACTACCTTCTCATGAGGCTGAGATTTGAAGACCACAGTTCAAAGACAGCCTAGGCAAGAAAAGCCTGTTAGACTCTTATCTCCAATGAACCACTAAAAAATCCCATGTGGAGCTGTGGCTCAAGTGGTAGAGAGTTACACTTGACTGAATTGCTCAGAGACAGTGCCCAGGGTTGATACAAGACACACAACTGGAAAAAATTGAGGGTTAATCAAAGTACTTTTCCTATTTGCTAATTATGAGAATATTCTTTGGAAAATCAACACTAATATACACCAGAATTGGAGTCAGACCTCCAGGCTTAAGTGTAACAGATCCACATGCCCAGCCTCACTGACTCTAGCATTGTAACCTTGTGTCCACAGGGTTCTGAAAGGTCCAATGTTGAAAGGCTTAATATGCTCCCCAAACCCTTTTGTGATAAGCAGTTGACTTGTATTGTCAATGTCATTACTCATCTGAACCTAGCAGAGCACCAGTAGCTCTTGCCCATCACCCTAGCTCAGGAGGCTGAGGTATCATGATCACACTGAAGCCAGCCAGGGCAGAAAAGTCTATGACACTCTGACTTCCACATCTGAAAGGTCAGATGTTCAAGAGCTTCTTGTTTTTCCCTTGGTGATGAGAAGTTACTCTAAATGTTCTTAGTGTTCTTGACCCATTGCCCCATCCTGGGTTCAAATGAAGTTCTCAGGATCCAAGCCCTGGCACAGTCAGCAGGAAGAACTCCAGTATAACACTGTATTTGAAGGACAGAAAACAATTTCAAAAGCCAGGCTAGGTGAAGAGAACAAGGAGGCAGAATATACACACTCAACAGGGAAGTGAGCTGCAAAACCACTTCATTCATTCCAGGGACAGCCAGCAATGGGGGAAACCTGAAATGTTTGTTACAGTTACACCAGGATCAGGCTTTTCTCAGCTTCCTCAAACAATGACTAACCTTCCTCACTCAGGTGAAGAGAGCTTCAGGCTATCTTTAGGTTACCAATAGAGAGCCAGTTTAGTGAGGGAGAGGGGAGGAACAGAGTAGAAAAGCCCTGCTTTCTGGTCTTAGGGAGTGGGTTTTTTACTCTCCATCTATCAGATTTGAAGGCCCTTCTTCTACCTCTGCCAGTCTTTCCTCCTTCTTCATTCTCCACATCATTAATGCTAATCCCCTGTCCAAGGTGAGGCAGGGTCATTTCTCTTTTGTCCCCAAGCAGCTGAGTTAGAACCTGGCTCTGCCCTCTTGGCTCTGCGGCATTCGGCTGCTTGAGAAGTGGTAAAGAGACATTTTTCCTGCTTTGTGGTTGTGTGAAGGTGATGCTGGTGTCCTGGCACACTGCAGAAGCTTCATGACTGGGAATTGTTCCCTTCTTTCCTCCTGAAGTCCAAGACCAGATTCATCTATCATTTTTCTATCTATCTATCTATCTATCTATCTATCTATCTATCTATCTATCTATCTATCTATCTATCTATCTATCTATCTATCTAATCATTTATTGACCTTTCTTTCTTTCTTTCTTTCTTTCTTTCTTTCTTTCTTTCTTTCTTTCTTCCTTTCTTCCTTTCTTTCTTTCTTTCTTTCTTTCTTTCTTCCTTCCTTCCTTCCTTTCTTTCTTTCTTTCTTTCTTTCTTTCTTTCTTTCTTTCTTTCTTTCTTTCTTTCTTTCTTTCTTTCTTTCTTTCTTTCTTTCTTTCTTTCTTTCTTTCTTTCTTTCTTTCTTTCTTTCTTTCTTTCTTTCTTTCTATGTATCTATCTATGCACCAACTTACCTACCTGCCTACCTACCTACCTACCTACCTAACTACCTAACTACCTACTTAGTTATCTCTTTGACATTTCTTGGGCTGAACTCAAGGCCTGGGCATTGTCTCTATCACTCTGCTACTTGAGCCACAGCACCAATTCTGGATTTTTCTGTGTATGTGTTACTGAGGAATCGAACCCAGGGCCTCTTGAATGCTAGGCAAGCACTCTCCCACTAATCCACATTCCCAGCCCCCTCATCTTTTTTCTTAATGGTAGTTTTTACATATATATGCTACCAATTTGCGTCCCCAATTATAATTTTCTGAATACCGCTTATTTCTATGAACTCTGATCTTCTTTTCCCCTGCCTGATTTGTGACTGCTCCTGCATTGGCCTCATAATAAAATGTAAATAAAGGCTGCTGAGAGCTTCAGTGTGCATCATATAGGAAATAGGCCTAGAATCCTGGAAGAGAAAATCAATGGGGCTGAAATGAAGAGAATGATGCAGTATGTACAATGAGCATATCTAAAACATAAATCTGTAAATAAAAGCAGAAGTTTTGCATACAGCCTCTTTGCACTTAGGGACGTAATATACACACGTAAGTAAGTAGGACACTGATACATAAACTTGGCCTTCTCTTTTTAAATTTTCTTTTGTGGCCATCCTATGGCTTAAACTGAGGAAGTGATGCATTCCGCAGCTGTTTTTCACAAGGCAGAAGTTCTACCACTGGCACAGCTCAACTTCCAGCCATCTGGTTGTTCAATTGACATAAGCACCTCCCAGGCTTTCCTGCCTGGTCTGGCCTGTATGGCCTGCTTGGCTTTCTCTCTCAAAGCTGGAGCTCTACCCTCTAGGCCACTGCTCCACTTCTGGTTTTCTGGTGGTTTATTGGAGACAATAAACCTTTCCTGCTAGGGCTGGCTTTGAATGGAGATCTTCTGAGGAGGCTTCAAGTGTATTTCCTCAGGGATTCATCTAGGAGCCGCTCCATCCAAACCTTTAGTCTAAATCTCGAGAGGTACTAGAGTAAAACGGAAACAGGAACATGCTTCTAGTGTGTCCTAGATACTTAAGGTTGGAGACACAAAACAATCATAATTATTAGATCATTTTACAGGCAAAAGGAGCAATACAGATAGTATAAGGATCACTCCAGCTTTCGGTCCTCATATCCTTGGACAGTAAATTCACTGCAGCTCAATGCTAAGTGACAGAACTGGCATGTCCTGTTGACATTTGCTCCTAAATCCTGTAACACTCATTTCTCACTTTTGGCTTCAACCCTGTGACCAGAGGGTAAGATGAAGAGAGAAAATACTCTCAGAGAAAACAGGTATAAAGAACATTGGGTAGTTTACTTATAAGTCTCAACCATAGGAATGACCTTATTAAGAAGTAAGTCCAGATTATAAAACAAAGAAGAAAAAAAAGAAGGTGAATGTGCCTGCTGACTGTAATCCCAGGTCTTCAGGAGGCTGAGATGTAGAGAATTTGAGTTTGAAACCAGCCAGTGTAAGAAAGTCCTTGACAATGTTATTTCTAAGAGATCACAGAAAAACCCAGAAGTGGGGCTGTGACTCAAGCTTAATGCAGTACCCTTGAGCAAAAGGAACTCTTGGACCAGGCCTAGGCTCATAGTTCAACCCCAGGACTGCCCCCTCAAAAAAAACTGTACCTCAATTTCTTTGTGTATGTATGGATGTATTCCTCTAGGTGAAACTCCTAAGTAGGTATGATGAGTGGCACCAAGCAAGGAAATTTGTATTCAATACAATGAGTTCATAACACAGAGACTGCTTTTTTTTTAATTTAATTTTATTTTATTTGTGAACATACTGTACAGAGGGGTTACAATTACATGGGCAAGATAATGCGTACATTTCTTACCAAGCATTGCAGCCTCCTCCTTTGTTTACCCTTCACATCCCTTCCCCTATGATATTGCATGTTCCAGGGCTCCCCTCACTGCTCCCAATGTAGCCTGAGGGGTTCTCTTCATCCCAGGCCTGCTGGAAGAAGTCTCCCTCATTGTCTGGACAGGAACACAAAAGACCTCACTGCACCCTGCACTGCACCCTGTGAAGGACTCAGCACATAGCATCCTGTGCAGGACTCAGCACACAGCACCCCGTGAGGGCCCCAGCATTCCAGGAAGGACTCATCACATAGATGTATCCCACAAGCTGTCATTAGTATTAGGGTGCTTTCATCAGTATCACCATTCTTTCACAAACACATCACAAATTGCACAAATTTCACATCTAATGATTCAGAGGAGCATTGTTTGGAGGGGGAGTCAGCCACAGGGATTGCACTGAAATGTTGGGGGTACTGTCCTAAGATCTTTTGCTCAAGGCTAGAGATCTATCACTTTGATCCACAGCTCAGAGTTTCACAGACATACCGCCAGGACTGGGTTTTAAATACACCAGTGTCAGATCTCAGCCCCCGAGTAGCTTGGATGACAGGGGTGAGCAAGCCAGCAGCATCTGGTTCTGAGGGGCTGAGTTGCAGTCCTATACCTCTGACTAAGTCAGGTTAGATGGCAGCTGTCAGCACCAGACTCCCGGCTTGCTCTGTGATGAGGTATTTGAAGTCCTATCCTTATAGAGTTGCAGTCACAACATTCAACATTTTTTCATGCTCATCCTGGACCTTGAATAAGAGTCTAGACACAGTCCCTAGGCTTTTATTCTCAAAGCTAATGCTCGACTACTTGAGCGAGAGCACAACTTCTGGATTTTTATGTGCTTGTGGTAGTGAGGAATCGAATCCAGGGATTTGTATGTACTAGCTATCACTATACCACTGAGCCCCAGGAGTGACAAGTGTATGAACAGATAAATGTGTAGATTGGCATATATGTATATGTATATACATATATATATATATACACATATATGTATGTATAAGACAAGAGAAATGTGTCTGTATATTATGAAATTACATATATGATATTACTATCCATTATTGACATTCAAATTATTTCTTCCACTTTTAAGTATCATGGCTGAATACATAGTAAAGTATTAATTGAAAATTAATCAATGTAATAAAATTGTTGTGTATAATTTTATAGTATACTCATACACTAACTACTAATTTGTTACTTTTATAAAATTCCATTGGAATGGATGTACATGGAAATGGGTTTCTTGGAATCTCCCGCCAATATTTAGTGGCAGCCTTGGGATGCAACCTCCAGGCCTAAGTTATGGTTTTGGTTACGGCATCCCTAATAGCCAGCCAAACATCAGCATGCAATGTCATGTACACTTTCAGGGCTTTGTCATTTACAGGCTGGATGGTCACAATGCAAAGGGAAAAAAAGTAAAACCACCTTCTTGAATTTCTCCATTTTATCCTTTTCCTATTTATTTTATTTCTTGCCAACCCCAATATTTGAACTTGGGTCCTAGAATCCCAGGGCCAGCTGTGGCAGAGATGCCAAGAACTGAGTTCAAGCCCCGTGCTTGGCAAAAAAATAATAAAATAAAATAAGGCCATGGCTTGGAATTTGCACCATTTTTCTGGCAGGCCTGGGATTTGAACTTGGCATCTGGGTATCTCTGTGTCACTGTGGGTGAAGGAGAAGCTCACCGTCCTTGAAGACAAGAAATTCAAACCAGTTCCCAGGGCCTGAATTGAAGCTCCAGCCCTGGAAAAAATACACACATGAGTTTAGTGAATATGATGTTTATTACCCTTATTCATTTATTATTATTACACATATAACATTTCGTTTATTACATCCTATCATACATGATATATTTGCATATGAATTATACATCATACTGAGACCCAGGATTTTTTTTTTAGGAAAAAAATGTGTCAAAAATATCTTTTTACTACATGAATAAATTTTTGGCAATGCTGGGATTTCAACTCACGGCCTACAATGTCCAATACATAAATGGGGTCAAAGTCTTAGCACACCAACCTCTGGCAAACTGAGATGCCAGGAAGTTCTAAGGACCTGTTACCTGTTATCAAGCCACAGTAGTTCCCAATATATATATACATATATATATATATATATGTGTGTGTGTGTGTGTGTGTGTGTGTGTGTGTGTGTGTGTATGTGTGTGTGTGTGTGTAGATTGCTATATATATATATGTATATATATATATATATATGTAGAGAGAGAGAATGTGAGGATATTATTAAATTTTATATATATAGTTACCAATAATTAGTTATTAAGTTATGTCTCCATTTAATGATATATAGTTACCAATAATTAGTTATTAAAATATGTCTCCGTTTAATGAAGTATCATGTTTGAATACTTATGAAAGCATTAATTAAAAATTAATCAATATCCTTCCATTAGGGAAATCATAACATGGTGCTAGAATGGAAGATATAAATCCAATGATTTATGTGTGACTTTCTAAAATAGAATCATGAATTAACTGCAAATTTAATTACTTTTATAACATTCCATTATCCTTCACATAAATAGGAATGAGTTTGTCAGGATCTCCCTCCATTTCTGTGTGGCAGTTCTGGGGTTCAAACTCCAGGCCTGGGAAGTTTACTTCGAATGCAAACCATTGGAATGACACTGAAGATTTCAGATTGTCATGATTAAAAAAAGAACAAGAAGAAGCAAAGAAAGCCAGGTGTCAGTGGCTCCTGTTTGTAATCCTAGCTCTTCAGGAGCCTGAGATGTAGAGAATGCCTATTTGAATTCAGCCAGGGCAGGAAAGTCTGCAAAACTCTTATTTCTAAGAGATCACAGGAAAATATCCCCATGTGTTGGGGCTGTGGCTCAAGGGGAGAGTGGTACTCTTGAGAAAGAGGAGATTAAGGATAGGGTCTAGGCTCATATTTCAACCTGAGACCTGCCAAAGAAAAAAAGAAGGCAGTAACTCCGTGTCTCTGTGTATGTATTGATGATGTGTGGATGATATGCATTCAGCAGGTTGCCTATGACCAGACCCCCAACATGTGAATGCTGGGACAAGCCCTCAGAGAGTACTAAGCCAGTAGCTTGAACAAAGCATCCTTCTCTGCCATTTAATAACTGAAGCCCAGAAGGCTTGCCTTGGCTGGTGTATTCAATGGGTTCATTATGTTCAGGCTGAGGTGTCCCATTGGGACATCTAGCAGCCAGCCACTGCCTCCAGGGAGACCACTGTTCCTAGGCTGTAGGTATTGTGGAAGGTTCTGGATCCATATTCCCTATCCCTCTGTAGGACTTGAGCCTAGATCTCTGGGGCCTGGTGTCTGTCACTCATTCATCATTCCTCATTGCCGAGTCCCACTCTTGTCCCAAATCCTGGCAAAGATTTGAAATGCCCATCGATTTCTGTGCTGAAAAGAGTATGCCAATAAATCCCACCCTCATAGTTCCTGTTAGAAGTAAGCATTGGGCTGTGAATGTGGCTAAGTGGTAGAGTGCTTACCAAGCAAGCATGAAGCCCTGGGTTGGATTCCTCAGTATCACATAAACAGAAACAGCCAAAAGTGTCACTGTGGCTTCAGTGATAGAATGTAGCCTTGAGCAAAAGCAGCTCAGGAACATGCCTAGACCCTGAGATCAAGCCACTACACTGGCAAAAAAAATGTGAGCTTGGTGAGACATACACTTCTGGAACTCAGAGGAGAGCCGAGGTAGGTAAGAGGTAGAGGGCAGGTGGTGGTGGCTCACCCCTGTAATAATAGCACTCAGGAAGTTGAGATCTGAAGATTATAACTGCAAGCCTGTGCAGGCAGGAAAGTCTATATGAGACTCTTTTCTCCAATTAAGCACCAAAAAAAACAGAGCCGTGGTACAAGTAGTAGAATGCTATCCTTGAGCATAAAAACTCAGGGATAACATCAAGGCCATGAATTCTAACCCCAGGACTGGCACACACACACACACACACACACACACACACACACACACACACACACACACACGCACACACCAAGATAGAGCATTTGACAGTCAGCCTGCACTAGTTTGATCTCTAGCAACTCAGTATTAAAAAAAAAAGTGAGAGAAAGGAAGGAAAGACTTGCTCCAGGAGGTGATATGACCAGTGCCAAAATTCCACAGGAGTTCTAAGATGTGGAACAGGACAGAGGGCCTAGGGAAGAAGGTGCAGACCATGTGCAAAGGTCCTGAGGGGTGGTGTAGAGCAGGTGGTGTGGGTGGAATGAAGGTTCTATGGCCTCAGACAAGTCTGGCAGAACACTGAAGGCAGGGTCAAGGTTTGTACTTGAGTCACAGGTAGGGCAGAGGGTGGCGTCCCAGAATGGGGCTCAGGGGAAGATTAGCTTGACTTTTTACCAATGACCCCAGCCAATTTCTGTGGCTGGAAACCTATCTTAGACAGCTCCTGACCTTCAGGCCCCCTTTGCATGGAGGAGTCAAGAAAAATGAAGGGAAGAACTCTTGCTCAAGAGAAGCTTCTACCCAATACCTCCAGTGGCTAAACCCCTGTAAATCCTAGCTATTCAGGTCTGAGATCAGAGATGGTTGGTCAAAGATAGTTCAGTGGAGAAAAATTAGTGACACTCTTCTATCCAATGAACTACCAAAATCCAGAAATCAAGCTGTGGCTCAAGTGGTAGAGTACCAGCCTTGAGGGAAAAAGTTAAGAGACCAGAGCCCAGACCCTGAGTTCAAGCCCCGGTACTGGCACAGAAAAAAATATAGAAAGTTTTCAGGAGATCCCAGTCCACTGTGGTGAAAGGTCATTATCAGCTGGGCGCCTGTGGCTCATGCCTGTCATCCTAGGTATTCAAGCCTGAGACCTGAGGATCAATCAAAATTAAAAGCTGGCTTGGGCAGACTCTTATGTCCAATGAATCACCAAAAAGCTGGGAAACAGAGCTACTGTAGTTCAAGTGGTACAGCACCAACCTTGTGAAAACAAGCTAAAGGATAGCACCTAGGCTCTGAGTTCAAGTCCCGGTAAACACACACACACACACACACACACACACACACACACACACACACACACACACACACACACTAACATCCTTAACAGGTGCCAGTGGCTTATCCCAGCAATCCTAGCTACTCAATAGGCAGAGATCTTAGGATGGCAACATGAAGCTAGAAGAGGTAGGAAAGTCTATGAGATTCTTATCTCCACTAAACTACTAAAAAAAGATGAAAATTGAGCTCTGGTTCAAGTGGTAGAATGTTAGCTTTGAGCAAAAGAAGCTCGGGGACATTGCCTAGGCCCTGAGTCCAGGCTCTAAGATTTTTTTTTAAAGTCAACCTTTGCCACCCCCAAAGGTCATAAATCCTGATTTTGGTCATCCTAGACCTCACATCCACTCCTGCCACTTCCACAGTACTGCCACAAGTGGCCGGTGTGTGGCCAACACTGGGTTAAAAAGTGAAAGTACATAAGGGGGTGTATAGCCAGGTTAACACTAATACCCTAAAACAATGAGGTATTGGCCATACCAGTCTCTCATCCCCCAGTTCTCTGGTCCTGGAATCTAGAGTTTGTGCCTCTGTATTCTGAGCATCTGCAATTTTTTAGAAGGACCTGAGAGGCCTAGTTGGGGCTGGAAGATAGACTGTCCTGTGAAAAAGTACATTTACATTTCCTAGACACTGACCTATACTTCCAAGCCTCCTTGGCCTCACCTCCCATGTAGCCCTAGATCCTCCTTGCTTGGGCAGCCTTCAGTCAGCTGTCAAGCTCGAGTTGGCCAGAGCCACCAGCAATCCCTGATTACCCACTCCACTGCCAGCCTGATGAGAGGGATGTGGAGTCAGAGGCCCAGCTGAGGAAAAGGATAGGACATCGCATGACTGAGGCCCTCCCTCTCAGGCAGAGGAAACCCTATGCCAGCTGGCATCACTGACCCAGTATCCCCTGGAGGCGGCCAAATATTGGGACAGCGAGACTTGTGCCCCAGAGAAAAGTTGGAACACAGGCCTTTGGCAATTTAGGACTCATTGTAGACCGTGATAGGGGGCTAACAGCAAGGTCGGTGTGAAGGAGGGGCACCTTCTGAGGTCAGAAAGAGGCAGACCAGCAACCTGGAAGGGGACAGAAAGAGACGAAGGAAAATTACACACACACACACACACACACACACACACACACACACACACACACGGATATTCCAAGCCCTTAGTAGTTACTGAGAACAAAACCATGAACTCCCTCTATTAGGATCACATCCAACCCCTGAGAAGATGGCACTATCATACTCAGACTAACTGTAGACACAGAATTGAGCCTCTCATATCTGGAATGCTCATAACCCAGCATGGAATTTCCTACCGTACACACTGCAATGTGGAAAACTCAGCCAACCTCTTTGTTTATTGTTGGTCATGGGGTTTGAACTCTGGGTCAGGGAGCTGTCCTTCAGCTCTTCAGCTGAAGATGAGCACTCTACAATTTGAGCCATAGTGCCGTTTCCTGTTTTCTGGTGGCTCATTGTATATTAAGACCCACAGACTTTCCTGCCCAAGCTGGCTTTGAACCGTGGTCTTTACATCTTAGCTTTATGAGTAGCTAGTATGACAGTTGTGAGCCACAGCAGGCGCCAGATTCATCCATCTTCATATACCCAGAGGAAACCAAATTCATCAGGCCACAAACTTCTTGCAACTCTTTACTTCAGACTTTGACACCCAGCATCCAAATCCATCCTTCATTAGGGAGAATACAGACACAACAATCCCACCCATGCACCCATTTGCCCACTCCCTGCTTGCCATAGGCTTCGACCACTTGAGTTCTTGGTAAGGCCCCATCCATTCTACTGTGGCTTCAAACTAGTGAAAACTTGCTGAATTCTTAGAAATGTCTGTAAAGTGAGGCCAGCACCTGGTCTCTCAATCACTACACCCTCCCACACACACCTCTACATCTTTGCAGGAAGATGTTTTACTTTCTTTTTTTCAATTGTGGGCTTGAAAGCTGGGCCTGGGTGCTGCCCCTGAGCTCTTCAGCTCAAGGCAAGCACTCTACTACGTGAGCCACAGCACCCCTTTCAGGTTTCTGGTTGTTTGTTGGAGATAAGGGTCTCAGGGTCCTTCCTGCCCAGTCTGGCTTTGAGCTGTGATCCTCAGATCTCAACTCCTGAGTACTTAGGATGACAGCCATGAGCAACTGGCACCCAGAAAAACATATTTTTCAATGCCTGTCATCCTGTCCTCTCAGGAGACTGAGATCTGAGGACTGCAGTTGGATGCCACCCTTGGAAGCATAGTGAATGAGAACTCTTTATCTCCAATTAAACACCCAAAAAACCTGGAAGTGGAGCTGTGGCTCAAGCAGTAGAGGGCTCGCCTTGAGCTGAAGAGCTGAAGGATAGTGCCCAAGCCCAGAGTTCAAGCCCCATGCCTGACCAAAAAAGTATAAAGTTTTCACTAACAAGTAGGAACAAATATGAGAGATTGAATAGTAACTAGAGCATTATCATTATATTTATTTCTCAGTGATCATTCTTGTAATGATTAATGAGAGTTTTCCAGCCAGGTTAAACTTGAGAGTTAGTCAGGTAATGGATTAGATGGTAAGTAAATCTGAAATTGTTTTAGGGTACAGGGGTTCAGAAAAACGTAGGATCATTGGAAACTACAGTATTTTTCCTGATAAGAGAATTTGAGGACAAATAATACTTCATGTTAGGGAACAAGATAACTTCAGAGGTAGAGTCAGAAAATTTGTGGGAATTAGGGCAAATTGAAATGCATTCGCAGAGTGCAAACTGGAGTATCCATTAGAATGATTAAAAACTAGAGTTTTTTCCTTAAACATTAGAATTGGACTATCATTAGAGTGAAAGTTTGGTTTCAGTTCCAGCCGGAGTTAGAGTTAGCCTTAGGGAAATGGAAAGTTTAGGGTCAGACTGAAAGTAAATCTTCGAATAACAAATCTAGTTAGAATTAGGATGAATGTGAAATAAGAAACTGATAATGATATTAAGATTAGGGTGTGATTAATGCGAGGGTTAGCCTCAATATTCCAGTTAGGGTTCGGATTACAAAAATGGCAAGATACTGAGTAAAACTACAAACTATTTTTAGAAAGATGAGTTGAATCAAAGTTAAGATGAATAAAAACTAATGTATTTGTATGGCTTTTAGAATCCAAAGGCTATTAGTTCTAGGGTTAGGGTTACTGTTCTAGTTCAGGTTAGACTTAGGCTTAGGGAAGGGTAAGCTTTACGGTAAAACTGAGTTTTCTGCTAATATTTTCAAGTAAAATAAGTTTGAGATTTAACAAAAACTACAGAGTTTTACTAAGTTTCCTCTTTAAGGTTGAATTGGGTTAAATTTAGAGTTAGGTTTCTGGTAAGATTTATATATAGTTAGTGTTAGGTATTGAAGTATATTTTAAATAATCCTTCAACTTCTTTTTGGAGATATAGGAGTTTAGTAAACGTTAAGATCAGTGGAAACTGTGATAGTTTTCATGATATGAAGATTTGAGGTTAATGATTCATAATAGGGAACAATTTCAGAGTCCAATTCAGGGAATCTGTAGGATTTGGAACAAAGTGCAAATCATTTCAAAGACAATGAGTATCTGTTAGAATGTGTCTAAACTCGTGTGTTTTCCATTAATTTTAGGATTGGGTTACTATTATCATCAAGATTACTCTTAGGGTTCTGTCCAAGATTAGAGTTAGGATTAGGGAAATGGAAGGTTGAGAAATTGAGTGACTTACTTTCTTTGTGTATATATATGCACTATTCTAAGGCTTGAACTCAAGGCTTGGCTTCTGCCCCTGAGCTTTTTGCTGTAGGCTAGCATTCTACCACTTAACTCATGATTCCACTTCCAGCTTTCTTTGACAGTGAATTGGAGATGAGAGTCTCACAGACGTTCCAATCTAAGCTGACATTGAACTGAGATCCCCAGATCTCTGCCTTCTGATATAACGTAGGATTAATGCATGATCTACTAATGCCCTGGAAAGTGACCAAATTATACTTATTGTTTTTACTTGTGTTCGAGATTGAGACTTGAATTCATTATCTGACAACTTTGCTCACTAAGTAGCACTCTGCCACTTGAGCCATATCTTCAAAAGTGATTATTTTAAATAGCTGGAAATCATTAAATTTTCTTCAGATGATATGTATCATTAGTGTTGTTCTAAAATTTATCCTAATCAAAAAGATTTATTGACACTAGAGATTATCTGAGCAGAATCTCATGCTTTGCTTCTAATTGCATAACATTTTAGGGACATGATTTTTTAATTATTATTTTAAGTAGCAAAGCAGTTATCATTAAACAAAGCAGTTTATGCGTACAATATACCTTGATCAATGTCAACCCTTTCAACATTCTCATCCATCCTTCCCCTATACACCTCTTCCTTCACTCTTCTTAATTTTGTAGGATATTTACTGGATTCCTCTCTGCATTTTACCCCTTTTCTCCTATTCAATCTTCTATCTTTTTCCACTTCACTCCTCTATTGACTACCCACTTCCATATGATCCAGCAATTCTACTCCTGGGCATTTACCCGAAAGATTACAAACCAGGATATAGTAAAGTTTTCAGCACAACCATGCTTACAGAATCAGCCCAAATACTCTTCAAGAGAGAAATGAACCAAGTAAATGTAATACACCCCCCCACACACACACTCATACACACACACACACACACACACACACACACACACACACACACACACACACACACACTGGAAATTTTACTTACCCATCAGAAGAATATTGTACCATTTGTATATCTCATTTCTCATTTCATCTGCCTGGTATCTCATTGCCTTCGTATTGTCCCTGTACTGCAGTAACTGACACATGCAAACTGCTGTAAAAGATTTTCAGGTTATGGGCTAACCATAGATTCATGAGTATGAGTTCTCTGCTCATTCTCTTTGTCTATTCATGCCTTTGAGTAGTGATTGTACAGATTCATTTGAACCATTTGCTACACAGAAAAGAGATGAACCATACATATATATGTATGTATATATATATATGATTATATGTATACACACACATATATATATACATGTATATATGCACACATATGGATATATATTAAATACTTGAGTACATTTTATGTTTTCTAGAATTACGGAGCTAACAAACATCACATGGATTTTCCTACCTTTTCAACTTTTTCAAAACCTAAAGAACTTTGTCTCTTTTGAATACCCAATTTTTAAGATAGTATCACCATCTCTGATCTGTCAGTGGCCTTGAAATTAGATGTTCAAATAGGACAAAGTTATTTAGGCTTTTTGGTGGAAGAGAGGAGTATTACTAGGGTTCTATTCAGGTATTCTCTGCTTGCTAGATAGGAATTTAGTTGTATAGCAACAAGCAGTTCAATTACTTTTGTTATACTTCTGGTCCATTTTATTTACTTGAGGTCTTGAACTTTTTGCCCGGGTCTGATCTTAGATTGACTGAATGATCTTAGATTGCTTCTTATGTCTCCCACACAATTAGCTAGGATTACAGATGTGAACTACTATGGCCAGCTCATTTGTTGAGATGGCTGTCTTGGCAGTAATTTCTTTGGCCTGGCCTGAGACAAAGATCCTTGTCATTTCTGCTTCCCAATCAGGTGGGATTACAGATGGGACTACTATACTTGGTGTACATGACACCTTCTGTTTTGTTTTTTTTTTTGTGTGTGTGTGTGTGTGTGTGTGTGTGTGTGTCGGTCGCAGGGCTTGAACTCTGGGCTCGAGCATTGTCCGTGCACTCTTCATCTCAAGGGGAGTGCTTTACCGCTTGAGTCACAGCACCAGCATCGATTTTATAGTGGTTTTATTGGAGATAAGAGTCTCACGCACTTTTTTTCTCGGACTGTCTTTGAACCGTTATCCTCAGATCTCAGCATCCTGAGTAGCTAGGATTACAGGCGTGAGCCACCGATGCCCGGCACACCTTCTATTTTTTAAAAGAGGCTTTCATTGTAAAAATGCTGTGTAGAGGGGTTATAGTTACATGAGCAAGTTAATGAGTACATTTTCTATCAAGCATTGTTACCTCCTCCTTTATTTTTCCCCTCCCCTTCCCTCCTACCTCCACAAATACACTCCCCTCTACTCCCTTCCCCTCTTTCCCACCCATATTGTAAAGATACTTTTTCAACATAGTGTCTTGTGCATCTCATTTTTACAATGCGTCAGCCATCACTATTTATCTATTTTGTTTTGTCCCTTCCACTCCCCAAGCTAGAGAAGGGTGTATACAAGATGCAGGGCACCGACACTAAATACAGTGAAAACAAAGATTAAACCATGGGGGAGGAACATAAAAAGAAAAAAAAAACAAATGGTAGATTATAAATCCTATCTTGGGGTTCATTTCGCTTAACAGCATCTTATCTGGTCATATGGACATAGCTTTTGAACTTTTATGCTTGTCCCAGACATATAATAGTTATTGCAAATAAGGGAAACCATAGGACCAATGTTTCTTTGGTTTTGGCTTACTTCACTTGATATAAAGTTTTCTAAGACCTCACTTAGAGCCACCCTATGATCCAGCAGTCCCCATTTTTGGGCATTTACCCAAATGATCACAAACAAGACCATACTAAGCTACCAGTACAACTATGTTTATTGCAGCATTATTTACCATAGCTAAGATATGGAACCAACCCAGATGCTCCTCAGTAGATGAATGGATCAAGAAAATGTGATACACACACACACACACACACACACAATGGAATTCTATGCCTCCAATCAGAGAAAATGGCATCTCCCCATTTGCTAGGAAAGGGAAAGACGCAGAAACAATTATATTAAGTGATTAAGCCAGGCTCAAATAACCACAGGTCCCATGGTTAATCTTACTTGGAGTAACTTGTACATGGTACCCTATAAGAGGATGTTATGTGAAATGAACCCCAAGATAGGGACACAAATGTTTTTTATTACATGAGATTCTTACCTCTATATAATCCCCCAAATAAAGTTGGAAGGGGAGCTGTCATTCAAATACAGAGCACCACCTTTGAGCGAAAAAGCCTAAGTGACAAGGTAAGGTCCTAAGTTTAAACCATAATATCAGCACTCAAAAAAGTTGATTTCTTTTCCTTGAGGTTTTTATTAAATTGCTCCGGAAAATAATCAACGTTTTATTTATGTTTAGCATTACTATTAAAATAATGTTATATTTATTTATGTTATTCTTTATTTTCTTAAATTTTACTTACACTTTAATATCCAGTAATGATAAGAGATGATTACTGTTTCACAAGTTTTTATGTCAGTTGAATATATGGTTGAGAGGTGCATACAAGGAGTTTGGACTGAAAATAGATATTTGCAAGGTCTTCACATAAGAAATGATAGTTGAAGGAGCTGTGGGCATGTATGGAATAAACTAAAGAAACCAGCAAGGAAAGATAAGGTATGATTCGGGAAAGCAAACACTTTTGGAAGAAAAACAAAGCAAGGAAAATATGTATCTTTTGGTAAGAACTTTGTAACCCATCTACACATTTAATTCCTTATTTCTAGTGGAAGGCATTTCAGTTCACTTTATTTTACAAAGTTAAACATGAATGACATTTAATACTAACTGGCCTCTGTCTCAGGTAAGCAATTATTCTAGCCAGGTGCATGGACTCATGCCTATAATCCTAGCTATGCAGAGAGCTGAAACATCTAGATCATAGTTCAAAGCCAGTATGGAGAGGAAAATTGGTGAGACTTTACTGTGGCACTGTGGTTCAAAGTGGCAGCACTAGTCTTTAGTAATAAATGTCAGAGATAGAACCCAGGCCTTGAGTTCAAGCTCTCTGAAATTATTCTTAAAACACTTGTTCTCAGTATTTCTTCAATTTGTCTAGAAGAATGTTTTAAACTTAGGGATTTTTTATTGCATGTTGTCAGAATTGACTTTTAAGATGTTCAGAGAAAAATTATTTTTATAGTAAGAAGTGGTTTGTATTGCTTTGTATTACGTTTTGCTTCTATACCTATAGATCAGCTGGAAAGTAGATAGCCAAACCCCTCCTCCCTCCACCAAAGTTGTAAAATTCATTTTTCGACATAATGACTTGTATATCTCATTGTTGCAATGTGTCCACCTGTGCCCCTAGATAAACGATTTGTTTATGCCCTTCCCCTACACAAATTGTACCAACATCAAATACAGTGAAAGCAGGGGGAGAGACATAAAAAGCAATATAGAAATCATCTTAAAAATATGTTAGAAATAACTGCAAGAAATTAAAAAAAATTGAATACTTATCTTGGGGTTCATTTCCCTAGCATCCATTTATCTGAAATATTTTGCTTGCCTCAGACATATACTAGTTATTGCAAATAAGGGAAGTCATGGGACCTATGTTTCTTTGGGTCTGGCTTACTTCACTTAATATAATTTTTCCAAGTCTTTCCATTTCCTAACAAATGGAGCAATGTCATTCTTTCTCATGGAGGCATAGAATTCCATTGTGTATATATACCACATTTTCTTGATCCATTCATCTACTGAGGGGCATCTGGGTTGGTTCCCTATCATAGCAATGGTAAATAATTCTACAATAAGCATAGGTGTGCTGATAGCTTTACTATGATCTTGTTTGTGATCATGTGGGTAAATGCCAAAAAGTGGGATGGCTGGGTCATAGGGGTGCTCTATGTGGAGTCTTTTGTTGAACCTCCATACTGCTTTCCAAAGTGGTTGAACAAGTTTACACTCCCACCAACAATGCAGTAAGCTTTCTTTCTGTGCACATCCCCTCCGGCATCTGTTGTTATTAGAGTATTTGATTAAAGCCATTCTAATTGGGTAAGGTGGTACCTCAATGTTGTTTTTATTTGCAATTCTTTTATGGCTAGAGAGGTTGAGTATTACTTCATGTGTTTATTTGCCATCCTTCTTTCCCCTTCAGTGAAGTTTCTCTTTAAGTCTTTAGCCCACTTATTTAATGGGCAGTTGTTTCTCTGAAGATTTGTTCTTGAGGGATTTAATTTTTTGAGTTCCAGGTATATTTTAGATATGAGACCCTTATCCGTTGTATGGCTAGTGCAGATCTTCTCCCAATCCATAGGCTTTCTAGTGATCTTGCTAGCTATGTCCTTTGTCATGCAGAAGCTCTGCAATTTCATGAAATCCCATTTGTCCCATTTGTCTTTGATTTTTTGTATTTCTGGGTCTCTTTTAAGAAAATTTCGGATGTGCCAAGGAGACCTAATGTTTCTCCTATTCCTTCCTGTAATGTTTTCAGAGTAAGACTTCAAAATTTAAAGTTTCAAGTATTACAAGAAGATCTTTGATTCATGTTGAATGGATGTGAGTATCTTGAGCTGTTGCATAATTCGTGTGTGTGTGTGAGTGTGTGTGTTTGTAAGGGGGGTTATGTGTATCATTGACATCAAGGATAAGGAACTTGGTTCCTTTTTCTGAGATATACATTATGATGTTTCTTTGTTGGTGGTAGACTCTGATTGCTTGCCTTTTCCTGATGTGAACATTCTAGCTCAATTTTTCAATTAAGTTTGTTAATTATTATTGAACATATAATGCTCTAATACTGCTTTGTCTTTAGTCTGCCATCTAGGATCTTCTTTTCTGCTTAAATATTAACATTCAACATGAATTTTACCTCCTGATTAATTTTCCCCTTTAATTTGCATTTTGAAATAAGAATTATAATATCTTTGATCTCTGTATTCATGAAGAAAAACCATTTTGAATTCTCTATTTAATGTAATAACACCTGGACAGATTTGTTAGCACCAAGACCTTAAATTTTCTTTTGTAGTTTTAGTTTAAAATAACCCTCCTCCATGTTTTTAAAATGGGCAGACAAAGAATTCCCAAAATGCCTCACAATTTTTATCTTTCATTTTGTCTGTGCTTCCTTGTCACTGTTAAATTGTTCTGGATACATGTATTAGCTGCCCCAACCCCTGCAAAGCTGTTGCTGCTACCCAATTTACTGCCAATACAACTCAGCAATTACAGTCACAATTATCCTTTCCCTGGTATCCTATTCTCTGCTACTCATTTTGCTACCCATAATTCTTAACACCATGGTTCCAGCCACCTGATCTCTGACACCCCTGTCTCTGCTACCACATTCACAAACAAAGCAAAGCAAGAGTAGGCACAGACAGTCGACTTGGGTACTTTTCTTGCAAGCACAATGGGACGTTATTCCTCAGGTATTTAACATGAGGGACTAACTAGTGGTGGAAAGAAAAGACGTTACTCAGAGGGGACTAAAATCCAAGGATATCAACTTATAACTTGTTGCTAGGAAAAGCAGGCCCTAAGGTGAATGTTAATGAGAAAAGAAAATTTGAAAAAATATTGGGGATGATATTAATAAAAATTTTAGCTTAATCTCTTCTACCAGTGATATGAATTATTTTATGACATATATATGTAACTACTTTGCATTTTTAAAAGTATATGAAAGTGCACATTTATGTGGTACTTATATTAATTTATGGAATATTTGCATATGACCATGTTAACGATTCTCAATAGTTTATGCTTTATGAACTGCTCATGAGTCTGCCTCTGGCAATATGAATTGAGCTTTCTAACAATAAATGGAATTTCATTGTCAAATACTACAAGGATATTACTGAAGCAAATACCAAAATGAATGCTGGAACAAGAAAACTGAACAAAGCTACAAGTTTGAAGGGAAGGAGTCAGTGGTAAGGGCTACGATAAAAGAGAAATTCTTCACCATGTAATCTTTGTTGAATTATTAGCTTTGAAAGCAGAACATGATTTTTGAATCTTGCCTTTTGGAACCTCTTTAATGAGTGGTTAAACAAAAAATTATTGAAATGACTGAAAATCCACTATTAGATTAACATTATACTCAAAGTTCCCTTGAGATACAGGTAGGCTGGATACCTTTTCTATTAAATTAATGGAATAATCTTCCTTTTGATTGGTTAGACTGTCCATGACACTTGTTCCAAAACAAGAAAAGATACTGGAGAGAAAAAAAGAGGGAGGAGAGCCAAGGCTGCTGAAATTAGCATATTTCCCATTTGGACTTTAATGGGTTGTTACTACAAAGAATTAGAATTTCATCTTAAGATAATAATTTCAAAATGGATGTGCTAAAGGATAGCTTTGAAATGTAATATTTAATGCTTTTGGATTACTTGAAGACAAACGTTTACAGAAAACATTAAATTCCAGAAAAACTTTAATGTTCCAATAAACACCTAGGAGAAATATAATTTAAAAATTCATCTGTTCAAAGCAAATCCTGGCATGAAAGTCTGTGAGTCAGTTATCTCCAAAAAGGAAGTGGCACTGTAACTCAATTGGGAGTGGGCTCCCCTTGAGCTAAAGAACTCTGGGATATGTTAATACCCAAGCCCTGAGTTCAAGGCCCATGACGGACAAAAAGAAATTGTAAAGAATTAAATCATTAAGGCTGGAAGAAGACTCAGTAGTAGAGTGCTTGTTTTGCATGCATGAGGTCCTACTTTCAGTTCTTCAGCACCACATAAGCAGAAAAAACTGGAAGTGGCACTATGGCTAAAGTGGTAGTGCGCTAGCCTTGAGCTGAACAGCTCAGGGACAGCACCCAGACCCAGAGTTCAGGCACCCCTACCAACAACATCAACAACAACAACAACAAATTAAAGCATCAAACAACCTGAAGATGTTGTCCAGAATAATGAATGGAGCATTATCCGTTGACATGACTTAGTGACTTGAAACCAAGTTTACCAGGGGAGATGGTGGGCATTTTGTGTGTGTGTCAAAACCTGCAAAATTATTTTCTACTTTCCCAGGGAGGGAGAAAGGAGGAAATGGGGTGGGGGGAGTGAGGTGTTTGGTGGACTTGCCTTTTGGTTCACTGATAGTTTTCTGGAGTCAAATTCAGAGAAATTCTGCTTGCAATCCTAGTTGCCTGGGCAATGACGAAGCCATGTCCGGGAAGTGGTTTTGTCCTGTCCTTGGCCTGGTTCCAACCACCACTGGATAACCCAAGTCCCACTGCAAGACCAAGATGCCTTGAAGACTACTGATCCATTGGGCAGGTGGACCTAACCACAGCCAGAATAGGCAGAAAATGCAATTCCGAGGGGAGCACTGGAAATCTACAGCAGGCAGAGATTTTTTTTAATATATTTTTATTGCAAAAATACTGTACAGAGGGTTCAGAGTTACAGGACTAGGTTATGAGTACATTTCGTATACAGCATTGTTACCTCCTCCTTTGTTTTTCTCCTACCATCCTTTCCTTCCCCACATCTCCAACTCCTACCTCCTCAACCCCTGCCTGAGATTGTAAATTCATTTTCTGCACAGTGTCCTGTACATCTCATTGTCACAATGGTCAACCTGAATCCCCATTTAAGCATTCTGCTATATCCCTTCCACTCTCCAAATTACAAATATATATATATATTTTCTTTTCTTCATGTGTCTAATGGACATTTTTTATTTCGTCTTCAAAGAAATCTCTCTTTAAGTCTTCAGCCAACTTAGATATTGGACAGTTGTTCCTTTGAGGATGTGTTGTTGAGGTATTTATGATTTTGATTCCTAAGTATATTTTATATATAAGACTTTGTTTGTTTTATGACTCATGAAGAACTCCCAGTAAGTGGGCTTTTTATTGATCTTGCTGTCTATGAACTTTACCTTGCAGAAGCTCTGCTGTTTCATGCAATCCCATTTGTCCAACCTCTCTTTGATTTGTTTTGTTTCTGGTTCTCTATTAAGATATATATATATATATATATGTATATATATATACATATATATATATATATATATATATAACCCTTCAGGATATATATGATATATAAATATATATATGGATCTAGCTTTAGTTTTCTACAGGTGTACAACCAATTTTACCAGCACCATTTACTGAAAACGCTGTCTTTCTTCCATTCTATTTTTTTAGCTCCCTTGTCAAAGATTAGGTGGCAATATGTCAGTGTGTTTATTTTTGAGTCTTCAGTCCTATTCAATTGGTCCTCAAAACTGTTCTTGTGCCAGTACCAAGCTCTTCTTATTAGTGTGGCTTTTTAGTATAGTTTGAAATTTGGAACTGATATTGCTCCAGTGCTCTTCTTTCTGCTAAGAATTGATTAACCTACAGCCAGCATTATACATAATGTTGAAAAGTTAAAGCCATTTCTTATTAATTCAGGAAAGAGATAAGGATGTCTGGTCTCTCCACTCCTCTTCAACTACTTAGTATTAGAATGCTAGCTGGAACAATAAGACAAGATGCAAATTTAAAGGGAAACCAAATAGGGAAAGCTGAAGTAAAACATAAAAGATGACAAACGGAATAGAATTGAAAACACAGAAATGAACCTACAGTCCCATAGCCATCTAATTTTCGATAAGGGAGCTAAAAAATAGAATGGAAGAAAGACAGACTCTTCAGTAAATGGTGCTGGCAAAATTCATTAACTACTTGTAGAAAACTAAAGCTAGATCCTTATTTATCACCCTGCAACAGAATCAACTCCAAATGGATTAAAGACCTCGGAGTCAAAGCAGACACTCTGAAAATATTACAGGATGGAATAGGAGAAACCCTAGGTGTCCTTGGCACAGGCTGAAATTTTCTTAATAGAGACCCAAAACACAAAAAAATTAAAAAAAAGGTTGGACAAATGGGATTGCATGCAATTGCAGAGCTCCTGCCTGGCCAAGGACATAGCTAGCCAGATCACTAGAAAGCCCACGGATTGGGAGAAGATATTCACTAGCCATACAATTTATAATGGTCTCATATCTAAAATATAATTGGAACTCAAAAAATTAAATCCCCCAACAACAAATCCTCAAAGAAACAACTGCCCAATAAATAAGTGGGCTAAATACTTAAAGAGAAACTTCTCTGAAGAAGAAAGAAGGATGGCCAATAGACACATGAAGAAATGCTCAACATCCCTAGCCATAAAAGAAATGCAAACCAAAGCAACATTGAGATACCACCTCACTCCAGTTAGAATGGCAAAAATCAAGAACTCTAACAACAACAGATGCTGGAGGGGATGTGGACAGAAGGGAACCTTACTTCACTGTTGGTGGGAATGTAAACTTGTTCAACCAGTTTGGAAAGTAGTATGGAGGTTCCTCAAAAGACTTCACATAGAGCTCCCCTATGACCCAGCAATCCCACTTTTGGGCATTTACCCAAATGTTTACAAACAAGACCACACTAAAGCTACCAGCACAACTATGTTTATTGCAGCATTATTTACCATAGCTAAGATGCCCTTCACTAGATGAATGGATCAAGAAAATGTGGTATATATACACAATGGAATTCTATGCCTCCATCAGAAAGAATGACATTGCCCCATTTGTTAGGAAATGGAAAGGCTTGGAAAAAATTATATTAAGTGAAGTAAGCCAGGCCCAAAGAAACACAGGTCCCATGGTTTCCCTTATTTGCAATATCTAGTATATGTGTGAGTCAAGCGGAAAAGGTCAGATAATGTGATGTTAGGAAAATGAACCCTTAGATATGTATTTTAATGTTTTTTTTTCTTTCATGCATGTGTTTCTAAAGCATTTAAAAGATTATTTCTTTGTTGTTTTGTATGTCCCTCCCCCACAGTATAACCCCTGCATTCACTATATTTGATGTTAGTATAACTTGTGGAGGAGATGGGGAAAAACAAGTCATTTAAGGATTCAGGTGGACCTGTTGCAACAATGAGAAGTACAAATTGTCTTGTTAAAAACGAGCTTTACAATGTCTTTGGGGGGGAAGGACTGGGTGGGGGGGAGGTGGGGAAGAATTGGGTGGGGGGAGGGGGGAGGCTGGGAAGGGAGGTGAAGGGTAAACAAAGGAGGAGGCTGCAATGCTTGGTAAGAAATGTATGCATTATCTTGCCCATATAATTGTAACCCCTCTGTACAGTATGTTCACAAATAAAATAAAATTTAGAAAAAAAATGGGTACTCCACCACTTTTTGGTTCAATCACTTCTAACCTCAAAGATATACTTTGCTAACAAGATGCTTAGAGGAAACCAAAGAATACTTCACTTTTATCTTCTCTCTTAAGACTCTCTATAGATACCATATCAGGATCAGTGAAGTTATTCTTTCAAAAATTATTTCAATAGATTATCTTTCTCTTGGTCTTCCATTTGCTCAGAAGGATGTACGGAAAAAAATAGAGTTAAATCATCCATACCTTGGATGACAGTGTCTGTTACAAAAGGACAATGCTCCTATCTCCTATGTCTCTGTCCATCTCTTAGCTCTTATGTGATTTCCAACTAATCACAGATTCTTGGCTTCAAGTCTAGTGAAGGTGAAGGACTATAAGTCCTTCCCCACTGCTACATCTTCACGGTTTCTCTTTTAAAACTCTTTTATTTGGATGTGGAATTTATTTTCATGTCTTCATTCAATCCATTCTAAATGGTAGTGAGCTAAATAGGCTCTGTAAAATCACTTTAGGGAGCAAAAATATTAAGACAATATATCAAAAAGTTTGGCCTCCTTCCACTGCTGAAGCCAATATGCTTAGCTAGGGCTTCTAAGAACGCGTTTTCTTGCCTTTTCACTTTGCTCAATTCTTTTCTGATCCCAAAACTTTTTGGCTTATGTAATAAGAGAAATCTTCACTATCTCATTTTAATAAGGATATTATATTTTTGAGCTACTAAGAAATGTGAAATCATTGGTTTCAAGTATCCAATCAGGTATTTTTCTGTAGTTCAGTGCTTCACATGCAAAGACATTGTAGAACGTATTACAAACATTTTTGAGTGGACTTTTTCCCTAAATATTTTGACCCAAATTATCTTTTTCAGAGAATTACTGTTTGGTAATTAAAGTCAATACACAAATTTTGATTTTTTTGAACGTTGAATATAAATTCCACTACAACCTTGTTTCACACAGTGAGTAGATTTCCTGGGTAAGGACAATTCTCAAGGGAACCTACAGGACTTACGACAAGGCTTCTGAGGTTTGTTTGTTTAGTATGAAAATGAGCCATCTTCACCCACTTTGCTCCCTCTCAGCTAAGTTTCCATTCATTACTTTGCATGAAAGCCTATTTTCCCAAGAAATTTTAAATTTTCATAATAGGCTAAGTTGTTAAAAAGTTTGAACAAATTAAAATTTACCTGTCATAATTTTTTGGGGGTGTCCACTCGTGGGGCCTGAACTCTGGTCCTGGGCGCTGTCCCTCAGCTCTTCAGCTCAAGGCTATCGCTCTACCACCTGAGCCACAGCACCACTTCCGGCTTTTTTTTTCTTTTTGCTTATGTGGTGCTGAGGAATCGAACCCAGGGCTTCAGGCATGCAAGGCAAGCGCTCTTACCACTGAGCCACCTTCCCAGAAAAACCTGTCATAATTTTAAAACTCTTTTGAAATTCCTTTATTAGAACCACAAGTTCATCAATCCTAACTCCACCTTTAATATCAAAAACAGTAAACATGTTGTTTTCATGATATAGTGTCCATGAAACTACTATTTTCCAGTGGCTTTGTTATGCATATATATATAACCTTATAATCTGATGCTAAGCAAAATGAACTCCAAGATATGGAAACAGAGAGTATTATTTGCGATTGTTGTTTTTAATGTACTATGTGATTTCCATTTTCTTTTGGGGTTTTCCTCTATGCTTATTTCCCTGCTGTATTTGATTTTGGTAGCCTGTGTATTGTGTATTTATTTACCTTAATTAGGGAAGGGAAGAGGAACAACAAAATGGTGAGACAGAGGACAAAGGCAAACCAATGCAATAGCAATACTCACAAGACAATATGTTGGAAATGTACATTACAACTTGTGAGGGGTACTGGGGTGAAGGAAAACTGTGAAGAAAATGAGGGAGGGGGTAACAAGTTTGAAAAGTTATGTATTCACTACCTTAAAATTACTGTAACCCCACTGTACATCACTTTGAAAATAAAATAAAATTTAAAAAATAAGCTGCATGAAATAAAATTTCACTGTATTGGTAAAGTACATATTATTCTTTATGTAGTAACTTTTTAAAAATCCATACTGTTTGGTGTCTAATTTGAATTAATTACCCCTTTTTAATCAGAGGACCATCAACTTGAATGCTATCCGACTAGACAATATTTTCACAATATACTTACCAATATTTTGAAAAAAGAATAAATATAGTACTTTCTCATACTAAAAGCGAAAACAGTTTAATTCTATGGAAACAAATAACTTGTAAAAGTAAATAAGTTGTTAAGAAGACAGAATATATGTGTTCGTCAACATTCCAATGATAGTAATTACTCATTTTCAAATTCTGAAGATTCCATACCTGAGAGATTCAAAACAATACCGGCTTGCATGTTATGTAATTCTGCAATAGATGCATTTTCCAATGGGGTGTTACAGATTGAGAGACAACAGGAAAATAACCATGTTCTGGTAGAGGATAAAACTATGTAGCATCGGTAATAATTAATTCTTCAAGAGTAAGCAATTGTTTATCACAATAAGCTATTATTTTTATGACCAACAATACCAATATTTATGATATAGAGTCATCCTAGCTCAAAATTCTCCAACTTTTAGGGTGCATCTCAAACTTCCCTTAATTCATATGATGAATAGCTTATCTCTATTGTGAAAAAATAAAATGCTGCTAATGTGATGCCATTCATGTTCTGGTAAGAACACCAAAATAAACTGGGTTGCATCATTTCCCCCCCACTGATATTTTTGATATCAGAACACTTGCAAATATTATTTATATTTATAATTGTTAGCTACATATAAATTCTGGATGCTAAGATCAGAAGATTACAGTTGAAAGCCCACCCAGGCAAGAATATTCCCTAGATTCTTATCTCCAATAAAATTCTCAGCAAAAGCCAGACGCAAGTGGCACTGAGATTGAAGTGGTAGGGCACGAGCCTTGAGCATAAACAGGCTCAGAGACAGTGTCCAGGCCCAGAGAAAAAGCGCTAGGACAAACCAATAAAACAAAAACAAAAATAAAATCAAACCCCAAATGCAACATTTTTTTCAGTGTATACAATAGCAAATAATTAAGGAAATTGCTTCCTGTGTTACATACAGGTAGAAGAAAGAAGATGTCACACAATTATTCTCTTCATACCATGTTATACCAAAGACTCCAAAAATTGCTCTTATTCTAAATTTATAAATTAATATCATCAATTTGTTGGCAACTCTGTCTACAACATTCACATTATCATTTCATACATGAACTGTTGGAATTATCTATTAAACAAGTTCTTGAAAGAATATTATAGGCACATAGAATGCAAAATCATTTGTGAATGTCAATTAAACCCTCTACTTAAAAACAATTTTGTAGAATCCTATAGAATATAAAATTACAAACAAAACCAAAATATTTTAAATCTAAATTCTAATTTAGCAAGATCTTCAAAATCCTTCATTAGACGAACTTTGCTATTTTTCCAAGCTTAAGCTTGTGTAATGCTTCATCATTTCTTTGGGTTACAACAGAATGATGATAACTTATTTTTTCAAATTTTGGATGGGAATCATGAGTCATTTTGCATCTAAGAATGTTCTGTAATGAAGAGAGAATTTAAAACACAAGTGAGGATTAAATATGAGTTGCATTTCAACAGGAAATTTGACTTCTCAAAACATAATGACAAAATTAGCCCAAATGTCCAACTATGTATTCCTTTCTTGTTTGTTTTGTTTTATTAAGACAAAATTACTTGGTCCAGGGAACATATCACTATGTAATTCCATTTTCTAATCTCCTGTCTTAATCTCGGTGCTAGAATTCTAAGCTTGTATCACATTGCCCTGCCATAGTTTCTTGGTTTATTTAATCTAGATACAGACTTCCAATTCTGAACTTCTCCAGTGATATTATACACCAGAGTGACTGCTTAAACTTTATCTACTATTTTCAAAGATGTTCTAACATTTGATACAGGATATGAACATTTTCAGATGCACCTGCCAGATCTCTGATTCATTCCTCCATGGATCTGATCGCTTTAATAATGATTATTAATTCTTACTATCTCTGATCCCTACCAATGTAATATTCTCAAACTTATTTGAAGGAAGTTCATTTGAAAATTTTCAAATACTAAAAATTATCACTTGATTCTAGTTTTGTTCAGGACATATATTTATTGTTTTCTAACTTTTCTACACATTCTGAGAGTTGTTTCATTTGTGTATTTGTGTGTGCACATATAAGTGCCTCTGGGTGTATGTGTATGTTTATATGTATATATGCAAAAGCCTCAAGCTCTTATTCAGCAATCTTGCTCATGACTGGTCTTCCATCAATTGAGCCATTCTTCCAATCCAGATTTTGACTGCTTAATTTTATATACTGTTGCAAAGAGTGTTCTGCCCAGGCTGGATGCCAATTGAACTTCCCAGACTCCTTTACATTCTTAGGTTTTATTTCTCCAGGAGTATCAACTTTTAAATGACAAACATTTTTGTGAGGGTAATGTCTAAGCTGTAGCCCAGATTTTTAACTCAAGAATTCTTTTTTTTTTGTTTTGGTGGGGTGTCTGGTCATGGCGCCTGAACTCTGGGCCTGGGCTCTGTCCCTCAGCTCTTCAACTCAAGGCTAGCACTCTACCACTTGAGTCATAGCACCAATTTCGGCTTTTTTCTTTATTGCTTAAGTGGTGCTGAGGAGATGAACCAAGGGCCTCATGCATGCGAGGCAAGCGCTGTACCTCTGAGACATCTCCTCAGCCTTAACTAAAGAATTCTTATAAAGATAGATGAACAGACACATTACATATCTTGAGTGTACACTGTTAGGAATGTGATCATAAGCTGGGTCATGGTGAGATATGAGGATTGAGGTTTAAAGCCAGCCCCAGTAGGAAAGTCCCAGAGACTCTTTTCTCAAATTAACTAAAAGAAAATTGGAATTGGCACTGTGGATCAAGTGGTAGAGCATTAGCTTGAGCTGAATAGCAGAGAGACAGCTCGCAGGCCCAGAGTTCAAGTGCCAAGACCACCGCCAACAAATATATATGTTTGTGTGTGTGTGTCTGTGTGTCTGTGTGTGTGTGTATCTGTGTGTCTGTGTGTGTGTGTGTAAAGAAAAAAAAAGAAAGGAGATCTTAGCCAACAGTTTATTGCTAGCATAATCCCTGCTCTCACAAGATGGACATTTTTCCAGTTAAATCCATGCTTTTATATCTGACTTGCACTGAAAACAGAATTATTCTTCCATTCTACTTTCTACAAAGTTGCATGATTAGCAAGCATGATTTAGAATGGGAGTGGTCTCATACTTCATGTTCCACATAGGAGTCTTGCTTTCTGTATATCACTCTCATAAATCTACATCCTGGACTTGGCTTTATTGTTTCAATGTTGCTTATTTGTAGTCATCTATATTGTATGGAACCCTTATACTTAAAAACAGAACTTCTCTTTCTCCTATTATTGCTATTGTTTCCTTACTGTTAGCTCACGTACACTTGGGAAATAATGAACAGCACATACACTCACAAAAAGAATGTTCTGAAAACCGTCTTCCCATTTAAAATTCGCCTTAGCTTACAGAGAACTTACAAAGTTTGAACTCAATGTACTCATGTATAATATATTTAAAGCAATATAAATTTCATATTTTCCCTTTACTAAATTGTCTCTGAAACACGTTTTACCTCAGGTCAGTAGGTGTTCTCGTCTTATTGCAGTGAAGCCAGAAAACATTCATCATACCTCAAGCAGCACCATCGATTGTTACTGGAAGTAACTGTTACTGGATATGGAAACTGACCACAGGAGAGGAATGGAACATAGAGGAAAAACAAAGTTCAAGTTACCTTGTGCTTTCCTTTTTACTGTACAAGAAAAATATCCCAAGGCTTGAAGGAAACTCTGTCCCTGGCTTTTTGAGTGTGTTCTTTACTCATATAAATTTTTTATGTAAACTTCTAGTTCATAGTGTTACAAAAAGAAATAATGTACCATTTGAAGGCCAGTATAGAACAAAAGGAAATAACGTTGTTTAAAAAGTGTTCTCCTGCAAAGGAACAAAGACATAGAGGTTTTAAAGTGTCTTATAGATGGATATTTCACCCCTGAGATGATTCTCGATGCAGGAGTCAGTTATCAATTCCTTTGGTCTGGTCTTGAGTTCTCCAGAGTAATAAGGATTCCAAAAAAGCAGGATCCAGTCAATATGATCAGCAAAAGAAGCCTCTTCTCTGACCAGTACACCTTTAAGGAGGGCCCCAAAGAAAAATCTGGGATTTTTGTTTGCTTGTTTGTTTAGTTTGTGCTGGTTCTGGGGCTTGAACTCAGAGGCTGGATTCTGTCCCTAAACAGTTGTCTTTCCAGCCCACCTGTCCCCAAAGCTAGTAATCTACTGTTTGAGCCAAAACTCCACTTCTGGTATTTTGGTGTTCAATTTGCGATAAGAGTTTGACAGACTCTCCTGCCTGGTTTGGCTTTGAATTAAGATAGTAAGAAAGCTAAGTGAAATCAACTGTATAGACTTCTCTTTTGAAACAAAAAATATTAGATGAAATTTATTGTAATGTTAGTATTTGACAATTTATAAAGGAAGAGAATATGTCTAGCAAAGAAGCCATAACTTAAATAACTCAGCAAAAGTAGGTGCACTGAATCATTTTGAAATTATTTTTTCTGCTTGGGAAGATTATTGATCTTGTCCTTCCTTTTGGGGAAACTTAAGGTAATATTTGCACTTTTTGTTGGTTGTGGGGCTTGAACTCTGATCCTGGGCGCACTCCCTAAGCTCTTCAGCTCAAATTGAGAGCTCTACCGCTTTAGCTACAGCACGACTTCCGGGTTTCCGGTGGTTAATTGAAGATAAGTGTCTCATGGACATTCCTGACCAGTCTGTCTTTGAACCACAATCCTCTGGTTTCATGAATAGCTAGGATTCCAGGCGTGATCCACCAGCACCCAGCTCATATTTGCATTTATGTGCAATGAATGACACTATGTAGACAAATAATGGAAATTTGAATCAAATGATGGCATTGCAGCTTTTCAGAAAATTTGAGATAACAATAAATATATCCTCCTTTTCTATGTTGTTTCATTAATGACTCATGAGCTATGGGACGCTTAATTAGCATTCTCTGCTGTCTGAGTAGGTGTATTTAGTATCAGGAAATGTTCATAGAGAAATATAGAAAGATTGAGATTTTTAGAAAGCAAAGAAGTTAAGGTAAGAAAAAACAGCACAGAAGGAGATACATGTATTACACAGAGATTAAGAAGTAGCCTAAGAGATTTAGAATGCTAAAGGTAATGAGGAATAAGACTAGTGGATAACTATTTGTTCAATAACCAAAAATCGTTCTCTATAAATGTTTCTGGCATACATTAGTAAATATCATTTATTCATTAACTCTGGAGTTATTCCTTCTCTTCTGTCACAACTGTTAATTTGCCTCTGCCGTTGTGGTGCCATGAATAACCAAAAAGATTTCCAAATCTCACTTAGACTACCCTTCTCATTGTGATTAGCAGAGACCATTCAAAATCCTGGAATCTTTGAATTTGCAGAATTAATCTTCACCTGACATCTAAGCACATTCAAGACATTAATTGCTGGGACCTAATGAACAAAACTTTTTTTCAACACAATATCCTAATATTAGAAAAAGTACATGAATTATGGATTATTGTCAGGTGTCAGTATGGCAGGAGCAATTATATATTCCAAGTATGGGTTCTTTGTTTTGCATTTACTAATTAAATGTTTTTTGGTTTGGTTTTTTTTTTTTTTTTTTTGCTTTTTTGCTCAAGGCAATCACTGTACCACTTGAGGCACAACACCATTTCCAGTGTTTTTCTGTTTATGTGGTACTGAGGAATTGAATTCAGGGTTTCATGCATGCTAGGCAATTATCATATCATGAAGCCACATTCCCAGATAGCTAAATGACTTTCTTAAGTTGACATTACATTTTCATTCAGTAACTATGTACCATAATATTGGCCAGGTGCTAGAAAATAATGTAGAAAAGAATACAATATAATAAATCCAGTAAAGCTAGATGGAAAATGAATAACCCTGTCAGTCTTGCAAGGGCTCAGAGGGCTTATCTCATGGAGATGTATCAACACGCTGAAAGAGACAGCTCCCGACCAACAGCCCACCTCCAGAATGAGTGGGCCATCTTGGGTTCCAGCTACCTGGGGACGTTGGCCCACCTCCTACAGCACCCATTCTACCCGTTCCTGAGAGCGACAGTGAGAGAGAGAGAGAGAGAGAGAGAGAGAGAGAGGGAGAGAGAGAGAAAATCAGAATTACACTTAAATTGGGTGCCAGTGGCATAAAACTCTAATCCTAACTACACTGGAGGCTGAGATATGAGGATAATGGTTCATAGACAGCCCTGGGAGGAACGTGTTTGAGAATCTTATCTCCAAATAACCACCAGAAAACTGGAAGTGGCACTGTGGGATCAAGTGATAAAGCGCTAGCCTTGAGCTGAGGAGCTCGGGAACAGTGCCCAATCGTAGAGTTCAAGAACCACGACTGAAAGAAGTAGACTTCCCACCACAAGAAGTGGACTGAATAGCACCCATTGTCCTAGCGAGCATGGTAGATAAGTCAGGCCGAGCTTCCTGTGAACTTGAGGTCATAAGTAAGTCACCTGGCTTCTGTATGCCTCGGTTTCCCCAGCTGCAAAACTGAACAAAGTGAAGGATCCCCTTCCTCATTGGGATAGGGCAATAATGAAAGAGAACCATGTTTCGGTTCATAATCCCACACCTGTTGCATGATTAATAACAGGCCCCACCTGAGCCCTTTCTGGTATCTTCCTGTCATATGCTCATTGAATTGCCAAAACCTTATCTGAAGGCCATTCCCTCTCTTTTCCAGAGATTGCTCTGTATAAATCCCTTGTTTCCTCACAACTGTCCTGTGAGGAGACTGAGGTCCAATGGTTGAGGCCCTACCAAGAGCTTCACGTGTGGTCAAGAATCTGCTGCTATGGACTGAGTTTAGGATAATCCATCTACACCTATGACTGAGCATGACACCACATGTCTACCATCCCAATTACAGAGGACCAGGCCTGGTGGAGCATACCTTTCACAGGAGGACCGTGATCCAGCCCAGCCTGAGCATATTTTTATTTTCTATCTCAGAAATCCTCAAGACAGAAAGGTGGCTCATCAGCGCCTTGGAGAGGAAACAAGCAGGGGGGTCATGGTTCCCCCAGAGGGGTGTTTGACCCAGGGTAGGTTGTTGTTGGGACAGAAACTCACCTGTGCTGCTGGGAGAAGCTGTTGGCAGCTGCTTCAATTGGGGCAGCAGCGCTGGCACCAGCATTGTGGACACATGGGCCCAGAGCAGAAGACTAGGGGCAGGAACCAGGTCGGGGATTTAGGCCGGCTGGCAGCTAGACATTGATTGAGGTTTGAAACCTGGCACTGCGTGAAAGGAGGGGAGGAGTCAGGTGGGGGTAGGAGCATCAATTTTCTACTATAATCCAAAGTCACCTCGAGTCTCTTCCTCACCACTCAGCCCCTTCTACCTTCCTGAACTGTTGGTAGTGGTGTAAACTAACAGAGGGAATTCCAGTGCTACCTGGCAGCATGGAATGTGGGCATGGCTACCATTCTTGTATCCCATTGGTCAGAAAGAAGCATGAAAGAATGGGGGTTTGCCCAGAATCCTGTGAAGCAAGCAGCATGGGCGGAGTCAAGATGACAGTGGTTCTCCCAGCCTTTTTCCCAGGAAATTCTGTCCAATTCAGTTGGAGAGAAGAGGGTGACCTGCTTTAACTGGATGGCTACACAGATTGTTGTGTAGTTCTGTTTGTTGCCAGTCCAAGACTTTGAACTTAGGATCTGGGCACAGTTCATGAGCTGCTTTTGCTCAAGGCTGGTCCTCTACACTAGAGCCACAAGGTTTCTGGCTTTGTTGGCACTGAAGTTGGACAGGGGTCTCAAGGATTTTCCTGTTTAGGGTGACTGTGACCATGATCCTCCTATCACAGCCTTGTAAGTATCAAGGAGGACTGCTGAGAGCCACTGGTGCCTGCCTAATCATTGGTGTTGTTGATGTTCTTGGACAGACTGGTGAGTTCCCCATCCTTGGGTGGAAGTGTTGGGAGCTGGAGCCCACAATTCAAATCCTGGTCGTGCCACCGCCAAATGGTAGGAGATCCTAAGAAACTTGTTCCTATCCATATGATTACCAATGTAATGTTATGTAAGTCATGATTGAATGAACAGTTCTTGAATGATTCTAGGATAAAATTATACACAATTATATTACACGACACTGATTGATTTTAGTTAATATTTTATTAAGCATTTAAGCAATCACATTCATCAAATGGAGGCATAATGAAATACCTAAGAATTGGGCCTCAAATACTATAAAGGTGACATTTTTCTACCGGGACTGGGATTGGAACTCATAGTCTGGGTAACTCTGTTGCACTGTGTGGGAAGAGGAAGCTTGCTTCCTTAAAGTCAAGAAATTCAAGTCTGATCCTTAGGCCTGAAATCGATCACCAGCACTAGAAAACACCCTATTCATGTACAATATACATATATGTTTTATATTTTTATACATATGTTTACTCTGTATTGCATTCAGTGTAGTTATTTTATTTTTTGTTTTATTCATGTATTGACCATTTATTTTATTGACTATTGTAGCACATAAAACATTGACTACATAGGATATAGTTCTACATATGTATTCCACTTCATACCTGGCACACAGAAGATTCACAGTAAAGGAAACCATGTGTCACCATCATCTTCTTACTCCACGATTCATTGTTTGGGAGCACTGACATCTGAACTCATGGCCTACAAGGCCAAATTCATGAATGGGTGAGTGCAAACATGCCATCCTGGGGGAAATTAAGGTGCTGGTTGTTCCCAGGACCTTAGAACCCCAGGTGTTAACCGAAGAAGAACAGATTGACATGTAGATGTCAGTATGCTAATGTGTGTGTGTGTGTGTGTGTGTGTGTGTGTGTGTGTTTATAGAGTGCCAGAGATGTTTATACATTATTCAGTTATATAGACTATATTCCTACCAATTCCTGGGTATTTATTATGCGTCCATGTAATTAATGATATTGTTTTCATCCTTAAAATATTAATGAAAGGACTCAGTGTCCTGAAATTATTGTGTTCCTGTAAGTAATAATATTCTTTTAATGCTTCATAAATATTAAATAAAATCAATCAGCCTTCTGAAATGATGCTGTTTAATTTTATAGGATCATCATTCATGGTCAACTCATTCAACTGTAACATTGACACAATTCCAGTGTTATTCCTTTGGATGGGAACCAGTTTCTTAGTACCTCCTGCCATTGGTTGGTGTCAGTATGGGGATTCGAAATGAGAGCCTATGTTACCACGTGGGCCTATGTCTTTCTCGATTGTCTTCCAGCCTTCAGAAATGCAAGGTGAAGTACCCTTTGCAACAGTGTCATTCAGACCAAGAAGGGTCACTGTGCAAAGGAAGAAAACATAAAAGGGCACATTTTTTCTGTGCATTGTTTTCCCTGCAACACGTGGGGGTGTAGAATCCCAGAAGCACCTGTGTGTCCAGTGGCTGCACCCCATCCTAGTGTGATCAAAACTGAGGCAGAGTTGCCACGACCTGAGTTCAAGCCCCATGCTGAGAAAAAAATTAATTCCCTAGCTTGCAATTCACACAGTTTATTCTTACAGGCTTTGGATTTTAACTCAGGCTCTGGGTAAATCTGCAGAAATGTGCATAAAGGGGAATATCACCTTTCATGAAGATAAAAAAGTAAGGTCTGTTCACTAGTCCTGAATTCAAGACCCAGACTTGGAAAACATAGTATTTCTATATATTGTAAAGATAAAATTTATACTTACCTATAGATGTTCAGTCCATACATGTTTGGTGGGGTTGTTCCTTGTATCTTCTGCTTTATTCATTTATGTACTCAATGTGTTTATTACATTGATGACAACCTATCACAGAACATCTAGATTTGTAGAAATGTTCTCTCTCATGCCTTACCCCCAGGATTCTCAGAGAAAAGGAAAAAAAGTTTCACACTCTCCTTCTTACTCCACGATCCACTTGTTGGTAGTGCTGGGATCTGAAAACAGGGCAAAGCAAAACAAATTGGCCAATCAGTCAAGGTGATCATATGAACCTGTGAGCAACTAAGGAGTGTGGCCAATCCCAGAATCTGACATTGATCCCCAGGGTGGTCCACTATAGTCAGAAATTCATAATTTAAACAAAGGATCTATATTGACATATACGTTTGGTTAGCATCTTGGGTTCAGTGCATTTATTCTCATTATTTTGTCTCTAATTCATGGAGGTATTGTGTATTTTAATAAATATGGTGACTACTATGACAGTGCTGACATGGATGAGAACCTGTTACCAAGGTTACAGTGTTGTCCATGCATTCTCCATCATATTTGTGACCCAGGACTTTCACAGGAGAGGATAAAAGGCACAACGACTGGCTGCTGACATCAGTATGAATCTTTTGTGAGTGCTGGGATTTTTAGTTTCTGACATCAGTATGAATCTTTTGTCAGTGGTGGGATTTTTAGCTCAGGTCTGGGTAACTCTGTTGCACTGTGGGAGAAGGGAAAGCTCACCATCTTTGAAGAGTAGAATGTCAGGCCTGGTGCAGGGCCTGATTTGAAGCCCAGCACTGGACAAAATAACAAGCCCACCTTTTTAAAACATAGGATTTTTCTTTATTTACAGGTGTGGTATGAATCTTGCATTCAGTGTAGTTATTCTTTCTATTTTGTGTCTTATTCATTGATGTATTGTGTATTTCCTTGAGTATAGGATGACAAACATAACTGTGGTGAACTGGATGACAACCTATTCCCATGACTATAGAGTTGCATATACATTCTCCTTCCTAGCTGAGCCCCAGAACTTGCACAGTACAGGAAACCAGGTGCAACGACTGGCTTCTTACATCAGGGTGAATTTTTGACAGTGCTGGGATTCAAATTTTGGGCCTAGGAGGCCCAACTGCCCAATGGGTCCACGTGATCACACCAGACTGTGAGCCACTAAGGAGCTGGGCAGTTCCCAGGAACTGAGATCGAGCCCCAGGGAGGCCAAAATAGTCCTCAATGATCATTGAAACATGGGATGTATATTCACATCTGTGTGTGGACTGCATCGTGCATTGAGTGTAGTTATTCTCTTTATTTTGTATGCTATTCATGGGTGTATTGTGTATTTCCTTGAATGTATGATGACAGGAATAACTGGGCTGAAATGGATAATAACTTATTCCCATGGCCACAGGGTGGCTCAAGCATTGTCCATCCTAGCTGAGATCCAGGACTTGCACAGAAAGAAAACAGGTGCAATGATTGACTTCTGACATGAAGATAAATATTTTCGTAGGTCGGGTAATCTGAACTCGGTGCATAGCAGGACCAAGTGGTGAATTTGTCCACATGAGCACACCAGCCTTTGGAACCTGCAATTGAGCCCCCCTCCCAGGGGAGAGCGGGAAGCACAACAGTCATCCATTCATAAGCTGAAAGTAGTATGCAAATAAGCACACATTTGTATAGAGTGGGAGAGATGGTAACCTGTGGTGGAATCCAGTTTGCGTGAATACAGATTCTTGGATCTTTACTGATGCCTCCATTTCATGATTGTGATGATTATTGTCATGCTTCATCAACTTCTTTACAAATAATCGATACTCCATGAGTCTTGCCTATCATTTCCTACTTGCATCATGCACAAACTACTCATTCAAGGATGAGATCAATCACATTCCATGACTCTTCCCAGGCCAGAAACTAGTACCTCAAGATCTCCCTCCATTGCCTCCGCATAGGGGGAGTGAATTCAAGACTCAGGCGTAGAAAAGATTCTCCTTATATAATTTTTTGGGGGGCCACTTGTGGGCCTAAACTCTGGGCCTGGGCGCTGTCCCTCAGCTCATCATCTCAAGGTTAGTGCTCTACCACTTGAGCCCCAGTGCCATTGCCGGTTTTTTTTTCTGCTAATGTGGTGCTGAGGAATTGTTCCCAGGGCCTCATGCATGCAAGGCAGGAGCTCTATCACTGAGCCACCTTCCCAGCCCTCCTTATATATATTTTAAAGATAGTATTTATACTTCCTTACAGATGTTCATTCCATATTATGTTTGGTGTAGTTATTTATTTTATTTCTTGTGTCATTCATTTATTTAGAATTTATTTTATTGACTCTGATGACACCTATACCATTTATTACATTGTTTACATCCTGTCACATAACATCTAGATGTTAGATGTGTTCTCCATTATGCCTGGCAGTGCCAGGATCTGAACTTAGTGCCTAGCAGGCCCAACTCAAGATTGGATGAGTTTGAGCATGGCAGCCTCTAGCCAATTAAAATGTCAAGTGGTTCCCAGGATCTGAGATCGACCCCCAGGTTTGGCCAAAACAGGAATACATGGATAGGCAGACAGAGGTATACAAACATATATATATATATATATATATATATATATATATATATATATATATATATATATATATATATATATATATATTTGTAAAGAGTTCCATAGCCATCTATGTATGATAGAATGACACCCACTATGTTCCTACCAACTCTTAGGTATTTATTAAACCGCCATTGAAGGAATATTGCTCTTTTCATGCTTAATAAACCATTAATTAAGCTCAATCAGCATTCTAGGATTACTGCATCCAACTTTAGAGTAGAACGATGAATAAACTACTCTTTCAATCAGTATTCCTATGCATAAGAATGAGTCTCTTGTGATCTCCTGTGATTGATGTCAGAACTACGATTTCACCCAGGGACTATGTTGACAGGTTGGCCTATGGCTTCACTGATAGCCCACCAGCCACCAGCAATGGCAGCTCAAGTCCATATTGCAGCTTTGTCATTCAGACACAGGATGGTCAAGTCCAAAGAAAAAAATCGTAAAACCCCACCTCTCTGCAGGTCACCACTTTTTGTGCTTTCCAATGATTTTTTCTTCCTGAAAGCCCTCTGGGCCCAGGAACCCAGGATCGGCTATTGGTCCAGAGACTGTACCCCAGCTAAGGCATATCCAAGCTGAAGTAGAATTTCCACGACCTGTGTTCAAGCCCCATGCTTGGCCAAAATCAATATATATATATACATATATATATATATATATATATATGTATATATATATATATGTGTGTGTATATATATATACATATATATGTATAATTATTTAACTAAATTAAAAAAATAAAGCTCTCTAGTTTGGAATTTCTGCAAGTTTTCGTTTCTAGCCTGGGATTTGAACTCAGGGTCTTGGTAAATCTGTAGCAATGTGAGCGAAGAGTTGCCATTACTTGAGTTCAAACCTTGTGCCAACCAAAAATGAAAAACTAAGTCACTGACCTCGGCAGGGGGAGGTAGTTGTGGATATGGGAGGGAAGGGATGGTAGGGGAAAAACACAGGAGTAGTAAACAATGCTCAATAAGAAATGTACTCATTACCTTGCTCCTGGAACTGTAACCCCTCTGTAGAACATTTTTACAATAAAAAACATACAAAAAAAGAGAAACAATGTAGTTCTCAGAGAAGCACTTTGGAAGTAAGGGCAGGATGTTTGAATAGCTGTACAAAACTCTACACTATTTTTTTAATGCTCAGTATGGAACTGAATAATCATAACTGCTTTCATTAAAAAAATTAAGTCACTGTCTTGGAACTGGGGCCAGTATTTCTGCCATTGCTAGTTTTTGAGCTCACCATCCAGGTAACTCTTCTGTACCATGGGTGAATGTGAAGCTCATTGTCCTTGAGGAAAATAAATTCAGGATAGAGTTCCCAGGGCCTGAATGATGGCCCTGCAATGGAAGAAATATTTCTATACATGTGTAATACATGATATATACTTATATATGTATGTTAATTTCATATTATAATTTTATTATTGATTTTTGTATTGTATTTTTCTTTGATTCATTTATTGATTATTGTATTTAGTATTATTATACACATAATATTATATTTTGCACATCTATTATAAAATTATACACAAAAATTTAGGACATTGACTTATTTTTCATTAACATTATATTAAGTGTTGAAACATGATACATAATTAAATGGAAACATTTGTCACAGTCTTTACATGTTTAGAGTCTCTCCCAAGTATGAGCGTGGAGTTCACGCACCAAGACTGGGCAAAAAAAATTGAGCCTGGTGAGACATATTCTTCTCGGACTCAGAGGAGGGCCGAGGTTATAGGTAAGAGGTAGAGTAGAGGGCAGTGCTGGTGGCTCACCCCTGTAAGCTACTCAGGAGGAAGGATCCTAATTGCAAGCAGAAAAGTCAATTAAAGAAACTTTTCTCCAATTAAACACCCAAAAAGCCAGAAGAAGAGCTGTTGTTCCAGTAGTACAGTGCTAGCCTGGAGCACAAAACCTCAGGGATAGGATAGCATCCAGGCCCTGAATTCAAACCCCAGGATTGGCACAAACACACACACACACACACACACACACACACACACACGCACACACGCACACACACACACACACACACACACACACACACACACACACACACACACATACACCAATATAGAGCATTTGCCAGTCAGCCTGCACAAATTCCATCTCTAGCAACTCAATATTAAAAAAAAAAAAAGGTGGAGAAGGGAAGGAAAGACTTTCTCCAGGATGTGATATACCCAGTGCCAAAATTTCACAGTAGTTCTAATATGTGGGTACAGGACAGAGAGCTTCAGGCAGAAAGTATAGCATGGGCAAAGGTCCTGAGGTGTGTTGTAGCGCAGGTGGTGTGAATGGTAGGAAGGTTTTATCGCTTCAGAAAAGTCTGGCAAGATATTCAAGTCTGGGTCAACGTAGACTTGAGTAACAGGGCAGAGGGTGGGGTCCCTGAATAGCGCCCAGGGGGACGATTAGCTTTTCTTTTCTCCAGGGACCCAAAGCCATTTCCTGTGGCTGGAAACCTGTTTTCACAACTCCTGACCCTCAGGCCTCCTTCGAATGGAGGAGTCAGGGCAAACGCAGGGAAAAACTCCTGCTTTAGAAAAGCTTCTAGCCCAATGCCACCAGTTCTCAACCCCTGTAAATCCTATCTACTCAGGAGACTGAGATATAGATCGAGGGTCAAGCGAGCTCAGGAGAGGAAGTTAATGAGACTCTTCTTGCCAATTAACTACCAAAATCCAGAAATGGAGCTGTGGCACAAATGGTAAAGTGGTAACCTTGAAGGAAAAAGTTTAGAGACCAGAGCCAAGACCCTGAGTTCAAGCCCCAAAACTAGCACAGGAAAATTAAAGAAAAGATTTCAGGGGCTCCTAGTCCACTGTGGTGTAAGGCCAGATCATCCAGGCACAGGTGGCTCACACCTGTCCTCCTAGCTCCTCAGGAGGCTGAGATGTGAGGATCACGTTTCAAAGCCAGCCCAGGCAGGAAAGTCTGGGAGATTCCACGATGCTCAGATAGAATACAGAGTATTATGTCAATCCTTTTGTATTTGCTTAAATTCCATGTATGAACTAAGAAATTATCTGTTTTAGAAAAAGTTAGGGAGGTTGCAAGAGGAAGACCCTACTGGTGTGAATACCTTTAATTCTAGCTACTCAGGAGGCTCAGATCTGTGCATTCAGGTTCAAAGCCAGCCCAATGAGTCTTTTCTAAGGATGCTCAGCACCACACCCTGCTTCAGGTCTAGGGTTGTTCACCACCTTTGCCACCATGGGCTGCTTATGCAAACCAGTATGGAGAGGTGCCACACCCACTACGGGTCCAGAGTTGTTTGCTGTCACTGTTGATGCCACTGCTGCTGCCACAGCTGTTGCCACTACCCCAGCTGCTGCCACGGCCCCAGGATCATTTGGGCCACTTATGCAAGCCAGGCACCCCACCACAAGTCAGGTGTTAACCACTGCTGCTGTCTCAGGTTAGGCTGGGCCACTTATGCAGGCCAGTATGGAGAGTCACAAACCACCACGGGTCTGGACTTGTTCACTGTAGCTGTCCCCACCTCAGCCGCTGCCGTCCCAGGCTGGTCTGGGCAAGTGCCAAGAGTCATTGTGCCCCAATTCTGGGTGGTTTGCCAGCACTGACAGCTGCTGCTGCTGTTCCAGGTTAGGCTAGGCTATTTACACCAGCAGGACAGAGGTGCCACCCTGAGAGACTAGGGTCGTTTGCCACTGTTGACAGCTGCTACTGCTCCTGACTGGGCTGGGCTACTTGTACCAGGCAGGCAGAGGCGCTGTACCAGAGAGGGTGAGGGGAGTCTTTGTTCCAGCTCTGCCTTCTGAGATTTCTGTTTGTATATTCTGGGTTGGCCCAGCTCTTGGGAGTCTCCTGGGAGACTTGGGATGCTTGTGGGTGTGTGGTCCTCAGAGGGTCCAGACCCGGGGCACTTAAGCAGCTTGGCACAAAACCCGGTCACTTAAGCTGCGCAACGTGGAGCACCATCACCAACAAAGGGTGGGGGAAGGGTCTTCCCACTTTACTGTCTCTGTAGGTTTTTCCCTTTTCTTTTTGCACTTCCTTTATCTCTCTTAGTAATTGCCTTTTATTGTGGGTCACTTGGAGAAACAGAGCATTGAAATCCAAACTCAGTATTTGGTTGGAGAGAGCTGTGGTGTTTCCCTGCTGTTCCATCACTTTCTTGGTCCCTCCCCTTCAGTTGGACTTTTTCTTATCCGGCCGTTGGGCCTTGGTTACCAAAGGATAGGTACATAATAGAATATGTTGTAAAACCTGCAGATTGTAGTTAGACATTTCTGTTAATATAGCCTTCCTAATTTTAGGAATCCAAGGGGGTGTTGTACACTAAAGTATTTCAAGGGATTGAATCCATTAACTTAAGGGCTACATCTTGCTCAAAGGAGAGTGAAGTGGAGGAGGCTTACCTAGCCATTGCCAGTTTCTGTATTTAATTTAGTTAAAGTTTCCTTTAAGGTCATATTCATTCTTTCTTGTGCTTGAACTCTGAGGCTTATAAATGGATTGTAACTTCCAATTTATTCCTCACCTATTGCTCTGAACAAGCAGCCTATATAAAGTCTGTACCCCTTCTCCACTCCAACTGCCTGTTTTTGACTATCACATCCCAAACTGCCCACAACCCAATAACTTCTTAATAGCTCAACACATGGTGATTAATGCACCAGTCCCTCCCACAGGATGCCTCACCTTCTTTGGTGGCATTCTTTGTCCTCCCCAGCTGGCCAGGAGATGGGCCCATGCTGATTATCAGACCCTATAGATTATCGGGCACTGCTAATTATTACAGTATCCTCCTTGTGAACTAGTAGCAATTGAAATTGGAAATTTGATTGTGGTATTACAAACTCGTTGTGACATCACAAACACATTTTGACATCATCACCGCCACGACATCACAAAGCCATTTTGACAACATTGTCATTGTTACATGATGATTCCATTGTTACATCTCAAATCTATTATGACCTCTTAGCTCCTTTGAAAATCACATGCCCTTTTCAACATCACAGTCCCTTTGTGTATCCATATCGTTGTTGTTAAGTAATGACAATTGAAATCAGAAATGCCATTATAACATCAAAAATTGTTTGTGACAGCCTCAACAGTGTGACATCACATTTTCATTATGAGAGCATCAGCTCATTGTGACATCACCAAACTCAATGACAGAATCTCATTATGACAACAATTCTCATTGTGACATCATAGATACATTGTGAATGCCTATTCTGTGATTTCATTGTATTTCAAATGTGGCATGAGACTTGATATCAGAAACCCAATTTTGTGCCTACAAACCATTTTGACATCATAATCACTTTGTGACATCACAGTACCATTGTGATATCACTAACACAATGTGACATCACAGAGCTCTCCTGTCCTCATAACTTTTGTGACATGCTGACATTGTGATATCTTAGACCTTTTTGCCCTCATAAATTGTTATCAACCTCATATTTCATGTATGATTTGAGATAACAGAAATCAACTGTGACATCATGACCATTGTGACATCACACTGACAGATGTCATGATCATCGTGTCACATTGTGACATTACAAAAGGTTTTGATGTCACAATTAATTGGTGATGCCATATGGTAAGGGGTCTATGTTGTCACAATTGATTAGTGATATCCAAATGGCATAATGGATCTCATTTGTCATGAAATCACAGAGAATATGAGTTCAAAACAGACTGTGGTATCTCCAAAGTCATAACAAACGTTATGAAGTCAGAGGAGGATTGTGATCTCACAGTGTGACACAATGTTTATGATGTCTGTCAGTGTGATGTCACAATGGTCATGATGTCACAGTGGATTTCTGATATCATATATCATAACTGCAATATTATAAGGTTGAAAACAGATTACAAGCTCATAAAGGGCCTAAGACATCACAATTGCTGCACATCACAAGACTTATGAGGACAGGGCAGGTTTGTGATATGAGTGTGTTAGTGATATCACCATGGCACTGTGATGTCACAAAGTGATTGTGATGCCATATATTTATAAGATCAAAATACATTTCTGACATTAACCCACATGCCACATTTGAAATAGAATGAGAATAGGCATTTACAATGTGACTATGACATCACAATGACAATAAATGTCATAATGCTATGAGGTCATTGTAAATTGGTGATGTTGCAAGGAGGTAATTGTGTAATAATGAATATGTGTTGTCCCACTGGTGATGGGGTCACAAAGGTTTGTGATGTTACAATGGCATATATGAATTCAATTGTCATGAATTCACAATGAGGATATGGGTACACAAAGGGACTATGATGTCACATATGCCATGTGTGTTTTCAAAGGTACATAGGGGTCATGATAGCTTTATGATACACAGTAGTGATGAGGTCACAATGGGCTTTTGACGTCATAATGATTTGTAATATCTAAACACAAATCCATTTTCAATTGTTACTATTTCACAATGTGCATACAAGTTCACAGAATGAGTTGGAAGTACTAATGGACATGAATTTTTAAAAATGTTAGGAGGTCATTTTAGGTTTGTGAATGAACAATGGGAGAGTGATATCACCATGACAATATCAACTCATTACATCATGTCAAAATATTGTTTTGGTGTCACTATTAGTTGATGATTCCACATTGGTTGTGAGGTCACAAAATATTGGTGATGTGTTGGACATGTCACAATGACATTATGATTCTCAATTGTCCTAACTTACAATGAGTATATGAGTTCCCAAAGGGACTGTGGTTTCTCTAAAAGTATGTGTTGTCACACATATATTGAAATTCTAAAAGTTTTGTGATGTCAGAATTTGACACAATGGATATGACATCTGGCAGTATGATGCAAACATGGTCATGAATTTGTGATATCAAATGTCATATATAAATCTAATGAGGTCAACAACAGATTATGAGGACAATAAGGCCTAAGGTATCAGAATTGCAGCATGTCACAAAAGTTATCATGAGAGGATAGGTTTGTGATATCACGGTGGTTTAGTAATATTGCAACATGATATACAAAGAGATTGCGATCTCACAATGATTATGAGTTCCTGATTTTTTATGATATCTACCTACATGCCACATTTGAAATAGAATGAAAGCACAGAAAAGCCATTCATAATGTGTCTATGATATAACCATGACAATGTGAAGTTATAATTCTGTCATTATAGTTTTGTTATTTCACAATGAGTAGATGGTATAAAAATGATAATGTGATGTCACAATTATGATGATCTCACAAACTGTTTTGGATGTCAAAATGTCATGTCTGATTCTCAATTGTCAATATTTCACAGTGGGGCTTTGGGTACACAAAGGGACTCTGATATCACAAAGCTATGTATTTTTCAAATGTTATAAGAGGTTATAATAGATTTGAAATGTCACAATGTGATCTTGGTATCAAAAACAACAATGTGAAGTCACAATGGGTTTGTGATGTCACAGTGGCGATGAGGTCACAATGGGTTAGTTATGTCACAAGTTTGTAATATCACAATTATTTGTCCAATTTCAATTGCTACTAGTTGACCATGAGGACACTGTAATAACCAGCAGTGCCCCTATAATCCACGAGAACAGATAGTCATCATGGTCTCCTAATCTGGACCAATTGAAAGGGGGGGGGTGCATGACACTGGAGGGGGCAGGACATGCTGCTGAAGGAGATAGGATGTCAAGCCCCACATGGTGAGCTGCCAAGAAGTGATCGGGCATGGACATTTGGTAAGTGATAATTGAAAACTGGAAGGCAAGAAATTATTGCAGTTGGGGAAGGGTACAGCCTATATATAAGCAGCATTTTCAGAGCAAGAGAAGGGGAGAGAAAAAGGTTAAAGGCCTGGATGGAAATAAGTGATGAGACTGCTGGAGGGCAAAGACCTGGGAGGAGAGGAAATTGAGAGAGAGAAGGAGGTGAAGGATGGCAACTGGCCACCTGGACAAGGCAGGGCAGGCCTGTCAAGAGCAGAGAAGCCTGAAGCGAAGAATGGAATGCTGGAAGGAAAAAAATGAAAAGAGCTGAAAGGTAGGACAGATCTGTAGAGAAGGAGAATGAAGAGATAGGAAAACAGCCTTGTCCTTTGAAGTGTGGAACTTTGGAGATCATTATTTTGGCGGTTGCTTGTTTGCAGACCAGTTAACAAATGGCTGAACTGCTCTTTGGAGGCCTGAGGGTTCGTGGTTGAGACTGAATTTAGCTCTCTGCATCCAGCCCGGCCAAGGTAGTCGCTTGTTACAAAATTTATGAGGACAAGACAGGTTTGTGATGTTACATTGCATTAATGATATCACAATGTCGATATGAGGTCAAAAAGGGATTGTAATGTCACAATGATGGTGTGGTCACAATGGGTTTCTGAAATAAACCTATATGCCACATTTGTTATAGAATGAAATCACAGAACAGGCAATCGCATTGTCTCTAGGACCTCACAATGAAAATGTGATGTCATTGTCATTTTGGGATGTAACAATGGGCTGATGGTATTATAACAACAATGTGATCTCACTCTGGAGGTGATGTCACAATGCGTTTGTAATGGTAATTTGGCATGTCTGGTGTCAGTTGTCTTTGTTCATAATGACAACATGGTTACCCAAAGGGACCATGATATCACAAACACCATGTGCTTTTTCAAAGGTGCTAAGCGGTCACAACAGTTTTGGGTGTCACACGGTGATCATGATATCACTGTGGCAATATGATGTCACAATGGGTTTTTGATGTCAAGTGATGATAAGGTCACACTTGGATAGTGATGTCACAATGAATGTGTAATATCACCATTACATGTCCAATTTCATACTACTAGATCACAATGAAGATACGAGTTCACATAAGGAGCTAGAAGTCAGAAAGGCCATGAATTTTGTAAAATATTATGAGGACATAATAGGCTGGTGAAAATGCAATGAGACAGAGATATCCCATTGGCAATGTGATGCTACCATTACATGAGATAGTATGGTTTTGAAGTTACAAATGGTGATGCCATACAGGTGATGAGGTCACAGAGGTTTGTGATTTGACAATGGGTTGGTGATGTCACAATCTCATGCCAGATCTCTAATTGACAAGGACTATATAAGTTCACAATGGATAATCATGTATCCAAAGGCATATGTTGGCACAAGTGTAATGAGTCTTAACACGTTTGTGTTGTCCTCATGTGACTCAGTGTCAAGAAATCTGGCAGTGTGATGTCACAGTGGTCATGATACCACAGTGGATTTTTGATATCACATGTCATGCCTGAAGTATTATGAGTTAAACAATTTATGAACTCAGGGAGGCCAAAGAGATCACACTGGCAGCATGTCAAAAAATTTATGAGGATAAGACTGTTTTGTGATGTCACAGTGCATTAGTGATATAATAATGGCAATGTGGTGTCATCAAGGTATTGTGATATTATAATGCTTATGTGGTAACAATGTATTTCTGATATCAACCCACCAGCAATATTTGAAATAGAATGAGATCACAGAATAGGCATTCCAATGTATCTGTGACATCACAATTACATGTGATTTGATGTCATTGTTGTTTTATGATGTCATGATGACAATGTGATGTTACACTGGTGATTATGTCACAAAGGTTTTGCGATGTTAAATGGAATGCCTGATCTCAATTGTCATTAGCTCGACATGAGGATAGGAGTATACAAAAGGCCTGTCATGTCACAAAGGCCATGCTTTCTTTCAAAGCTTCTGAAGTCATAATAGGTTTGGGATTTCACAATGTGATCATGTTGGTACAATGGCAATGTGATATCACAAAGAGTTTGTGATGTCTCCGAGGTGATGAGGTCACAAAGATGTCTCATCAAGTTTGTAATATAACAGTGACATAGACAATTTCAATTTCTTCTAATTCACTATGAGGATACTATAATAACCAGTGGGGCCAGAATTATCTGTGGGAGCTGATATTCATTGTAAATTCTTGGCTTGGCCCACCGGAGAGTGTGGGGAATGCTGCCAAAGGTGGAGGTGTCAAGCCTCACACGGTGAGCTGTCAAGAAGTGATTGAGCATTGGGCAGTTTTGGAAGTGATGGCTGAAAGCTGTTAGTCTAGAGATCCATTGGAGGGAGGAGGGGTACAACCTATATATAAGTTGCATTTTCAGGGCATTGTAAGGGGAGATAAAAATGGGAGTTACCTGGATGGAAGAAAGTTGTGAGACAGCAGGAAAGGATAAACCTGAGAAGGGGGGAAGCTGAGGGAAAGCAGAAGGTTGGCAATTGGTCACTGGGGCAGAGTAGGGCAGGCCTGTGGAGAGTGGAGAGGCCTGAAGAGAAGAAGGAAGTGGTGGAAGGGAAAAAGGGAAAGACGAGGAAGGAATGACAGGTCTGTGGAGAAGGAGGGAAGAATGGAAAAGAAAAAAGCCTTGCCCATTGAGCTTTGGAGCTTTGGAGATCATAATTTTGTGGTTGGTGGTTTGCAGAACAATTAAGAAAGGGTGGAGCTGCCCATTGGAGGTCTGAGGTTTGGTGGTCAACACTGCTCTTGAACCTGGATATCACAGTCCCCTTTCTAGTGAAAAATATTTTATTATATTAAATGTGACTCCATGGATTTTCTCCTTGCCTTAGAGGTCATATGTACATGAGTACACAGAAAGAGCTTGAAGTCTCAAAGTCCATGAATTTTCATAGATCTGATGAGGCCATAACAGGTTTGTAAAAACACAATGGGAGAGTGATATCACAACAGCAATACCACAATATCATGTCAAAATAATGATTTGATACAACAATTAGTTGTTGATGCTATTCTTGTGATGAGGTCACAATAAGTTTGTGATGTCACAATGGGTTCACGATGTCAGAGTGGCATGGGAGATCTCAACTGTCATTAATTGGCAATGAATATATGAGTTCAAAAAGGGACTGTAATGTCTCCAAAGGCATGTTGTGTTAGAAATGTGAGGTCACAATATGACAAAATGGTCATGGCATCTAGCAGTTTGATGTCACCGGGGATTTCCGATATCACCTGTCATACCAGAAATATCAGATTGAAAACAGATTATGAGCTCAGAAAGGGCCTAATATATGGCAATGGCAGTATGTCACAAAACTTATAAGGACAGGACTGGTTTGTGATGGCACAGCAGATTAATGATATCACAATGGCAATGTGATGTTACAAAGGATTGTGATATCACAATGGTTATATGGTCAAAATGGGTTTCTCATATAGAATGAATTCACAGAATAGGCCTTCACACTGTTAAGTCTATGATGTAACAATGTCACAGTAATTTATATTGCTGTGATACCATTGTCGTTCGGTTATGTCACAATGAGCTGATGGTGTCATAATGACAATTTGATGTCATTGCTGATTTATGATGTTACAATGGTTATGAGTTCACATTATGTTTCTGATATTAACACACATGTCAAATTTGAAATAAAATGAAAAATCTGGGTGCCGGTGCCTTGCGCCTGTAATCCTTGCTACTCCAGAGGCTGAGATCTGAGGTTCGAGGTTCAAAGCCAGCTTAGGCTGGAAAGTCTATGAGAATCTTATTCCCAATAAAAACCATTAGAAAACCGGAAGTGGCTCTGAGACTCAGGTGATAAAGCACTCGCCTTGAGCTGAAGAGTAGGGACAGCACCCAAGCCCAGAGTTCAAGCCCCACAACCGACAAAAAAATATTAAAAACAGGCATTCACAATCTTTTTATAACATCACAATGACAATGTGATCTCATAATGCTATCTTGTCATTGTAGTTTTGTCATGTCAAAAGTAGTTGATGCTGTCATAATGAAAATGTTATGTCACTCTGGTGATGTCACAAAGGGTTCATGATGTTAAATTGGCATGTCCGATATCAATTGTCAGTTCATAATGAGGGTATAGTTCCACAAAGGGACTGTGTTGTCACAAAGGGCATGTGTTTTTTCAGATAAGAGGTCCTAATAGGTTTGCAATGTCACAATGTGATAGTGATGTCAAATGGCAATGAAAGCTCACAATGGTTTTGTGATGACACATTGGTGATGATATCAAATAGTATTGTGAAGTCACATCGCATAATCACATGTCCAGTTTCACATGTCCAATGAAGATATGAGTTCACAGAAGAAGACACGTATAAATGGCCATGAATTTTCTAAAATGCTATGAAGACATACTAGGTTTTTAAAAACACAATGGGATAGTGATATCACGATGGCAATGTGATGTTGCAATATGATGACTTAATAATGTTTTTATATCATAATTTGTGATGCCACACTGATGAGTTCACAAGAAGTGTGTGATGTCACAATGGGTTGGTGATATCAAAATGACACATGTGATTTCAATTTTCATTAACTCAATAAGTACATGAGCTCACAAAGGGACTCTGATGTCTCCTAAGGCATGTATTTTCACAAAAGTGATGAAGTCCTAACAGGTGTGTGTTGTCAGAATGTGACAAAATGCTCATAACATCTATCAGTGTGATGTCACCATGATCTAGATGTCACACTGGATTCGAGTATCACATTTCATACCTGGATTGGGCTTGAGAGGATTGGAATTTCACAGTGGGTTAGTATTATCACTATGGAAATGTGGGGTCACAAAGGGATTGTGCTGTCACAATGGCTATTAGATCACAATGTGTTTCTAGTATAATAGGTTTGTGCTGTCACAATTGGTTGGAAATGTCACAATGGCATGCCAGATCTCAAATGTCATTAATTCACAATGAAGATATGAGTTCACAAAGGGACTGTGTTGTCTCTAAAGTCATGTGTTTCACAAATATGATGAAGTCCTAACAGATTTGTGAGTTCATAATGTGCCACTATGATCTTGATATCTATCAATGTGATGTCACAATGTTCATGATGTCACAATGTTCATGATGTCAGAGTCAATTTCTGATATCATATGTCATACCTGAATTATTATGTTTCAAAACAGATTATAAGCTTACTAAAAGCCAAAATATCCTAATGGCAGCATTTCACACAAGTTATGACTAAGTTATGACCTCCTCATCAGTATGGCATCACGAATTGTGACATCAGAACATTATTATAACATGATGTTGAGACATCACATTGTCATTGTGAAATCACTGTCCCGTTGGGTTTTCACATAGTATGACCTCACACTATGAAGCTTCTTCTATCAAATGGTATCCTCATATTGAATTATGAGTAATTGAAATTGGATCATTCTGGTATTACAAAGAAACTGTGACATCACAAAGCCATTCTGACCTCATCACCACGATGACATCAATACTCAAAGGGACATCTCATTCCATTGTGACATTATGGATCACATTGTGCCATTCCAAAACTATTATGACTTATAACCACCTTTGAAAACACACATGGCCTCTGTGACATCACAGAACCTTTTTTGTATCCATAATTTCATGGGGAACTAATGACAACTGACATCAGACATACCAAGGAAACGTAACAAATCCTTTCTGACATCATAATTGTGACATCATGTTGCCATTATGACACCATCAGCTCATTTTGACATGTAAAACTACAATGACATCATAGCATTGCCACATCACATTGTTATTCTGATGTCATAGACACGTTGTGTTTGCCTATTATGTTATTGATTCTATTTTTAATGTGGCATGTCGGTTATCAGAAACCCATTGTGTGTTCATGACCATTTTGATATCATGATGTCTTAGTTCCATCACATTGCTATTGTGATGTCACATTGCCAAATTAATGTCACAAGGGGATTTTGATGTGACAATGGTTGTGAAATCAGCATGAGTTTCTGATATCAACTCACATGCCACATTTCAAATAAAATGAAATCACAGATTAGTCATTCATAATGTGACTATGATATCACAATGACATAATGGCAAATGTTATAATGTCATTGCCATTTTGTGATGTCACCATAAGCTAAAGATGTCATAACAACAATGTGATGTTACACCAGTTATGACGTCACACAAGGTTTATAATGTTACAATGGTTATGAGGTCACAATGTGTTACTGATATCAACTGACATGCCACATTTTAAATAGAATGAAATCACAGGATATACATTCAAAATGTGTCTAAGACAGCAAAATGGCAATGTGATGTCATAATGCTATGAGGTCACTGTAGCTTGTTGATGTCACAATGTGCTGATGGTGTCATAATGATTGATATCACACTGGTGATGATGGCACAAATGGTTTTTGATATCACAATGGTATGTCAGATCTTAATTGCTATTAGTTTACAGTGAGGACATGAGAATGAAGTCACCATGAGATATACAAATCAACTGTGATGACACAAACGCCATGTTTTTTGTCAAAAGTGCTAAAGTTCCTAACAGGTTTTGGTTGTGAAAATGTTAATGATATAAAAATGGGTTAATGATGTCAAAATTAGTTTGTAATATCACATATTATTTCAAATTTCAATTGCTACAAGTTCCCAATGATACAAGTTCACAGAAGGAGCTTGATGTCCCAAAGGCCATGCATTTTCTAAGATGTGATTAGGTCATAATAGGTTTGTGAAAGCATGATGGTACAATAATATCACAATTGCAATATGATGTCAAATTCTAATTAATTGGTGATGCTATAATAGTGATGAGTTCAAAATTGTTTTGTGATGTCGCAGTAGATTGATGATGTGACAATGGCATTCCAGACCTCAATTGTCATTAACTCACAATGAGTATATAAATTTAGAATGGGCTTGTGAGGATTCCAAAGCATTTGTTGACACAAATGTAATGAAGTCAAAACAGATTTGTGATGTGACAATATGACACAATGGTCATTACATCTAGCAGTGTGATGTCACTATGCTCATGATGTCAAAGTATATTTCTAATATTTCATGTCATTCCTGAAATAATTTGAGGTCGAAAATAGATTGAGCTATCAATGGGCCTAACATAACACAGTGGCAACATGTCACAAAACTTTTGATGACAGGACATGTTTAAGTTGTCACAGTTGTTTAGAGATATCACAATTTCAATGTTACATCACAAAGGGATTGTGATGTCACAATGATTATGAAGTCAAAATGTGTTTTTGATATGAATCCACATGCCACATTTGAAATGTAATGAAATCACATAATAGGCATTCATAATGTATATATGATGTCACAATGACAATGTGATGTCATAGTGGTATGATGTCATTACAGATTTGTGATGTCACAATGAGCTGATTTTGTCACAATGACAATGTGATGTCACACCTATGATTATATTGTAAATACTTTGTGATATTTCTTTGGCATATCTGATCTCAATTGACATTTCACAATGAGGATATGGGTACACAAAGGGACTGTCATGTCACAAAGGCCATGTGTTTTTTCAAAGGTGCTAAAGATGTCATAATGGGTTTGGGAGGTCTCAAGGTGATTGTAATGTCACAACAGCAATGTGATATAACGGCTTTGTGATGTCACCTTGGTGATGAGGTCACAATGGACAGGACCAGTTTGTGATGTCACAACAGGTTACTATCACAATGGCACTGTGATGTCACAAAGGGATTTTCACATCACAATGGCTTTGAGGTCACAATGGATTTCTGAAATCCACCAATATTGCTCACTTGAAATAGAATGAAATCACAGAATAGGCATTCACAATATGTCTATAATGTCACTATGACATATGATGTCATATTACTATGATATGTAAGTTTAGTGATGTTAAAATGGCATGTCTTATCTTACTAGTCATTAGATTACCATGAGGATCCCAAAGGTTGATATTGTGCTGAGTCCATTACACAGGATTCTTTGTGCTATTTTTTAAAATCGTTCTGAGTCCTTGCAAGGTTGGTATCCCCAAAAATCACACACACACACACACACACACACACACAAACATACAGAGACACCGTGCACCAGCTTGGTGTGTGTGGTGGATGGAGAAGAGTCCTCCGTTGGGCTGAGTGGAGATTCAATCCCCCCACCCGGGGAGCTGCTGGGGTTGGGGGGAAGCCCTGACCTGAGGTGAGGCTGCTTCTGCCATGGCCTGGTAGACTTAGGGCAGAGTCAGGACAGCACAAAGCCAGGGATGGGGGCGTGGCTGAGGGAGGGAGGAGGCGTGACCCAGGGGAGGACAGGGCGTGGCTGAGGGGGCACATATCTGCTGCAGCCAGGGGCACACATGGACTGCAGCACTTGTGCAACAGGGGCTGGGCAGCCCTGGAGAAAAGTGGGGCCAGAGAGAGAGCAGAGAGAAGAGCAGGCACATGCACCAGGGATGGCGGCCTCAAAACCTCTGCTGCTCTGGGAGCATTGGTCTGTGCCAGGAGTACAGAGCACAGAAAGCCAGCACATCAGGCACATCCCTCACACCATTGCTGCAAGCTGCACACAGAACCACAGCCTTACAGATTCTCCCAGCAGCACGAGTGGCCAATCGCAGGTCAGCACCTTGCGACCTCCCCCTATCACTCCCACTCCCCTCCCCCTGCAAATCCCGCCTTCCCTCTTGTGTCCCAACCACGCCTCCCCAGCACCAGGCAGGCCAGCCCTGACTCTGCCACAAATGCGCCCCAGGAGTGGGGGGTTGGGGAGTGGGTGTTGACTCTGGGAACTCACCCCCATCCCTAGTGGCCAGTATCCCTGGAAATGGGGAGATGCAGGAATGGGTGAGAAGGGGTCACCACTGAGCCCCTGGCTGGAGCAGTGGGAGCCACATAGTCCCACATCTGCACCCTTCCTCTCCCTGGTGGGAACCTGGTGGCTTTAGTCAGAGGTGGGGAACATCACCTCTGCACCTGCCTTATTGGGTCTTTTCCTTTTTTTCTGGGAGTGGGGGATGTTGGATGCAGAAGATAGGCCTCCCTTGCTATGTGAGCACTTGTCCTCTGTGCTCAGTCACCCTTTCATCTGAGGAGGGTCCCAGAAAAGCCCACTAGGGAGGTGAGGGCACTGGGGGTCAGATAGTAGGTGAATATATGGGAGGAACACACGCCCTCAGACACACATATACCCGGCCTATCCCCCCACCCCAGCTGTCAACAGTACTCACAGGGTGATCACATTTCCCAGCTCTGCCAGCATCTGCCGGTGTTCCCTGTCCATCTGGTCTCCTTGTCCTCCCCAAGAATCTGCCCAGTTGGCCAGAAGTATCTAGGCTGGAAGTAGGAGTCTGTGCATGTATGTAGCCTTTAGGACCCCATCCATTTCCTCAACACCGCCCCCACCCTGGGTCAGACACCCCCCTTGGAACCCCATGACCCACTGCTTGTTTCAGTCCTGCTCTGAGGACCCACCTCTCTGGGGATTACTTCACCCAGCATCCTGGCATAGGGTTTTGGTGAATGGGGAGTTAAGGCTGGTTGTTCCCAAGGGGAAGGGTCTGGCCCTGGAGAAGGGGAGAGGCGGGGTCGTGCTGTGTCATTAGAGTGGAGCTCCCCTTGTGTGGGAGTCCTTGGTTCTGACAAAGGAACAGAGAATGGGAACCCGCTTGCTCCGATGAGGAATCAACAAACTTAGGAGAGGTACTACTCTGAGTCTGTGTGTGTGTGTGTGAGTGAGTGTGTGTGTGTGTGTGTGTGTGTGTGTGTGTGTGTGAGAGAGAGAGAGAGAGAGAGAGAGAGAGAGAGAGAATCTTTCTTCTTGTACAGCCTGACTGTCCTCAGGTCAGTGATCAGTTGGCAAATTGCAGGTGCTGCATGGAAGTGTTATCTGTCACCATTCTGGAGGTGTGTGTGTGTGTGTGTGTGTGTGTTTGTGTGTGTGTGTGTGTGTGTGTGTGTGTGTGTGTGTTGGGATAGCAGGGAGATGAGAACAATGAAAATATATTTAAGTCACCATGTCTAAAAACAGCAAAAACATTTTATTTCTCTCTGTGTGTGTATTTGTTTTTGTTCTTCTTCATCAGTACCAAGTATAAGCCCAACCACAATTTTTGTTTTCTCCTTCACAGTTTCATGGCTCCTTTATGGAAGATTTCAGTAGACATTACTTTCCTCCCCTTTCCACCTCTCTCTTCCCCCTTTCCTGTAGCCCACAGTAGCTGCTGGGCCAGAGTGAGCCTCCTCTAGAAGAACTGTGTGAACCCTAGACTGGAGTGGACGCCTGTCCTTCTATCCCCAGCCAGAAGTTTCATGAGGCGAATGAGATCACAGCCACATTCTTCAAGCCACTCTGCTCTTGTGTGTTTAGTTGGAGGTAATTCAAGGGTTTAGAATGTGTTTGCCCAACATAATTAGGGAACGAGATGAGGGAAATGATAAGGCAGGGGCTGTGAAGCTATGAGGCTTTGGGAACTGGCGTAGGGTGTGACATGACAGATGGTTCACCATGACAGTGGATGAGAGGGGAACCATATCTAGGGCATTAACGGTCGCTGTGGGCATTCTGACACAGGGTTGTGGGCCCCCACTGGTGGTGAGGACACCCTCCTGGGGCAGTGCTCAGTGTCAATCCTCCCTGGAGTCCTGCAGAATCCAGTCTGTGTCCCGCCTGGGCTGTTTCCAGCTGGGCAGTGGTAGGCAAGTCCATTTCCCCTGCTGGAGCCTGCTCAGTATCAGGAGGTGGCAGTTAGCTAGGGCTGGCTGAATGCCAGTTTCTGTAACCTGTTATAGGCAGTCTGGAAGGAAAAGGGGACCACTGATTTTGGAACCCTTTAAGTATGATTGGGACAAATTAAATACCACATTTTCCAGGGTTTTTTTTTTATTTAAGCTGGCAATTTCCACTAATACCTGGGATTATGGATCAAATTAGATGGATGATTTCAGCCATCAAACAATGATGTTCAAAGCGGCACAGGCAGAGTTCCCAAGCCAGATTGTCATCTGCTTTGAACGTTGTGCCTTGACTGCCTTTCTCTGGCAGCTGTTGCATCTCTCTAGGGTGATGACCCCAATCGAGGACATTATGGGGAACAGACATTGTGACCTCACCATCCCCAGCCTGCCAGCAATGAGCAGAGATGATTCCCAGCACCTGTACTGGACTCTTGGAGATTCAGAGAACCCAGGCTACCTCAAGAATCCTTAATCTGCAACATGAAATTTAGGGGCCACATGTGGTGGACAATCCTGGCTGGCCCCAGGGGGAGGACAGGAGTCCCCTTGAGCCAGCCATTCAGCTCACAGCAAACTCATTCACACCTCCATGGTGAATTGAGTGCCACAGAGCTGGTCAGCTGCTGGACAGAGATCGTTGAGAAGACAGGCATCCCAGAGGCCCTGGAATGTAGCGAGTACATAGTGGCTCACACCCTCAGAGCCAAAACAGTTAAGTGTTGTGGCACCAGGAGTGGGTAAGAGGGAGGAGGGAGAACTGTGGGAGAGCTACATCAGGCTTTCTCCCCACTCCCCCACAGAGGATTCTTACCTGAATCAGATGGGATTTTCTGTAGTATTGTCATAGACAGATGCTCATTTATTTAACCAACAAACCATTACAGTGTGCACGAGGCTCTGGGGGGTCATAGACAATGAAAAGTTCCAGGACTGGTTCCACAGCCCATGAAGAAACCTTGGATTGATCTGGATGCCAGTGCTTCAAGCCTGTCATCCTAATTACTTAGGAGGCTGAGATCAGAGGATTGAGGCTTTTGGCCCGGGCAGGAAAGCCTGTAAGACTCTTGTCTTCAATTAACTACCAAAAACAAAACACCAGAAATGGATGTGTGGCTCAAGCCATAGACTGCTAGCCTTGAGTAAAAAGGCTTAGGGACAGCACCTAGGCTCTGAGTACAAGGCCCAGAACTGACACAAAGAAAGTAAAGAGAGAAAGGAGGGAAGGACAGAGGGAGAAAAAAAGGAAAGGAAGGAAGAAGAGAGAACATGCAAGCCACGGTTTGGAGTCTCTGGATCAAGGGAGCCAATTATTCACAATCTATGTGTGGACTGTTTCAGAGCCTAAAGTAAGTATGGAGGACCAAGCCACTGACCCCTCAGAAACTTCATGCCATCCAGGAGCTGTGTGGTCACTGACAATATAGGGAACCAGCCTCGGGTAGAACCTAGGGCTCAGAGTGGGTCACCAGGTTTCAATTATGCCCAGCCTCATTGAGTTTATTTTCTGGTCAGATAAAACGAAAGTTTCCAAGGGCTAGGGAGGTATTGGAGTGAGAGAGTTTCAAGGGGGAATCAAAGTATAAGTAGGAATTTGAAGAGGGAGAATGATCCTGGGTCACGTGTGTCAGGCCTTTGGAGCCATGACCTCGCCTGACAACATAGACTACCAGCTTTTGATCCAGCCACACTGCTATTAAAAGTCCTGCCACCTTGGGTTCATCATTGACAACCTGGCTGCCGCTCACTGCAGGATGCCTGTGCAGTACACCCTTACGGACTAGGACTTTCCAGGGCTCAATCTGACGATATCACTCCCGGTGTTCATTCCTTCACCAAAGACTGAGGTAAGCATGCCACTGACACAGGACATCCTGGGAATGAGGGCAGGAAGTGCGTTTCTTGGCTGGCTCACTCTTTAGTATAGATGGCAGATCTTGGATTCCGAGAGGGCAGGCTGAAGCTGGGGCAGAGCTGGGTAGAGGCTGGTGGAAAAATCAGAGGCACTGTGGTCTGAGCAGGGTTGTTTCTTTGATAATACTCACAACATAGGAAAATTTCTGGGATAGAGCAGCCCTTTTCACCTCCCAAAGAGGGAGCTAGATCCCCCCCAGTCTCTGTCCCTTGACCAGGAATCCCTTTGGTTCCCATATCATGTGGTGGATAACTAGATCTTACCTCACTGCCTAGTTTTCAGGCAGGACAGCGAGAGATCCTGAGTGATAAGGTCAGGGGATCTTGAGTATGAGATTGTACTTGAATGTCCCAACTTGGAGCATGGTCAGTCCCATCTAAGACTGCCATGGTGTAGGACATAGAATCTAGAGAATCAGAGCTGGATGGGGTCTGTTCTGGGAGTCCTGAGTATTATGGGTTAGCTTTGAGCTCCCATGTGCACATTTGCTTCCCTATCTTGGGTGGGTCTATGCTAGAAAAAGCTTGAAACTAGGGCATGGATCTTATCTTCTTTGCTCCATTTGAATCACAGCTCCACTTCCAGCTTTTTGGGATGTTTAATTGGAGATAAAGAGTTCTCACGGGCCTTGCTGCTAAGTGGCATCCAACTGCAGTCCTCAGATTTCAGTCTCCTGGGGGGAGAGGATGACAGGAATTGAAGCTTGTTTGGCTGGGTGCCAGTAGCTCATGGCTGTTATCCTAGGTACTCAGGACGTGAGATCTGAGGATCACAGGTCAAAGCTAGCCTGATCAGGAAAGACCCTGAGACTCTTACCTAAAAGGAATTGCCAGAAAACCAGAAGTTGTGCTGTGGCTCAAGCAAATGAGTGCTTGCCTTAAGCTGAAATGCTCAGGGACAGCACCCAGGCCCAGAGTTCAAGCCCCACAACATAAAAAAGAAAGAAAGTAAGACATCTTTGCCTGCAAATGATGGTGGAGGTGTGGGGGTGTGGGGAGGGTGCTGTGTTTGGGAGACCAAGTGCTGGCCTCACTGTAAAGATATTTGTAAGAACTCCCCAAGTTTGCCCCAGTTTGAAGCCACAGGTTCAAGAGGACGTGTCCTGTGACAAGCAGGGAGTGGGAGAAGGGGTGCAGGTGTGATGGTTTTGTCTTTATTTTCTCCATTGAAGGATAGATTTGGATGCTGGGTATCAAAATCTGAAGTGAAGGGTTGCAAAAAGTTTGCGGACTGACGAGATGGGTCTCCTCTGTGTATATGAAGGTGGCTGAAACCAGAAGCCACCCGTGGCTCACAACTCTCATCCTAGCTACTCAGAAGGCTGAGATGTGAGGACCGTGGTTACAAGTCAACATGGGCAGAATAGTCTGTGAGACTTGATGATAGACCACTAGAGAACAGGAAGTATTGCTTTGGCTCAAGTGGGAGAGTGCTCACCTTCAGCTGAATTGCTGAGGGACAGCACCTTGGCCCAGAGTTCAAACACCTTGACCAACAACAAAAAAAGAGGTGACTAAGTTTTCCACATAGCAATGTGCATGATAAGAAGTGCCATACTGGTCTATGAGACATTCCAGATATATGTGCGGCTCAATGCTTTGTCTACAGTGGGTCTGATGTTGGTACTGCCACTTTCTAGTGGGTGGGATCTGATCCTAATTGAGGGAGTTCATGTTTCTGTTCTCAGGGACTGCGGAATCCTTGGGCTATCATATGTGTGTGTGTGTGTGTGTCTGTCTCACTGTCTGTGTCTGTGATTGTGTGTGTTTGGAGGTAGAAGAATTGGGCCTTGAACTCAAGGCCTAGGTGCTGTCCCTGAGATATCTTGCTCAAAGCTAGAGCTCTGACACTTGAGCCACAGCTCCACCTGTGGCTATTTGGTGGTTCAGTGTAGATAGGAGCTTCACAAACTTTCCTGAGTGGCTGGCTTTGAACAGTGATCCTCAGATCTCAGCCTCTTGAATAACTAGGATGACAGACAGGAGCCACCTGTGATGGCTCTGTGTATGTGTGTGTGTGTGTGTGTGTGTGTGTGTGTGTGTGTGTGTGTGTGTGTAGAAGTTGGTTGTTACAAGGAGTGCTGGACCCTTTGGTAACTTCTAACCGCTGTCATTGGGGGGGTGCATGGACTTTGTGGCTGAGGTCTGGGGACTTGGAAGGGTGAGACGTTTGAAGGGGACTCAGCACCTTTAAATTATAAGAACAAGGGATCTTTGTGATCTGGAACTGTCTACTCTCTTGGGCCTGGTTGGTGGCAGAGGGAGCACGGGAGGACCTGGGGGTGGGGCCCTTAGGGGTTGGCTTCCCAGTGGGACAGAGAGCGTGGTTAGCACTTATTAAGGCTGTGAGCCCTGTTAGAATGGACCTTATTGGCATGGGTCAGACTCTGGGTCATCTCATCATGACGTCTGATGGGCAAGGCCAACCCTACTTTAAATCTTGACCTGTGATCTTCAGATCTCAGCATCCTGAGTAGGTAGCAGTATAGGCATGAGCCTCTGGCACCAGGCCTCAGATTCTTTTTGGTATATTAAGGTTTGAATTCAAGAGCTTAGGCTTTCCAATCATGTCTTGTTCCATGGGAGCCAAGCCTTTCTGTCTTGGACATTTCTGAGATAGAGACTCCATATATGTTCAGGCTTGGCTGGATCATGGTACTCCTGTGACAGGCAGGTGTCACCATGCCTGGTCCTTTGTAGTTGGGATGGTAGATATGTAGCACCATGCTCAGTCATCGTTTTAGATTACTGTCCCAAACTCTTAGTCCACAGCAGCGGATTTTTGACCACAGTTGAAGCTCTGGGTTCAGCCTGGAACCATTGGTCCTCAGTCTCCTCACAGGACAGTTGTGAGGAAACAAGGGATCAATACAAGGGGAAATCTGGGGCAGGGCCAGCCATAGAGGCAACGGTCATCAGATAAGTTTCTTGGCAATTCTGTGAGCATATAACAAGAAGATACCTGGAAAGGACTCAGAAGGGGCTTGTTATTTATCATGCTACAGGTATGGGATTATGAAACAAAACATGGCTCTCTTTCATCCTTACCCTATCCTCATGAGGAAGGGGATCTTTCACTGTTCAGCTTTGCAGCTGAGGCAAATGAGGCACGGAAAAGCTGGGTGACCTACTCATGACCCCCAGGAGACAGGAAGCTTGGCCTGACTTCTCGGCCATGCTCCCTAGGACAATGGGTGCTATTCAGTCCATTTCTTGTGGTGGGAAGTCCACTTATTGTTAGTCGTGGGGCTTGAACTCTGGGCCTGGGCACTGTCCACAAGCTGCTCAGATCAAGTTTAGGGCTCTACCACTTGAGCAATAACACCACTTCTGGTTTTCTGGTGGTTCTTTGGAGATAAGCGTCTTACAGACATTCCTGCCTCAGCTGGCTATGAACCATGATCCTCATATCTCAATGTGTAGTTACCATTGTAGGCCTGTGTCACCCGCAGCCTGCTTAAGTGTAATTCTCTCCCTCTCTCTCTCTCTTTCTCTCTCTGTCTCTGTCTCTGTCTCTCTCTCAGTAACTTGTTGAATTTGTCTTGGAGAAGTTGGCTCAGCGTTCCCATGTGGCTGGGACCCAAGGTGACCCTCTCATTCTGGAGGTAGGATGGGTGTCATGATCATTCCCACTTGTACTGTGGAACTAGCTCCCTTAGGTAAGCCCCTCTGTGCCCGGGGTAGACCGTGATGGTTACTCATTGTCAGTCTGTCTGGTGAGTCTTTCCCCACTACCCTCTGCTAAGACAGTTAAAGGAAAGTGGATGAGGAGGCATCGCATTGTCCAAATGCACAGCACTATCCTGAGCCTCTGAGCCTCACTGCCACCTATCTGGCCAGACCCTGATTATAAGAAACTGAATTCACTCTATGTCTACTTCACATTGCTGCAGTGTGTCATTTCAGGGAGTCGAGTCAGTGTGCAGAGGAAAGACCCCAGGTTCGACACCTCCTGGGGGACATTTGTTCTGTGACAGCGCGAAGTCATTGCTGTGGATAAGGAGGAAGCCGGCATCAGATTGAGCCAGAACAATGCTCAAAGGTAGGTAGGCGGTTGAAGAATCAAACCCACACAGGTCTGCTTCCAACTCACAAAAAGGAGGATGCAGTGCAGGTAGTCCAGCACTGGATCTAGGGGACTATGAATGGATGGTGGCAGTCAGGTACTGTGGAGCACATGGGCAGCAAAGATGGCACTGAGAGGGGGTTGAGTGGGCAGAGCCTAATTTACTGTAGAGCACATGGGCAGCCAAGATGGCGCTGGGAGAGAGTAGCGTGGGCAGAGCCCAATTGACCTGCCAATCAGTGCCTAACCAGCCCGTGAAGGCTCAGGTGAATGATAGGGTGTGACCTTGACAGTGATTGGTTCCTCTTCCTCCCTTACCATGCCACCCGCCCTTTTTGACTTTAAAAGGGGCTGCTCTCTGTTAATAAACGAGTTTTTTACCTGCTGGATTTGGCTCCCCACTGTGTCTGATTGTCTCCCGGGCTCAGGGAGGCTGGGGAACAGACAAGCGCCGCACTTACCTTTCCTTTCCTCAGACCCCGTCCGTCTTTTGTGCGGACGAAGACCCAACAAGGTGCCAGTGGCTGTCGCCTGTCATCCGGCCTATTCAGGTGGCTGAGTTCTGATGGTCGTGACTCAGAGCCAGCCCAGGCAGGAAGGTCTGCGAGATTCTTATCTCCCATAAACGACCTTCTTCACCCCACCCTGAAAAAAGCCAGTTTTGGTGCTGTGGATCAAGTTATAGAGCCTCAGCCTTGAGTAAAAGAAGCTCAGGGATGAAACTGAGTCCCTGAATCCAAGACCTGGGACTCACAAAAAAAAAAAAAAATGAATAGTGGACACTTGTTATATTACTACCAAAAAGGATGGATACATTCTTTTCTCTGGTACTTGTAGCCAAAGGTAAGGGGTTTCCCTTGATGTTCCTCTAAACCTCTCCTTCTCTCTATTATCTCTCCTGGCTTCAGGTGCAGGATAGAATTCAGATCAACCCACTTGATGTGACCTTAAGTACCTTCCACTACCTGCCTTTCTTGGGGTGGGGATCCTGGATGTACTCACCTCTGGGTGAAAGAAGCACCAGAGAGATGGGGGTAGGTATCCCTGAAACTCATACACACACACACACACACACACACACACACACACACACACACATACACACTCACCTAGGCCAACTCTGACTAGCCTTTTCCAAAGATACTTTATCTCCTTGGGTTAACTGACCTAGGAGAGGAACATGATCCTCTATAAATGACTATTTTAACTAGGGCTTGCTAGTTGACACGAGATAAACAGAAGCTCAAAGGAAAGGTTCTGGAGCCTGTCTGGCTCAGGCTCACACTTGACATCCTGGGTCCTCAGTAGGCAGAGATCTGAGGATCAAAGATCGAAGCCAGCCATAAGCTGGCAAGGTGATAAGACACTTCTATGCATGGAACCACCAAAAATCCAGACGTGGAGCTGTGGTTCAAGTGGTAGAGTAGCAGCCTTGAGCATGAAAACTCAGAGAGACAGCTCCCAGATCCTCAGTTCAAACCCACACAAGAAATGGCCCCATTTGTTGTCCACGTGATCACACAAGACTGTGAGCCACTAAGGAGCTGGGCCGTTCCCAGGAACTGAGATCGAGCCCCAGGGAGGCCAAAAGAGCCCTCAATGATCATTGAAACATGGGATGTATATTCACACCCGTGTGTGGACTGCAAGAAAGAAAGACACCCCTTGCTTGCCAGAGATGCTGAAGGAGTGGGGTTGCTGTTGTTGGGACACCAAGTTCTGGCCTCAGTGTACAGCCATTTCTAAGAATTCCCCACGTTTGCCCAAGTGTAAAGTTACAGCAGGCTGGGCGTTGTCTTACCAAGAACTCCAGAGGTTGTGGCCTATCTTAGGCAGGGAGTGGGAGAATGGGAGTAGGGTTAGAGGGTAGTATCGATTATATTCTCTCCAACCAAGGAAGAATGGCTTTGGATACTAGTTTCAAAGTCTGAAAGTGAAGGGTTGCATGTGCTTTATGGCCTGACAATTTGGATTTCCCCTGGTTGTAAGAAGGTGGCTGAAACCTGGCACTGCCAGTGTCTCACAACTGTCATCCTAGCTACTCAGGAGGCTGAGATCTGAGGATCACAGTTCAAAGCCAGCTTGGGTAGGAAAGTCTGTGAGACGTTAACTCAAGGGAAGCACCAGAAAACTGGAATTGGTGCTGTGGCTCTAGTGGTAGAGCGCATACCTTCAACTGAAGAGCTGAGGGATAGCACGCAGGCACACAGTTCAAACCCCATGACTGACAACCGAAATGCTGTGGCTGAGTTTTCTTCATAGTGGGGTGTACAGTAGGAAATGCCATGCTGTTTTATGAGCCATTCCAGATGTGTGAGAGGCTCTGAGTTTTGTCAACATTTGGTCTGAGGATGGTAGTGCCATCTTCTTGGAGTTTGGGATGTTCAGTTGCTCAGGGACTGCTGAGTCCTTGGGCTACCCGTGTGTGTGTGTGTATGTGTGTGTGTGTGTGTGTGTTTGAGTGTGAGTGTGTGTGTGTGTGTGTGTGTGTGTGTGTTTCTATGTGTGTGTATTTTTCCCTGATCATTCTCTACCCACTTCCTGGGTGCTTGTCTGCCTCTTCCTGACCTTGTATGGCCTTGTCTTTAGTCCCCTATCATGGTCAACAATGAGTCCCAAATTGCCAGAGACCTGCATATTCCAACTTTTCCTTGGGACACAAGTCTGGCTGTCCATATCTTTGTCCTCATCCAGGGGATTCTGGGTCCTCAGGGCCGGCTGGCATATGTTCTCTCCTGCTTCTGGGAGCCAGGGTGACTCATGCTGTGTCCTGTCTTTTTCTCAGCTGGGACCCTGGCTGCATTTCCCACTCCCAGCAGGCTGGCAGTGGTGTGGGGGAAGGGTGGTTGCCAGTGGCTCTGGCCAACTCGACCTTGATAGCTGACTGAAGGCTCCCCAAACAAGGATAATCTGGGGCTACATGAGAGGTGAGGCCAAGGTGGCTTGGATGTATTGTTCGATGTCTAGGAAATGTCAACATACCTTATTGTAGGCAAATCTATCTTCTGGCAACAACTGGCCCTCTCAGGTCCTTCTAGACAATTCTAGATTCCTAGAATACAGAGGCATATACTTTAGATTCCAGGCCCAGGGAACTGGGGGATGAGAGACTGGGATAGCCAGTACCTCAATGTTCTGGGGGATTAATTTTGCCCTGGTTGAGCTGAGCTACAATTGGGGGGCAGTCCTGAGTCATAGTCACAGTAAACTCTCAAGCCAGATCAAGTGGTTTCTCCCTAAGTACTTCTTAGGCTGAGGGGTTTGGGCCATGGCAGTAAGTTCTATGGAACCTGCCCCTCGATCTCAACATGGGGCTACAGGATCAAGTGAAGGACACTAGGGTTGCTCTTTGGTAGTCAGCCCATGATTCCAGACCTTCATCTGTCCCCCTTCCCCAAGCACTGATGAGGAAAGCAGGGCACTGAGCCCTCGGACTCCTGGAATAGTGACTGCTACAAGCAGCAGCCAGTTGGCTGTGGACTCCTGAGCCTACAAAACTTTCATGAGCCCAACTCAACACCTGCCCAAGGTCTGAATGACAAATTTGCACTCTTGTGATACTCATGTGATGGGCTCAGCTCATCCAGGGCAAAACTAATGCCCCAGAACATTGAGGTACTGGCTATCCCAGTCTCTCATTATTTGGTGTGATATCTTACAGCTCTTGCCCCTCCTGGCCCAGAACTGTGGTCTGAGATAGTGATTTACTGCTCTGATCCGCATTGCACCCATGACAGATGCCATTCTGATGATCTTCATGCCCCACGGCTGGATACTTCTCTGCTACTGTGTCCTGTTCTGTAGGCAATGTCCTCCAAACAGGCTGCTATCAAGACTTGTAGGACACCTAGATATTAGGAGACCCTCAGGGAGCAACTGGAAAGAACTCTGCCTAGAGCTACAGAGTAAGGTCTAAGCAAGCCAGGTGTTAGTCATGGGGCTTGAACTTTGGGCTTGGGCGCTGTCCCCCAGCTCTTCACCTTACCACTTGAGCCACAGAGCCACTTCCGGTTTTCTGTAGGTTCCTTGGAGATCTGAGTCTCCCAGACTTTCCTGCCTGGGCTGGCTTTGAAACGTGATCCTCACATCTCAGCCTCCTGAGGAGCTAGGAGGACAGGCTGAGCCACCTGTGCCTGGTGATCTGGCACTAGGAGCTCCTGAAAGCTTTTCTTTAATTTTCCTGTGCTAGTATTGGGGTTTGAACTCAGGGTCTTGGCTCTGGTCTCTTTTTTCCTTCAAGGTGACCACTTTACCATTTGTGCCACAGCTCCATTTCTGGATTTTGGTAGTTAATCGGCAAGAAGACTCTCATTAATTTCCTCTCCAGAGCTGGCATGACCCTCGATCTCTATCTCAGTCTCCTGAGTAGCTAGGATTTACAGGGGTTGAGCCACTGGTGGTATTGGGCTAGAAGCTTTTCTAAAGCAAGAGTTCTTCCCTGCGTTTGCCCTGACTCCTCCATGCAAAGGAGGCCTGAGGGTCAGGAGCTGGGAAAACAGGTTTCCAACCACAGGAAATGGCTTTGGGTCCCTGGCGAAAAGCCAAGTTAAGCTTCCCCCTGGTCACCATTCTAGGACCCCACCCTCTGCCCTATGACAAAAGTCAACGTTGACCCAGCCTTGAATTTCCTGCCAGAATTTTCTGAAGCCAAAAAACCTTCATACCACTCACACCACCTGATCTACAGCACATCTCAGGACCTTTGCCCATGCTATACCTTCTGCCTGAGGCTCTCTGTCTTGTACCCACATATTAGAACTACTGTGGAATTTTGGCACTGGCTATATCACATCCTGGAGCAAATCTTTCCTTCCCTTCTCCATCTTTTTTTTCATATTGAGTTGCTAGAGATGGAACTTGTGCAGGCTGACTGGCAAATGCTCTATATTGGTGTGTGTGTGTTTGTGTGTGTGTGTGTGTGTTTTTGTGTTTGTGTGTGTTTGTGTTTGTGTGTGTGTGTGTGTGTTTGTGTGTGTGTGTGTGTGTGTGTGTGTGTGCCAGTACTGGGGTTTGAATTCAGGGCCTGGATGCTATCCTATCCCTGAGGTTTTGTGCTCCGTGCTAGCAGTCTTCTACTTGAACCACATCTCTACTTCTGGCTTATGGGGTGTTTAACTGGAGAAAAGTGTCTCATATTGACTTTCCTGCTTGCAGTTGGAATCTTCAGATCTCATCCTCCTGAGTAGATTACAGGGGTGAACCTCCAGCACCTGCTCTCTATCCTACCTCTTACTATAACTTCGGCCCTCCTCTGAGTTCCAGAATAATATATCTCACCAGGCTCAAATTTTTTTTGCCAGACTTGGGCTTGAACTCAAAGCTCATACTTAGGAGGGACTCTAAATAGGTGAAGACTGGGACAAATGCTTCCATTCAATTATGTATCATGTTTCAACACTTAATAGAATGTTAATTAAAATGGGTCAATGCCCTAAATTATTCTGTATAATTTTATAATAGATGTGCAAAATATAATATTATGTGTATAATAATACTAAATACCATAATGAATAAATGAATCAAAGAAAAATACATTACAAAATCAATAATAAAATTCATAATATGAAATTAACATGCATATATATGTATATATCATATATTACACATGTATTGCAATATTTCTTCCATTGCAGGGCCTTCATTCAGGCCCTGGGAACACTATCCTGAATTTCTTTTCCTCAATGACAATGAGCTTCACATTCACCCATGTTGCAAAAGAGTTACCTGGACGGTAAGTTCAAAAACTAGCAATGGCAGAAATACTGGCCCCAGTTCCAAGAGAGTAACTTAATTTTTTTGATGGAAGCAGTTATGTTTATTCAGTTCCATACTGGACATTAAAAAAAGCGGTTTAGAGTTTTGTACAGCTATTCAAACGTCCTTCCCTTACCTCCAAAGTGCTTCTCTGAGAACTACATTGTTTCTCTTTTTTTGGTATATTTTTTATTGTAAAAATGTTCTACAGAGGGGTTACAGTTCCAGGAGCAAGGTAATGAGTACATTTCTTATTGAGCATTGTTTACTACTCCTGTGTTTTTCCCCTACCATCCCTTCCCTCCCATATCCACAACTACCTCCCCCTGCCGAGGTCAGTGACTTAGTTTTTCATTTTTGGTTGGCATGGGGTTTGAACTCAAGTAATGGCAACTCTTCACTTATATTGCTACAGATTTACCAAGACCCTGAGTTCAAATCCCAGGCTAGAAAAGAAAACTGACAGAAATTCCAAACCAGAGAGCTTTATTTTTCTAATTTAGTTAAATAATTATTTTCTCTCTATTTTTTTTTTTTTTGACCAAGCATGGGGTTTGAACACAGGTCATGGAAATTCTACTTCAGCTTGGATCTCCCTTTGCTGGTGTGCAGTCTCTGGTCCCATAGCCCATCCTCGGATCCTGGGCCCAGAGGGCTTTCAGGAAGAAAAAAATCATTGGAAAGCACAAAAAGTGGTGAATTGCAGAGAGCTGGGGTTTTACGATTTTTTTCTTTGGACAGTGACCATCCTGTGTCTGAATGACAAAGCTGCAATATAGACTTGAGCTGCCATTGCTGGTGGCTGGTGGGCTATCAGTGAAGCCATAGTCCAACCTGTCAACATAGGCCCTGGGTTCAAATCGCATTCCTGACATCAATTGCAGGAGAATACAAGAGGCTCATTCCTAAGTATAGGAATACTGATTGAAAGAGTATTTTATACATCAGTCTACGCTAAAATTGGATGCAATAATCCTAGAATGCTGATTGAGCATAATTAATAGTTTATTAAGCATGAAAAGAATAATATGTTTTCAATTGGGGTATAATAAATATCTAAGAGTTGGTAGGAACATAGTAAGTGTCATTCTACCATAGACGACTATGGAACTCTTTACCTATATATATATATTTGTATACCTCTGTCTGCCTATCCATGTATCACTGTTTTGGCCAAACCTTGGAGTCGATCTCAGAGTCTGGGGACCACCTGACATCTTCATTTGCTAGAGGCTGCCATGCTCAAACTCATCCAATCATGAATTGGGCCTGCTAGGCACTAAGTTTAGATCCTGGCACTGCCAGGCATGATGGACAACACATCTTACATCTGGGATGTTATGTGACAGGATGTAAACAATGTAATAAATGGTATAGATGTCATCAGAGTCAATAAAATAAATTCTAAATAAATGAATGAAACAAGAAATAAAATAAATAACCACACCAAACACAATATAGACTGAACATCTGTATGGAAGTATAAATCCTATCTTTAAAATATATATAAGGAGGGCTCGGAAGGTGGCTCAATGGTAAAGCGCTTGCCTTGCATGCATGAGGCCCTGGGCTCGATTCCTCAGCACCACATAAGCAGAAAAAAAAGCCGGCAGTGTCGCCGTGGCTCAAGTGGTACAGCGCTAGCCTTGAGGTGAAGAGCTGAGGGACAGCACCCAGGCCCAGAGTTCAGGCCCACGAGTGGACCAATATATATATAAGGAGTATCTTTTCCAGGCCTGAGGCTTGAATTCAGCCCCTCTATGCAGAAGAAATGGCAGCAGATCCTGAGATACTCATTTCTGGACCTGGGATGAGTCATGGAATGTGATTGATCTCATCCTTGAATGAGTAGTTTGTGCATGATGCAAGTAGGAAATGATAGGCACGACTCATGGGGTATCGATTGTAAAGAACAGTTGATGAAGCATGACAATAATCATCACAGTATGAAATGGAGGCATCAGGAAAGATCCAAGAATCGGTAGTCACACAGATTGGATTCCACCACAGGTTACCATCTCTCCTACTCTATATTAATGTGTACTTATTTCCTTATTACCTTCACCTTATGAATGGATGATTGTTGTGCTCCCCGCTGTCCCCTTGGGGGCGGAGGCTCAATCGCAGGTCCTTGGAACGACTTAGCTCCTTCGTGGCTCAAAGGCTGGTGTGCTCATACGACCCCATTCACCATTTGGTCCTGCTAGGTCCAGAGTTCAGATTCCCCACCCTGCCAAAAAATTCATCTTGATGTCAGAAGTCAATCGTTGCACCTGTTTTCTGTCCTGTGCAAGTCCTGGATCTCAGCTAGGTCAGAGAATGCATGGGCCACCCTGTAGCCATAGGAATAAGTTGTTATCCATGTCAGCCCAGTTATTCCTGTCATCATATACTCAGGAAAATACACAATACACCCATGAATAACATACAAAATAAAGAGAATAACTACACTCAATGCAGTCCACACACGGATGTGAATATACATCCCATGTTTCAATGATCATTGGGGAATATTTTGGCCTCCCTGGGGCTCGATCTCAGTTCCTGGGAATGGCCCAGCTCCTTAGTGGCTCACAGTCTGGTGTGATCACATGGACCCATTGGGCAGTTGGGCGTCCTAGGTCCAAAGTTCGAATCCCAAGACTGCCAAAAATTCACCGGATGTGAGAAGCCAGTTGTTGAACCTGTTTTCCTGTACTGTGCAAGTTTTGGGGATCAGCTAGGAAGGAGAATGTATATGCAACTCTATACTCATGGGAATAGGTTGTCATCCAGTTCACCACAGTTATATTTGTCATCCTATACTCAAGGAAATACACAATACATCAATGAATAAGACACAAAACGAAGAGAATGACTACACCAAACCCAAGATGCCGCCCACCCATGTTTGGAAATATAGATCCTCTATTTAATTATGAATTTATGACTATATTGGCCCCCACCAGGGCTCCATCTCAGGTCCCAGGAATGGCCTAGTTCCTTAGTGGCTCAAAGCCTGGTGTGCTCACCATGACACATTCACCAATTGGGCCTGCTAGGCTTTGAGTTCAAATTCCTGCACAACCAAAAGATTCATTCTGATGTGAGAAGCCTATGGTGGCACAGGTTTTCCTGTCCTGTGAATGTCCTGAGTCTCATTGAGGATGGAGAATGCTATATTGGCAACTCTTAGCCATGGGAATAGGTTGTCATCCATGTCAGCACAGTTATATCTGTCACTCCATACGCAATAAAATACACAATACATCCTTGAAAAAGACACAAAATAAAAAGAATAACTACACTGAATGCAAGATGCATACCATACCTGCAGTTAAAGAGAAATCCTAAGTTTTAAAAAGGTGGGCTTGCTATTTTGTCCAGTGCTGGGGCTTCAAATCAGGCCTTGCACCAGACCTGACATTCTACTCTTCAAAGATGGTGAGCTTCCCCTTCTCCCACAGTGCAACAGAGTTACCCAGACCTGAGCTAAAATCCCAGCACTGACAAAAGATTCATCTTGATGTCAGAAGCCAGTCGTTGTGCCTTTTATCCTGTCCTTTGAAAGTCCTGCGTCTCAAATACGATGGAGAATACGATAGACAACACTGTAACTATCAGAACAGGTTATCATCCATGTCAGCACAGTTATACTTGTCACCATATTTATTATAATACACAATACCTCCATGAATTAGAGACAAAATAAGGAGAATAATTGCACTGAACACAAGATGCTGTCCAAACATGTATGTCAATATAGATCCTATGTTTAAATTATGAATTTATGACTATAGTGGACCACCCTGGGGATCAATGTCAGATTCTGGGAATGGCCATACTCCTTAGTTGCTCACAGGTTCGTATGATCACCTTGACTGATTGGCCAATTTGTTTTGCTCTGCCCTGAATTCAGATCCCAGCACTACCAACAAGTGGATTGTGGAGTAAGAAGGAGAGTGTGAAACTTGTTTTCCTTTTCTCTGAGAATTCTGGGGGTCAAGCATAATGGAGAACATTTCTCCAAATCTAGATGTTCTGTGATAGTTTTTCATCAATGTATTAAACAGAATGTGTTTCATCATAGTAAAATCAATGGTAAATAAATGAATAAAACAAAAGATACAAGGAACAACCACAGAAAACATGTATGGACTGAACATCTATAGGTAAGTATAAATCCTATCTTTACAATACATATAAATAGTATGTTTTCCAGGGCTGGGTCTTGAATTCAGGACTAGTGAACAGGCCTGACTTTTTTATCTTCATGTAAGGTGATCTTCCCCTTTATCCACATTGCTGCAGATTTACCCAGATCCTGAGTTCAAATTCCAAGCCTGTAAGTATAAACTGTGTGAATTGCAAGCCAGGGAGCTAATTTTTTTCTCAGCATGGGGCCTGAACTCAGGTCGTAGCAAGTATGCCTTAGCTTTGATAACCCTAGGATGGGGTGCAGCTACTGGACACACAGGTGCTGCTGGGGTCCTAGAGCCCCAGGTGTTGTAGGGAAAAATGCACAGAAAAATGTGGCCTTTTATGTTTTTTTCCTTTGCACAGTGACCCTTCTGGGTCTGAATGACACTGTTGCAAAGGTTACTTCATGTTGCATTGCTGAAGGCTGGCAGACTATCAGGGAAGCCATAAGCCCACGTGTCAACATAGGCCCTCATTTCGAATCCCAGTCCTGACACCAACCAATGGCAGGAGGTACTAAGAAACTGGTTCCCATCCAAAGGAATAACACTAGAATTTTGTCAATGTCACAGTTGAATGAGTTGATCAGGAATCATGATCCTATAAAATTAAACAGCATCATTTCAGAAGGCTGGTTGATTTTATTTAATATTTATGAAGCATTAAAAGAATATTATTACTTACAGGAACACAATAATTTCAGGACACTGAGTGCTTTCATTAATATTTTAAGGATGAAAACAATAACATTAATAACATGGACGCATAACAAATACCCAGGAATTGGTAGGAATATATTCTATGTAACCGAATAATATATAGACATCTCTGGCACTCTATAAAGATATAAATTTATTAGCATACTGCCTTCTACATGTCAATCTGTTCTTATTGGGTTAACCCCTGGGGCCCGTTCTCAGGTCCTGGGAACAACCTGTCAGCTCAATTTGCCCCAGGATGGCGTGTTTACACTCACCCATTCATGAATTTGGCCTTGTAGGCCATGAGTTCAGATGCCAGCACTTCCAAACAATGAATCGTGGATTAAGAAGCTGATGGTGACACATGTTTTCCTTTACTGTGAATCTTCTGTGTGTCAGGTATGAGGTGGAATACATATGTAGACCTATATCCTATGTAGTCAATGTTCTATTTGCTATAATAGTCAATATAATAAATGGTCAATACATGAATAAAACAAAAAATAGAATAACTACACTGAACACAATATGGAGTCAACATATGTATATAACTATAAAACATATATGTAAATTGTACATGAATAGGGTGTTTTGTATTGCTGGGGATCGATTTCAGGCCTAAGGAACAGACTTGAATTTCTTGACTTCAAGGAAGCAAGTTTCCCCTTCCCACACAGTGCAACAGGGTTACCCAGACTATGAGTTCCACTCCCAGTCCTGGTAGAAAAAATGTCACCTTTATAGTATGTGAGGCCCAATTCTTAGGTATTTCATTATGCCTCCATTTAATGAATGTGATTGTTTAAATACTTCATAAAATATTAACTAAAATCAATCAATGTCGTGTAATATAATTGTGTATAATTTTTTCCTAGAATTATTCAAGAACTGTTCAATCATGACTTACATCACATTCCATTGGTAATCATATGGATAGGAACAAGTTTCTTAGGATCTCCTACCATTTAGAGGTGGCAGGACCAGGATTCGAATAGTGGGCTCCAGCTCCAACCACTTCAACCTGAGGATAGGGAACTCACCAGTCTGTCCAAGAACATAAACAAGACCAGTGATTAGGCAGGCACCAGTGGCTCTCAGCAGACCTCCTTGATACTTATAAGGCTGTGATAGTAGAATCATGGTCAAAGTCACCCTAAGCAGGAAAATTCTTGAGACCCCTGTCCAACTTCAATGCCAACAAAGCCAGAAGCTTTGTGGCTCTAGTGTAGAGGACCAGCCTTGAGCAAAAGCAGCTCATGGACTGTGCCCAGACCCTGAGTTCAAGGTCTGGGACTGGCAACAAACAGAAACACACAACAATCTGTGTAGCCATCCAGCTAAAGCAGGTCACCCTCTTGTCCCCAACTGAATTGGACAGAATTCCATGGGAAAAGGGCTGGGAGAACCGCTGTTTTCTTGACTCCACCCATGCTGCATGCTTCACAGGATTCTGGCCACACTACCATTCTTTCATGCTTCTTTCTGACCAATGGGATACAAGAATGGTGGCCACGCCCACATTCCATGTTGCCAGGTAGCACTGGGATTCCCTCTGTTAGTTTACACCATTACCAGCAGTTGAGGAAAGTAGCGGTTGCTGAGTGGTGAGGAAGAGACTCAAGGTGACTTTGGAGTATAGTAGAAAATTGATGCTCCCACCCCCACCTGGCCCTTTCCCACCCTTCACACGGTGCCTGGTTTCAAACCTCAGGAAAGGCCATGCTGCCAGCAGGCCTAAATCCCCGACCTGGTTCCTGCCCCTAGTCTTCTGCTCTGGGCCCATGTGTCCGCGATGCTGCCACCATCGCTGCTGCCCCAATTGGAGCAGCTGCCAAGAGCTTCTCCCAGCAGCACAGGTGAGTGGCCGCCCCAACACCAACATACCCTGGGTCAAACACCCCTCTGGAGGCACCATGACCCACTTGCGTGTTTCCTCTCCCTCGCTCTGATGAGCCACCTTTCTGTCTTGAGCATTTCTGAGATAGAAACTAAATATATGATCAGGCTGGGCTGGATCATAGTCCTCCTGTGAAAGATATGCTCCACCAGGCCTGGTCCTCTGTAATTGGGATGGTAGACATGTGGTGTCATGCTCAGTCATAGGTGTAGATGGATTATCCCAAACTCAGTCCACAGCAACAGATTCTTGACCACACGTGAAGCTCTTTGTAGGGCCTCAACCATTGGACCTCAGTCTCCTCACAGGACAGTTGTGAGGAAACAAGGGATTTATACAGAGAGATCTCTGGAGAATGGCTAGGCAGTGAGGGAGCGACCTTCAGATAAGGTTTTGGCAATTCTGTGAGCATATGACAGGAAGATACCAGAAAGGGCTTAGGTGGGGCTTGTTATTAATAGTGCAACAGGTGTGGGATTATGAACTGAAACATGCCTCTTTCATTATTACCCTATCCCCATGAGGAAGGGGATCCTTCACTTTGTTCAATTTTGCAGCTGGGGAAACCGAGGCACAGAGAAGCCAGGTGACCTACTTATGACCTCAAGTTCACAGGAAGCTCGGCCTGACTTCTCTACCATGCTCCCTAGGACAATGGGTGCTATTCAGTCCACTTCTTGTGGTGGGAAGTACACTTGTTTTCAGTCGTTTGTAATCTAGGATTGAGCACTGTTCCCGAACTCCTCAGCTCAACACTAGTGCTCTATCACTTGAGATCACAGTACCACTTCCAGTTTTCTGGTGGTTCTTTGGAGATAAGATTCTCACAGACGTTCCTGCCTGGGCTGTCTATGAACCATGATCCTCATATCTCAGCCTCCTGTGTAGTTAGGATTAGAGTTTTATGCCACTGGCACCCGATTTAAGTGTAATTCTGATTTCTCTCTCTCTCTTTCTCTCAGGAACTGGTTGAATGGGTGCTGTAGGAGGTGGGCCAACGTCCCCAGGTGGCTGGAACCCAAGATGGCCCACTCATTCTGGAGGTGGGCTGTGGGTCAGAAGCTGTCTCATTCAGCGTGTTGATAGATCTCCATGAGGTAAACCCTCTGTGCCATTGAGAGACTGTGAGTGTTATTCATTGTCCATCTAGCCTTACTGGATTTATTTTATTGTATTCTTTTCTATATTATTTTCTAGCACCTGGACAATACTATGGTACATAGTTACTGAATGAAAATGTAATATCAACTTAAGAAAGTCATTTAGGGCTCTGGGAATGTGGCTTCATGATACGGTGATTGCCTAGCATCCATGAAACCCTGAGTTCAATTCCTCAGTACCACATAAACAGAAAAACATTGGAAGTGTTGCTGTGCCTCCAGTGGTACAGTGATAGCCTTGAGCAAAAAAAAAAACAAAAAAAATCCCAAACCAAAACCAAACCAAAAAACATTCAATTAGTAAATGCAAAATAAAGAACCCATACTTGGAATATATAATTGCTCCTGCCTACTGACACCTGACAATAGTCCCTAATTCATGAACTTTACTTATATTAGGATATTGTGTTGAAAAAAAGTTTTGTTCATTGGGTCACAGCAATTAATGTCTTGAATGTGCTTAGATGTCAGGTGAAGATTAATTCTGGAAATTCAAAGATTCCAGGTTTTTGAATGGTCACTGCTAATCACAATGAGAAGGGTAGTCTAAGTGAGATTTGGAAATATTTTTGGTCATTCATGGCACCAAAGCAGCAGAGGCAAAGTAACAGTTGTGACAGAAGAGAAGGAATAATTCCAGAGTTAAGTAATAAATGGTAATAACTAAGGTATACCAGAAACTGTTTTAGTGAACCATTTTTGGTTATTGAATAAATAGTTATCAACTAGTCTTATTCCTCATTACCTTTAACATTCTAAATCTCTTACGCTACCTCTTAATAAATGTATCTCCTTCTGTGCTATTTTTTCTTACTTTATCTTCTTTGCTTTCTAAAAATCTCAGTCTTTGTATATTTCTCTATGAACATTTCCTGATACTAAATACCTACACAGATGGCAGAGAATGATCCTTTAAAGGTCCCATAACTGATGAGTTATTAATGAAACCACATGGACAAGGAGGACATATTTATTGTTACCTCAAATTTTCTGAAAAGCTGCAATGCCATCATTTGATTCAAATTTCCATTATTTGTTTACATAGTGTCATTCAGTGCACATAAATGCAAATATGAGCTGGTCGTTGGTGGTTCAGGCCAGTAATCCTACCTATTCAGGAAACCAGAGGATTGTGGTTCAAAGACAGCCTGGTCAGGAATGTCCATGAGACACTTATCTTCAATTAACCACCGGAAACCCGGAAGTGGTGCTGTAGCTTAAGCGGTAGAGTGCTCAACTTGAGCTGAAGAGGTGAGGGAGTGTGCACAGGATCAGAGTTCAAGCCCCAAAACCAACAAAAAGTGCAAAAATTACCTTAAGTTTCCCCAAAAGGAAGAACAAGATCAACAATCTTCTCAAGCAGAAAAAAGTAATTTCAAAATGATTCAGTGCACCTACTTTTGCTGAATTATTTAAGTTATGTCTTCTTTGCTAGACATATTCTCTTCCTTTAAAAACTGTCAAATATTAGCTTTACAATAAACTTCATCTAATATTTCTTGTTTCAAAAGAGAAGTCTGTACACTTAATGTCACTTAGCTTTCTTACTATCTTAATTCAAAGCCAAACCAGGCAGGAGAGTCTGTCAAACTCTTATCGCAAATTGAACACCAAAAAACCAGACGTGGGGTTATGGCTCAAGCAGTAGTGTACTAGCTTTGGGGGCAGGTGTGCAGGAAAGACAACTGTTCAGGAACAGGATCCAGCCTCTGGGTTCAAGACCCAGAACCAGCACAAACTAACAAACAAGCAAACAAAAATCCCAGATATTTCTTTGGGACCCTCCTTAAAGGAGTACTGGTCAGAGAAGATGCTCCTTTTGCTGATCAAACTCACTGGATCCTGCTCTTTTGGAATCCTTATTGCTCTGGAGAACTCAGGACCAGACCAAAGGAACTGATAACTGACTCCTGCATCAAGAGAATCATCTCAGGATTAAAATATCCATCCATAAGACACTTTAAAACCTCCATGTCTTTATTCCTTTGCAGGAGAACACTTTTTAAACAACGTTTTTTTTTTTTTCCTTTTGTTCTATGCTGGCCTTCAAATGGTACATTATTTCTTTTTGCAACACTCTGAACTAGAAGTTTACAGAAAAATTTTATATGAGTAAAGAACACACTTGAAAAAGCCAGGGGCAGAGTTTCCTTCAAGCCTTGGGATACTTTTCTTGTACAGTAAAAAGGAAAGTACAAGGTAACTTGAACTTTGTTATTCCTCTATGTTCCATTCCTCTCCTGGGGTCAGTTTCCACATCCAGTAACAGTTACTTCCAGTAACAATCGATGGTGCTGCTTGAGGTATAATAAATGATTATTGGCTTCACTGAAATAACACTAGAACACCTATGGACCTGAGAGGTAACACGTGTTTCAGAGACAACTTAGTAAAAGGAAAATAAGAAATTTATATTGCTTATAAATACATTATACATGAGTACATTGAGTTCAAACTTTGTAAGTTCTCTGTAAATTAAGGTGAATTTTAAATGGGAAGAAGGTTTTCAGAACATTCTTTTTGTGAGTGTATGTGCTGTTCATTATTTCCCAAGTGTACATGAGCTAACAGTAAGGAAACAATAGCAATCATAGGAGAAAGAGAAGTTCTGTGTTTAAGTATAAGGGTTCAATACAATATAGAAGACTACAAATAAGGCAACATTGAAACAATAATAGCCAAGTCCAGTATGTAGATTTATGGGAGTGATATACAGAAAGCAAGACTCCTACATGGAACATGAAGTATGAGGCCAATCCCATTGTAAATCATGCTTGGTAATCATGCAACTTTGTAGAAAGTAGAATGGAAGAATAATTATGTTTTCAATGCAAGTCAAATATAACAACATGGAATTAACTGGAAAAAATGTCCATCTTGTGAGAGCAGGGATTATGCTAGCAATGAACTGGTGGCTAAGATCACATTTCTTTTTTTATTTACACACACACACACACACACACACACATATTTGTTTGCGGTGGTCTTGGCACTTGAACTGTGGGTCTGCGAGCTGTCTCTCTTCTATTCAGCTCAAGGACAAGGCTCTACAACTTGATCCACAGTGCCATTTCCACTTTTCTTTTAGTTAATTTGAGAAAAGAGTCTCTGGGACTTTCCTACCTGGGCTGGCTTTGAACCTCAATCCTCATATCTCAACATGACCCAGCTTATGATCACATTCCTAACAGTGTACACTCAGGATATGTAATGTGTGTGTTCATCTATCTTTATAAGAATTCTTGAGTTAGGGGCTGGGAAGGTGGCTCAGTGGTAGAGCTCTTGCCTTGCATGCATGAGGCCCTGGGTTCAATTCCTCAGCACCACTTAAACAAAAAAGAAAAAAGCCGAAATTGGTGCTGTGACTCAAGTGGTAGAGGGCTAGCCATGAGCTGAAGAGCTGAGGAACAGAGCCCAGGCCCAGAGTTCAGGCCCCATGACCGGACCCCCCACCAAACAAACAAACAAAAAATAATTCTTGAGTTAAAAATCTGGGCTACAGCTTAGACATTACCCTCAAAAAAATGTTTGTAGTTTAAAATTTGATAGTCCTGGAGAAATAAAACCTAAGAATGTAAAGGAATCTTGGAAGTTCAGTTTGCATCCAGCCTGGGCAGAACACTCTTTGCAACTGTATATAAAATTAAGCAGTCAAAAGCTGGATTGGAAGAATGGCTCAGTTGATGGAATACCAGTCATGAGTTGAATAAGAGCTTGAGGCTTTTGCATACATACATGCAAGCATACACATACACAAAGAAGCACTTATATATGCACACACAAATACACAAATGAAACAACTCTCAGAATGTGTAGAAAAGTTAGAAAACAATAAATATATGTCCTGAACAAGACTAGAATCAAGTGATAATTTTTAATATTAGAAGTCCTCAAATAAACTTCCTTCAAATAAGTTTGAGAATATTTCATTGGTAGGGATCAGAGATAGTAAGAGAGTCAATAATCATTATTAAAGTGATAGGATCCATGGAGGAATGAATCAGAGATCCCGCAGGTGCATCTGAAAATATTCGTATCCTCTGTCAAATATTAGAACATCCTTGAAAATAGAAAACAGTCTAAGCAGTTACTCTGGTGTATAATATCACTGGAGAAGTTCAGAATTGGTAGTCTGTATCTAGATTAAATAAACCAAGAAACTATGGCAGGGCAATGTGATACAAGCTTAGAATTCTAGTACTGAAATTAAGACAGGAGATTAGAGAATGGAATTACATAGTGATATGTTCCCTGGACCAAGTAATTTTGTCTTAATAAAACAAAACAAACAAGAAAGGAATACATAGTTGGACGTTTGGGCTAATTTTGTCATTATGTTTTGAGAAGTCAAATTTCCTGTTGAAATGCAACTCATACTTAATCCTCACCAGTGTTTTAAATTCTCTCTTCATTACAGAACATTCCTAGATGTAAAATGACTTATGATTCCCATCCAAAATTTGAAAAATAAGTTATCATCATTCTGTTGCATCCCAAAGAAATGATGAAGGATTACAAAAGATTAAGCCTGGAAAAATAGCAATGTTCGTCTAATATAGGATTTTGAAGATCTTGCTAAATTAGAATTTAGATTTAAAATAATTTGTTTTTGCTTGAAATTTTATATTCTATAGGATTCTATGAAATTCTTTTTAAGTAGAGAGTTAATTGACAAATTCACAAATGATTTTGCATTCTATTTCCCTAGGATATTCTTTCAAGAGAGTTATAATTAGAACTTAGTTAATAGGTAATTCCAACAGTTCATGTATAAAATGATAATGTGAATGTTGTAGACAGAGTTGCCAAAAAATTGATGATATTAATTTATAAATTTAGAATAAGAGCAATTTTTGGAGTCTTTGGTATAACATGGTATGAACAGAATAATCGTGTGACATCTTCTTTCTTCTACCTGTATGTAACACAGGAAGCAATTTCCTTAATTATTTGCTACTGTATACACTGAGAAAAATGTTAGGTTTGGATTTGTTTTTATTTTTGTTTTTGTTTTATTGGTTTGTCCTAGGGCTTGAACTCTGGGCCTGGACACTGTCTCTGAGCTTGTTTATGCTCAAGGCTCGTGCCCTACCACTTCAACCTCAGTGCCACTTGCGTCTGGCTTTTGCTGAAAAATATATTGGAGATAAGAATCTAGGGATTCTTTCTGCCTGGGTGGGCTTTGAACTGTAATCTTCCGATCTTAGCATCCAGAATTTAAAAGATAGTATAAAAAGTATAAATATAAATAATATTTGCAAGTGTTCTGATCTCAAGAATACCAGTGGCGGGCGGGGAGGGGGGGGAATGATGCAACCGAGTTTATTATTGTATTCTTTCCAGAACATGTATGGCATCACATTAGTAGAGTTCTATTTTTTTCACAATAGAGATAAGCTATTCATGATATGAATGAAGGGAAGTTTGAGGTGCACCCTAAAAGTTGGAAACTGTTGAGCTAGGATGACTCTATATCATAAATATTGGTATTGATGGTCATAAAAAAACTAGCTTACTGTGATAAACAATTGCTTACTCTTGAAGAATTAATTATTACCAATGCTACATAGTTTTATCCTCTACCAGACTGTGGTTTTATTTTTCTGTTGACTCTCAATCTGTAACATCCCTTTGGAAAATGCATCTATTGCAGAATTACATAACATGCAAGCCGGTACTTTTTTGAATCTCTCAGGTATGGAATCTTCTGAATTTGAAAATGAATAGTTACTAGTCATTGGAATGTTGAAGAACACATACATTCTGTCTTCTTAACAACTTATTTACTTTTAAAAGTTATAAATTTCCATAGACTTAAACTCTTTTCCCTTTTAGTATGAGAATGGACTACATTTATTCTTTTTTCAAAATATTGGTAAGTATATTGTGAAAATATTGTCTAGTCAGATAACATTCAAGTTGATGGTCCTCTGATTAAAAATGGATAATTAATTCAAATTAGACGCCAAACAGTATTGATTTTTTTGACTAATCTGTAGTCAACAAGAAAATTTAAAAATGGCTTAGAATATATAAATGGCTTTGTACAGTGGTTTGTGATTACTTTATTTTACATGGGATAATATTTTCTACTACTATAAGTTTTGGCAAAAGAAGAAAACTAAAAATTTACTACTGTAGAGGAATATGATAGAAATAGAAGTCAGTTTTATGTTTGTCAAATCTCTGATGAGTACCCATATTCAAGACTTAAAGTCATATTTCTTACTATGTTAGACAGATAGGGAAAACATAAAACACCATATGATCAGGCAACTATTCATGACTTTTTAAAATGTACTTATTATGTGATGAAATTTACTTTATTAGCTAATGTTTTGGTTTGAAATATGGGAGACTGATCTAGTTAACAAATTTTTGAAGGCACCTACTGAAAAGCACAAATGGAGGGGGGTACTATTTCTACACTTTAATGAACGGTTGAACCTGTTTGGCATTAGTGCAGAGTAAATAAATCAACTCTATTGTAACTTGCTCCCAACACTTGAAAAACCTGTAACGTCACTAAATATCTACTTGTAAAATGTTATTTTGGCAAATGTGATTTTAAAAAGTTTATTTGAAAAGGAATATACTTTCAGGAGATTCAATGTAGGTTATCATTTGTTTGAGAATGACAACATTTTTATACTACAGAACCAAGTTTTACTGAAGTACCAGTGTTTTGAAGCACTAAGGATCTTCTCAATTAATGTTTTTCTGAATTATATTTGACCTCTATGTCAAGTATTCTTAGCATTGATAGACAATTATGAATCTATCGTTCCAGGAACTATTTTTCGGCCTGATGATGTTGGACTGAAATCATTTATTAATCATTAGGAGAGGGGTATTACAAATAATCTTGTGACATTTGTGGTCTTGTTCACTCATATGGGATGGTCATCTGAAAATTGAAAGTTTGAATTACTGTACTTTCACATTTTGTGATTTCATCTTGCATTTTAGGTTGCCTTGCATTTCCCAATTGCTTACTGCTAATTGCTGCATTTCAAGGAATTGGGGCCCTGAAATATAGGAAATGAGAAATTGAGATGGGTCTTCAATTACTTTCTGCTGGCATGTTGCATGGGCCTAGGTGAGAACTCTTGCCCTAGTTATCTGATGATGCGGATAACTGGGACCTGGCATCCTAGGACCCGTGGATCCTGTAGAAGAATAATAGCTTTTATACATCATATCAATAAAATTTGAGTATAATCAGTAGGAATGCTTCAGAAATATGGAGAAAAACAGTTTGGGACAAGCGAGTTAAAACAATAAACATCAGCAGAGTAAAATCCCTTATAGATTAGAGAAAAACAACATTGTTTTTTTTTTTTTTACCATGTGAATTCAGAAACCAAGAACACTTAGAAGGTATCACAAGTTTATACCGAAAACATTGCATTGATACTTTTTATATTCTAATATATATTCTAATCCTGATTATTTATATTGCAATCTATTTATTGGAATAAATATCAATTAATTTGTCAAATTATCAATTAATTCTAGTAAAATTCACTGTGTGAAATATAAAATCAGCACATGTAAATATAAAATATATAATTATATATAATATATGAAAATGATTTGCATTGTTCTGTTGTGGTTATGGTATCAAAGGCAACTGTTTGAAAGTATTATTCCATTACCTCTACCTCAGTGTTTGGTAGAATTAGAACTAAAGCATTACCATTCGGAGATGTACAGCCTAGAGACAAGAGGAAACACTGTGATTAAAACATTACCAAATTAAGGCCTAATAACGAGGAGAAACATATGGACTTCTCCTGGCGCTATGGAATATATTTGGTGATAGAAAATCAGTGGTGTAAGTTCCTGCCTGGTTGGATGGTAGACAGGCCAGGACATTAGGGAATCATGCATATGAACAATTTTTTCACCCTCTTGGCTTTAGCTACTTTTGAAATAGTAGGGTGTAATAAACAATTATATTTTGAAAAAATATCTTCTAGTCTGAACATTTCTGTCTGAACTGTTCATCTCTCTATGATCCCTTGTAACTAAGATTAGTTTTGCTCCAATAAGACAATCTATGCTATCAGGGTAAGATATTCTGGTTGGTCTGTTCCTACATGGAGCAAGGGTATAGGGTCAGGGAGACATTTGTGCCAGTAAGCCCTCATTTGGGAAATTTTATGCTGCCGAAGTTTAGAAGTAGCTCTTAAGTAAGGCTTACATTGAATCCATTAGCTCCACAAAGGTAAATCAGTTGATAAATAAGTATTTGAAAATCCATCACCTTTGGACTTAGCTATAAAGGCTGCAAAGTATGATCAAATTTCAAATGAAAAAGACTTAAAATAATCATTGACAAAAATTGCAAATGTGAGCAATCGAATAAACAATATGTTTTTTCCACCAAACACAGAATTTTACAGAAATAATATGAATAGAAATTTTGGGAACAATAAGATTTCCTTGTTACAAATAGGCAACCAAGGATATATGCCTGTCTTAAGATTGCATCCTTAACTACTTAAATTTACAGGATACTACATGCTTCAGCAGCACGTCTACCCGAATTACATTACAGAGTTTTACATGGTTCGTGTACAAGGATGATATGAAAATTTGTGAAGTATTCCATATTTTTCATTCTTCAGATGCAAGAAATTAAACAGTAATTAAAAAATTGATTACAAACATACAAGTGTAATAATACATGTAATTAATAGAAATAAAAGTTAGTTTGACATCAGTATATTCAATCTTCACCTTTTTAGAAAGGCCTTTACATAGCATAACTTTTATAAAACTTTTGAAATAGGATAACATTGTCATTTTATCCCAAAGAAATAAAATTCTATAAAGACCTAGGAATTAAAGGAATCTTAAACTGTTTCTATATGGAATGCAATCTGAAAGGCCACATTTATTAATGAACCTATATATTGTAAAACAATGTCGAATTCAAAGTATTATATCTAGGAGAGAATGAAATAGATTATGGACATTATACAAACAGAATACTAAATATTTTAAAATATACTGTTTCAGACAAGCACCAGAATTATCTTTAGTTTCTGTACTACTCATTTCAACAGATAACTTAAAATTATTTCCGATTAAAAAATCACAAAAATCATTATAGGTGTATAAAAACAACTCAAATATATTTTGATATTAAAGTCAGGCAGTTCACTTGGAAGAAAACCATGGAATCCATGAATTTTTAAAGTAAGATATTGCTGTTGTATTGTAAAAATATTTTGTATGGACACATACCATGGACTGGCAATTTTGAAATTTAAGAAACTTACCCAAACCATTAGGATTTAGGAGAACAATTTGTACAGCCTTCCACTACTTCAAAGAGGTAGTGATACATAATTATTCTTTTGGCAATATCAAATGCAGTTTCTTCCAAGTTGTGCTTCAGACCTGGATATAATGGTTCAACAGAAGGAGATCTAGCATAACTTTGCTATTTCTATTCTCAGCAGAAAGATGCAAGGGGCTCAAGAAGCCTTTAGTTTGGCCATTTGTATCTGCATCATGATGAAATAAAGAAGCCACTCTGGTTATTCCATGTATAAGTACTGTGCAGGGTTGTCCAGACATTCACGATTATTGCATGAATATCTACCTTGAGCCACCAACTCATGGACAATATCTAAGTGTCCACTGTAGGCTTCTCAATGAATAGGGGTATATTCATCGTTATGCCTAGCATTCACATGAGTGGCCTTTTTGGAAAGTAGTCTCTACACTGTAGTAAGGAGATTATTTTTGGCAGACCAAAGAAGAAATTTACTTGAATCCTTCTCCATTTTTCTTTTGCAATTGATACCATTTCTTACTTTTTCATCTTGTTCCTCATCTTCATCAGAATTGCCTAGCCAGAGATTTTGAGTGCCAGTGAGAATGTGTCCATGTATTTCTCCAATAGTTCAATTCGGATGAACTGGTCAGAAAAATCCACTAAATTTTCTGCATCTGTTTTTTTTTCACTTTTATTTATTTTCTCCTTTTTAATTTTTACTATTCTAAATTATTCTAATTGGAGAGTAGGGAATTGGTAGAGAGCAGAGGAAAGATTTTCCTCCGTATTCAAAGGTACAGACTGAAAATGAGGACCAGTGGGGTCTTCATGTGCAGTTTATTCTAGGAATGAGAAAATAGGAAATAATGCCTTCTATGTAAATGAATTGGGAAATGGCAGAGCAGAAAGTGAAATGATGCAACCAAAAATATAAAAGCAAAATAAATTAGGATAATTATGGAGCAATCATATTACCTATGAGAACCATGAAAGGGAGAGAGGAAGAGAGAGACAGATGTGAAATGATCTAGCTAGCCACAAAATCCATCCCTCTGATCAATTTATAGAGCAAATAATTTAATTTTTTAAAAGAGGTGGAAATAGAATTTAAGATCAGATGTCTCCGTTGTTTTTAGTTATATTTTTATTATCTTAAATACTTGGACAATGGAATTTCCATTCAACAAATCAGTATTTTTTTAAGTATAATGGATCTTTATATAACTTTTCCACACCCTTCCTAACCTCACCCCACTTTAATTTTTTCTAGTTTCATACTATCTGCATTGAATATTATACCTTCACTCTCTTCCTCCATAACTCTCTTTATTCCTTCCTTTTGACTTCCCCTCACATCTTCCAAGTGATAATTTCCTGATATATATTTCGTTGGATTAAAACTTCAATTTTATAAGAAATTACACCTTTGAAATACTCCTCTGCAAATAGCACGCTTTGGTTAATATATTTATGTAAACCTGTATAAAGTTCTAGCTTCTAAATATGAGACAAAACATGGGTCCTTTGTGTGTCTGGCTTAGTTCACTTAGTGACTTAGTTCACTTAATATATTTTTAGATCTATCCATTTCGTTGCAAATAATGTAACAGTCTTCAGAATGGATGGGTGCAATCAAATTGTGTATATGTGCCACACTTTCTCCAACCATCACTCCGCCAAAGGGTATTTGGGTTGTTTCCGTAACTTGGCTACGGTTAATAGTGCGGCAGTGAACATGGTTTTGAAAGTGATTTTATTGTAATCTTTTGGTAGAATTCATCACTACCTTTATGGGAGCAATCCTCTAGCCAGTTTTCCAGAATAAGAACATCCTTTCCTTCATCTTCATCACAATGTATTGCAAGTCCTCAAAAACACACTTCCCCCTACAGGTCTAAATAAGCTAAAACCACATTGTTCCCATATATTTTCAATACATTATTTCATAATTGTACATATAATTTAGTGAGAACCTTCTATGTACTTTCCTAATGTGGGAATGAGGGACATCACAGAGTAAAAGTAAGAAGTATGCAATTGAATTAGTTATTATCATATTTAATATAATTTTCAGCTCCAATTCATAGCCTCCCATAATATTATTTTAATCTTTATTTGATTACTTCATCTAACCTGTAAATTATAACAGGTGAGTTAAAAGCAAAGGCAAAAATTGTGGTTTGATTTTGACACTCATGTGTGAGGTTGCACAACATGGGCAAATAGATGGATTGGAATTAATAGCTCTTATCCATTTTGTTAACGTACAGATGATTTTCCCAAACTGATTTTTGCAATTCGTATTCCATTCAACAACAAGAAACATGTGATAATTTCCTTTCTTTTGCTCCTTATTAACTTTTGTCTCCATTTTATTTTATAATGGATGATTTCATAAACCTACTGTAGATACAAAAATATGTTAAAATATTTCTATCCGTATGCATTGTTATATACATACACACATATATTACACAGGATATAATGATAATGAATAACTTCAGTAACTGTACAATTTACTAAATTATTAAAACTATCGACGGCTCATGCCTGGCATCCTGGTTACTCGGAAGGCTGAGATCTGACAATCATGGTTTGAAGTCATCCTGGGCAGGAATGTCCAGGAGCCTCTTATCACCAAACAATCAACAGAAAATCAGAATTGGAACTGTGGCTCAAAGTAGTAGAGTGGTAGCCTTGAGAGAAAAATTTCAGGGACATCATCAAGGCTCTTAGTTCAAGAAGTAGAAACTACCCAAATAAAATCTATTTAATTTACACCTGTGTAAGTAAAGTATGTCCATCACCCAAATATACAACCATGCTCATTTGCAAGGTAACTCTGTTTTGTCTGAAGTACCAGAAAATATTTTCACTTAAGTTGAAAGCATTGCACCATGGGTTCATTCTATCTCTCTCATGCATTTTCCACTCAAATATTCAAATCTTAACATTATTCCAAATATTTAAAATCATAGCTTTTTACTTTAATACCCATAATATTAGAGTTTGAATTGAGTGTCTTGTGCCTCATAAATGGGTGTTCTTACCACTTTGTTATGTCTCCAGCCCTAAATTATCTTGATTATTTTTCAGATACTTGTATATGATCTTGGGCTCAGTCCACATTATGTTATTCTTCCTGGAATTTAGAATATCAGGTGCATGGCATTGTGTACACATCTTTGTCCAGTCTGGGCTTTAACCTCTATCCTCACAAGAGTAGACTCCCATGTAGTCAGGATTTTCATAAGCTTGTCATAGCTGATTTTTTTTAAGTCTTTGCATTTCCTGCAGGTTCTTCAGTACTTAATTAATTTGTTTTCTTGGGTTGTTTTGTTTCATTAGAATGTATGTGTTGAGTTGTTCCTCACTTTTCCTTTTGTTTCTTTCAATCAAGTTCTTAACTAAAGTTCTGAGAAACCAATTCTTCTTTTTCACGATAGTCAAGGTGAACATGATTCATTCCAAAGCAATTTCAGTAATATTTAAACACCTTCATATCTATGAATGGTATATAAATGATAAGTGCTGCGAAGGGTCTTTTTATTTTCACAGCAGACTTTGTCATACACAGACAGATCATGAAATATAAGAAGATAATAAAACTACAGATGCTAGCAAGAAGAAGAAAAGCTATTATTAATTGTTTGACAGAGACTTCCCGTCTAGTGAAAGAAATACGTTGCTTGATGCAGGATTTCACAAAATTATATTGCTTGGAGGAAGCTAAACAATCATCTAATTCTACAGAATTGAGGGAGATAAATCGAACTTCTGAATAATTTACATTTGGTTCAAATAAAAGCATGCTTCCAAAAAGAGAGTTGACTTTAGAGAAACATGATGAGTTGTATGTACGTAGATGCTTAGCTGATTTTGTTAATTTGTAAACTAATACAGGGAAATAGATTACAACACCGTAAAAAAAGAACTTCGCATTGAAATGCTCATTTGTGTGTGTGTGTGTGTGTGTGTGTGTGTTAGAGAGAGTGTGTGTGTGTTCACATGCACGCGTATACACACACGTGCATGTGCAAGTGCTCATTCATTCATTCATCATTCCTGAGGCTTGACAGTGCTTGGGCACTCTCCCTAATCTTTTCTGTGACGAAGGATAGTGGTTTACCACTTGAGCCATTGTTCCACTTCTGTTTTTTTTTTTTTTTTTTTTTTTGGAGATAATCACATTTATTTTCATGATTGGACTGGCTTTGAATAGTGGTCTTCATATCTCAGACTCCTGAGTAGCTAGTTAAGCTTATTCAGCCTCTAAGTAGCTAGTTAAAATTGGGCCTGTCCTTTATGCTTCACTGATCTTTTTTTCTTGTCCTGAGGTTTCCACATGACTAAGTCATATATATATGTGTAGTTGCTTTAAAAAAAATAGTCTTACTGCGTGGCACCAGGGGCTCCCATCTGAACTCTTAATTACTGAGGAGGCTTGAGAACAGAACCCAGGCCAAAAGTTTAGTGGACTTCCTTCTCTATTTATTGCTGGGTGCATTGGATTATTTCCACCATTCTGCACTATCTACAGGATAAAATTGGAAGGACTACAGAATCCAGACCAACCAAGGTAGGAATCTAGACAAGTTGGTGTGCAACTCTTATGCCATTGATAATGGGAAGGCTAAAAAGAAAGATCAGGTGCATGTTCTTGTGGAAAGGGAACCCCTATCCTAAAATTAACCACTGATATGCCACCAGTTTAACAAAAATAATACCCCAAGTTGAACACAATTTCCCACAACCAAAATAAGTATAAACATTAACATCCAAAACTTAGTACAATCTGCTCTTTGTTCTAATATCAGCTTCATCTCAGTATCATATGATGTGACAGAATAGTTTCTTCATTAAACTTACTATATATTTAAAAAGACCTAGAAAATTCCATCTCACTTATTAAGTGCAAACGAATGGCAAATTGCCTCATTTCTTACATATTTGACTACCACTATAAATTCATCTTTTGATTATTATTAATAGTAATATATTCTGATTTATTACTTTACTTTGTAACATTTTTAAACTTTTGGCTTCTCTGCTGAAGTTGAAGTATTTAAATAGTATCATCAAATTATATTACTTGAGTAATAAGGGCAGTTTTCTAAAAAGTTTTTAACCAATGGCTTCTAGTAATGTTGCTGGGGTTTTTTTTTTGTTTTTGTTTTTGTTTTTTTTGGGGGGTGTCCAGTCGTGGAACCTGAACTCTGGACTTGGCACTGTCCCTCAAGGCTAGCTCAAGTCTAGCACTCTACCACTTGAGCCACAGTGGCACTTCCAGCTTTTTTTTTTTCTGTTTATGTGATGCTGAGGAATCAAACCCAGGGCCTCAAGCATGCAAGGCAAGTGCACTACCACTGAGCCAACTTCCTAGCTCCCTACAAATTCTTAATTGGTATATTAATTAGTTTATTTTTAATTTCAGCTTAATTCTACTGTAAATGTAATGTACAGATGGGATACAGTTACATAAGTAAGATAATGAGTACATTTATTATGGAAGGAACATTGTTATCTCTTCCATTGAATTTTTGCACACTCAAAAAAAAACTACTGATGTTTTCCCTGTCGCCATTGACCAATGGGTACATTTCTTTCTTTGTTTATGCATTTTTTATTATAAAATTGATATACAGAGGGTTTACAGTTACTTAAGTCAACTAAAGAGAACACTTCATTTTATTTTCTAAATTTCAAATTTTGAACTTATTTTGTTTTGTTTCTTTAGGGTAATTCTTTTTTCAGAGTTGTAGGATTTGTTAATTCAGTTTTGCATAATTTTCACACATGTAAATTATTCAGATATATATTTTGCTTTCAAAATAGTTAACATGTGAATATGTAAAAATTATTTTCTTAAATTTTATATGGTTTGTGAATTTAAATAAATTTATTTACTTATAGTTCTAAACATATTTGTCCATGTAACAAATACTGTATTTTCAAGAAGCACATACTTTATTTAAAAAGGCTTTATTACCTGGTCACTTTTCGGAAATATTTGTACTTGAATTAAAAAAATGTTTGAGCTAGGCATAGTGATTTGTGGTTTCCATTTTCTAACTATTGTGGGAAGTGTAAATAGGGTTTTTAATTCGGAGAGACTGAGAAACTATGAGACCTTATCATAAAATTTCCAGAGTGAAATGATTAGAGACATAGCCATCCCTAGCAAGATATAGAGCACCTGGTTATCATATTCTAAATCTTGAGTAAAAACACTAGTAACATCAATCTTTTGTCAAAATAAAATGACACATATTTCAAAATGTTTATTACTTAAAACTTTTTTTACAAATTTCTCATGTCTTTTATTTCTTAATTTTCATTTTACTTAATATATAAGAATTCACTCCCAAATTACTCAAGCTGATTCAAAACTTTGGCAAATTACCAGGGTATAAAATTAACCCCCGAAAATCAATGGCTTTTCTGTATGCCAACAATGAGAAAAGTGTGGCTGAAATTAGGAAATCAACTCCATCTGTGATAGCCCCACAAAAACTAAAATACCTAGGAATTAGCTTAACCAAAGAAGTGAAGGACCTCTACAATGAAAACTTTAAAAACTTGAAAAAGGAAATCAAAACAGAACTTAGAATTTGGCAAAAACTCCCAAGCTCCTGGATTGGAAAGATTAACATCGTGAAAATGGCAATACTTCCCAAGGTTATCTACAAATTCAATGCAATACATATCAAAATTCCAACCTCATTCTGCAAGGAAATAGAAGAAGCAATCCAAAAATTCATATGGAACAATAAAAGCCCCAAATAGCAAAAACACTCCGCAACGGAAAGAACACCGCTGGAGGAATATCAATACCAAATTTCAAACTCTACTATAAAGCCATAGAAATAAAAATAGCTCTTTACTGGCACAAGAACAGACCTCAGGACCAATGGAATAGAATTGAAAACCCAGTAATGAACCTACAGACCTATAGCCATCTAATCTTAAATAAGGGAGTTAAAAAAATAGAATGGAAGAAAGACAGCCTCTTCAGTAAATGGTGTTGGAAAAATAGGTTAAGTACTTATAGAAAACTAAAGCTAGATCCATATATATCACCTTGCAGCAGAATCAACTCCAAATGGATCAAAGACCTTGGAGTCAAAACAGACACTCTGAAAACATTACAGGATGGAATAGGAGAAACTCTAGGTCTCCTTGGCGCAGGCCAAAATTTTCTTAATAGAAACCCGGAAACACAACAAATCAAAGGAAGGTTGGACAAATGGGATTGCATAAAGTTGCAGAGCTTCTGCATGGCAAAGGACGTAGCTAGCAAGATCAATAGAAAGCCCACGGATTGGGAGAAGATCTTCAATAGCCATACAACGGACAAGGGTCTCATATCTAAAATATACTTGGAACTCAAAAAATTAAATCCCCCAACAACAAATCCTCAAAGAAATAACTGCCCAATAAAGAAGTGGGCTAAAGACTTAAAGAGAAACTTCTCTGAAGAAGAAAGAATGATGGCCAATAGACACATGAAGAAATGCTCAACCTCCCTAGCCATAAAAGAAATGCAAATCAAAACAACACTGAGATACCACCTCACCCCAGTTAGAATGGCAACCATCAAGAACTCTAATAACAACAGATGCTGGAGGGGATGTGGACAGAAGGGAACCTTACTTCATTGGTGGTGGGAGTGTAAACTTGTTCAACCACTTTGGAAAGTAATATGGATGTTCCTCAAAAGACTTCACATAGAGCTCCCCTATGACCCAGCAATCCCACTTTTGGGCATTTACCCAAATGTTTACAAACAAGACCACACTAAAGCTACCAGCACAACTATTTTACTGCAGCATTATTTACCATTGCTAAGATATGAAACCAACCCAGATGCCCCTCAGTAGATGAATGGATCAAGAAAATGTGATATATATACACAACGGAATTCTATGCCTCCATCAGAAAGAATGACATTGCCCCATTTGTTAGGAAATGGAAAGACTTGGAAAAAATTATATTACGTGAAGTAAGCCAAGCCCAAAGAAACATAGGTTCCATTGTTTCCCTTATTTGCAATATCTCATATATGTATGAGTCAATCAGAAAAGGTCAGGTAAGGTGATGTTAGGAAAATGAACCCTTAGATAGGTATTTAATTGCTTTTGCTCTCATGCATTGCTTTCTAACGCATTTATAAGATTATTTCTTTGTTTCTTTGTATGTCCCTCCCCGTCAGTGTAACTCCTGCTTTCACTGTATTTGATGTCGGTATAATTTGTGGGGGTGGGGGAGGGGAAAAATAAGGATACAGGTGGACCCATTGCAACAATGAGAAGTACAAGTTGTCATGTTGAAAACGAACTTTACAACTTTGGTGCAGCGGGGCTGGGGGAGGCTGGGAAGGGATGTGAAGGTAAACAAAGGAGGAAGCTACAATGCTTGATAAGAAATGTACTCATTATCTTGCCCATGAAATTATAACCCCTCTTTACAATATGTTCACAATAAAAAGTAAAAATTAAAAAAAATGAATCCAAGAATCTTGTGACTATTTTATTTCTACTAAACTTTTAAATAGTGTGAGCAATATTATGATTTCATATTTTAAAATACTTTTACTATTTGTGGTAATTTTCTCTGTTTAATATGATAATAACAAATGTGTGTATGTGGTGTTTGTGTGTGTTTATGTGTTTTTGTGTGTGTGTGCTTTGTGTGTACTTTGTAATTCTTGGGAGATCACACAATTGCTTCACATATGTTAGGCCAATATTTTACCTCTGAGCTATACTATCTAGTTATAATACAAATTGTATTTTAAATTATGACTTTGAAATTTTCATTCCTAGTATGTTTTTTCAAAATTATGTATGATAAAATGTGATCCATCTTCTATCCACGTTAGCAATTGTTATTGTTATTCTATCTCTTATTTACTTGGAAATTAATTATATTCCTAGTACAGCTTCTTTACATTGTAACAGCTCTATACAATGCTTTATTTTCTATTTTATTTTTCCCATGTTATCTGACTTTCAGTCCAATCTATCAGGTGGATTAAAAAGAAACTATATTCAGGACACTTTATTTTTCTCCTTCTCTTCTCTGAAGTCTTTCTGCTTTTTGAAACAAGACCAATGACATACAGCTCCTCTGTGGTCCACCATTCTTCTCCCTCTCACTCTCTTCTGCAGTGCAGCTCAATTAGTTATCATTCAGCTTTATTATGCTGTACTGCTATCTAAATCTTAACTCATTCCTAAATTAATTTTAGTTGCATTGAGCAGTCTCTAAGACATTTTCTATATATAATATCAGGGGTTTGTATTTTCACAAGGAGTGAAATATGAGTGACTATCAAATATTTAGATATCTCTGTAGAATATTGGTCCACCTGCTCAATAATCTCATATGTAAATTCAAGGAATACAGGTCAGTCAGAGAAATCTTGTAAAATGGTGTAGCTTGAGCCTTCATACTAGCTTTGAATAGTATTACCATGTTTAGTAGTGAAGACAACATAGTTCTACTATAAAAACAGACACATAGAAGAAGGTAACAGATTTGTCAAAAATAAATTCTTAGTTTTATGATCCACAGATTTTGAAAAGGATGCTATGACTTTATGAAATAAAAACAGAAACTTAAATGGTTGTATTGGCACTATTGCCTCTCTAGATTTAAAGAATGATCTTAGACTAGTACCTCAATCCTTTGTTTGTTTGTTTTTCTGCCGGTCATGGGGTTTGAACTCTGGGCTTGGGCGCTGTCCATGTGCTCTTCAGCTCAAGGTGAGCACTTTACCGCTTGAGCAACAGCAAAAACTTCAAGTGTTCTAGTGGTTTATTGGAGATAACAGTCTCATGGACTTTCTTGCCCAGGCTGGCTTTAAACCACGATCCTCAGATCTCAGCCTCCTGAGTAACTAGGATTACAGGCATGAGCCACCGGCACATGGCCTACCTCAAACCTTATAAAGAATGATTATCAAACTAAATGTGAATTGTAAAAACCTATAAAAATTAAATGTAAAAATCCATGACATTGATCAGTAAAGGTTTCTAAAAATTTGACATGGAAAACATTAGGGGCTAAAGAAAAGCAAGAAGTGGATTATATCAAGTGATAACGGTTCATAACTCAAGGGACAGTATAACAGAAATGAAAACATATCCAACAGAGGGCACAGATTGGTTAATGCTACAATGTTAATGCTACAGTGATTCTGAAACTTAAGTATTTTTCTATCTTCTAATTCTATATAAATTTTTTCCTGAATAAGATATTTCTTTAAATAACATACGTAATTTAATAGTCAATAGGAGGAACATATGAAATAAGCTCCTCTTTAGTGTCTAAGAAATAATAAAAAGAAAACTCACTAGTATGACCATAATATAAAAAGAGGACCCAAAATATAGTAAATGCATTTGTGGATAAATTGATATTCTTCTCATAGTGATCGATTTGTATAATACTGCAATCATTTTAGCAAACAAGTTTTCAATTCTTCAAAAGGTGAAAGAATTGTACAGGATCCAGGTATTATACTTCTATGAATGTATTAAACAGAAGTAAAAAACTTTTTTGGACAGAGAATGTAGTTAATTGACTGTGAACTTGAATAGTATGTGTGAGACCCTGGAAATGATCCACAAAAACAAATTTTGAAAAGACACACTATACAGGATGTATGCTGGGCAAATTCCTGTAATTGAATTTTATATCTATTTTAATGTCTGTTCTAAAATTTACAGCATTTCTGTTTGAAGAAATGCAAGTTTGTGAAAATTAGGCTTTGAAAACCTATGAAGGTACAATTCACTTCCAAAGCACTAAAATGTATACAATAAAAGGAGATATTATATTGTAAGTGAATTGCTTGTCAAGAAAAAAAACTATTGTTAACACTTCTTCACACAAAATGCAGAATTGTTAAAAAGATATTTTTGGTGCTGGCTAAATACTCTTTGTAAACTGCTGCATTTAAAACAAAGATGTGATTCCTGTTTATTTTGAGGGTATTTTGTCCGTTTGAGTTTATACAGAGATAACTCAATCCAAAAGTATATGTGATAAGTAATTTTTATTATTTTTATTGTGAAAAAACTGTACAGAGGGGTTACAATTACATGGGCAAGATAATGAGTACATTTCTTATCAAGCATTGCAGCCTGCTCCTTTGTTTGCCCTTCCTAGCCCTTCCCATCCTCCCCGCCGCCCCACCCAATCCTCCCCACTACCCCCCCCCCACCACTGTTGTAAAGTTCATTTTTCGACTTGTACATCTCACTGTTGCAATGGGTTCACCTCTATCCCTATTTTTCCCCCATGGTTTCCCTTATTTGCAATATCTAGTATATGTCTGAGTCAAGCAGAAAAGGTCAGATAAGGTGATGTTAGGGAAATGAACCCTAAGATATGTATTCAAATGTTTTTTTTTCTTTCATGGGATTGTTTCTAACACATTTATAAGATTATTTCTTTGTTGCTTTGTATGTCCCTCCCCCACATTATAACCCGTGCTTTCACTGTATTTGATGTCGGTATAATTTGTGGAGGGGAAGGGAAAAAATTTCTAAGTAATTGAGAAACTTTTCTGGAAGAAACTTTTAACAAATGACAGAAGACACAAATCTATGCATCTGCATTTTATGAAAGTCATATGTTACTTGTTCAATCCAATTGCTTATCTCTACTTTGCTAGGAAAAACGTATTCTCAAGATAAGAGCCAAAAGCAACGAAAAGAACAAAATACACAATCATCTTGATTTATTGGTGAAAGTAACAAATGAAATAAAGCAATTCCACTTAAGGGAATCCAATATTAGTGTATGTGAAGATGTTCCTGAATGCCAATATCCATTAAATTTTTGGAATTTTAATTTCTACAAACATATGAAAACTAGAACAAGAAAACAAATATAGACTTAGAGTGAACCAACCTTGAAATCATTTTCTTAATTTTTTTGAAATCACAAAAGAACGGATACTCCTTTGCTTTGGAAATCATTTAAAAATATTTATCACTTATGATAATTCAAATACCAAGCAAGAGTAATTTTATATAATCATTATAAATATCATTTTATTACTATTGTAAAATAGAATAAAAATAGAATAAAAAAACGACTCCCAGTATATGACCTACCTATCATTATTCCTAACTTCTAATCATTACCTAAATATCTTAAACAGTATAAATAGTCATGTCTTTAACACAGACGTAAATGTTCTATACTTTTTTACTTAACATTTTCCAGGGGTATGTATTCATGTTTCTAAGAAATGTTCACAGCAGTTAAAAGATGCCTTTGTGAAATTAATGTGATACAATTTGTTGTTGGTGCCTGGGCATTGTCCCTAAGCATTTTTATGCTCAAAGACAGCACTCCAGAAATTGAGGAAAAGAGCTAATTCCTGTTTTCAGTGGTTAATTGGAGATAAGAATTGAATAAGTACTTTTCTGTCTGGGCTGGTTTTGGAAACAATTCTAAGATCTCAGCACCCAGAATAGCTCATATTATAAGGGTGAGTTACCGGCACTTGGTTTCATGAAGTATTTTTTTTTAATTTTAATTATGTTTTAAGATGTTTGCTTCACTATGATGTATATCATTCTGCAAATAAATTTAGATGTATGTATATATTTCTGATGACAAATAATCTCTAAAAATGTACTATTTTACACATAACATTTATATATATATATATATATGTATATATATATATATATATATATATATATATGACAGACACCCTCTAAAATTTTCATGTTACTATTCTTGACCTTTTTCATTTCAAAGATATACACTCTATTTTTCTAAAACTTTCCTAGAATAAAATAACTAATATTTCAATAGAAAGTAGAGTTTATTACTTTCAAGTGAATTTTAGATATACATATGATATTGTAATAACATTTACAGTATATTACTTGAAAAGGTTCTGCCCAAACTCTTAAATATTTGTTTGTAGTTAAGGAGAGGGAGGAGATTAATTCATACTGATTAGGAATTTTCAATGCTTAAAAAAATCTATTCCATAATTTGTTATAAGCACATAGTGAAGCAACCTGATATGGTTTAGTTTTTTTGTTTATTTGTTCAAAATTTCAATATGGATGCATGCAGAGTGGTAACATTAAAATTATTAATCAAAAGACAAATAATAATAAAATCATAGACACATATCCAACGTTCAATAATTAGCACTTATGATACTAATAATAATTTTGATGGAGAGGATGATGACCACAGTGTAGCCTGATAATGACGATGTTGTGATTGAAAAGGAAAAAAAAAATCTTTAGATATCTTTGAAGCTAAATTTCCCACATTGAATGCATAGTTATAAACAGAGTTGGATTACATATAATAACAATAACAAGAGGAAGGATGGGAAGGTGGCTCAGAGGCAGAGTGCTGGCCTTGCCTATATGAGGCTCTGGGTTTGATTCCTCAGCACCACATAAGCAGAAAAAGCAGGAAGTGGCACTGTGGCTCAAGTGGTAGAGTGCATTGAGCTGAAGAGCTGAGGGACAGTGCCAGGCCCAGAGTCCAGGCCCCATGACGAACCAAAAAGAAAAAAAAAAAAAGAACCAGAATAACAAGAGGAGAGTTTGAATATCAAGAAATACAATCACATAAACAGGTAGAGACAGTAAAAACCGTAATGTTATTCCAGCGGTCATTCTAATGTATACTCACTGTTCTTGGTGGTATTATTTTCTTATAAATAAAATCATTTATTTCCATATTTTGATGGACTAAGATGTAGGTTTCAACTTAGTGTGATTAGTTCAAATAACATTCTCATATAGATACTATTCAATAACCAATGTTTACCAATGATATATTAAGAACATGTTCTTCATTACAGCTGTAAATACATGATACAATTTACATAATACCACTTACATAACTGCAGTTACCATAAAAGGACACAACCTACAGAGCCAGGAGTTAAAATTCATTTTTATTTCTGCATGAAACTATTTCTGACTTTATACCAACAAACTGAATTTGACTCTTTCCTTATTTGTAAGCTAAGGTAGAAAATGTAAGGACTGTTTACTTTCTTTTTCCTTGCTCTAGAATTCAACAAATATAGTCTTCAATATTTCTAGTAGATTACATCCATTTACAGGTGAGAAATATAAGACCAACAGTCAATGTTGTGAGTAAATAATGGTACTAGAATTTTTCTCTGAGTTCTTTACTCTGTGTGCTGAAAAGGAGAGTCATTTGGTGAAGAAGAGGACCAATATGAAAAGACTATGGGGAAAAATGCATACTTTGTAAACAGTTGTTTTAGGACTGAGTGACTGGTGATGAGTATTTGCAATAGGCTGGTGTCAGGGACATAAAAAGGAGTACATAGAAATTACATTATGACAGAAACTGAAAAAATCTTGATCATTCATCTTATCTATGGATGGAGGTAGGGTAAGAAGAAATATAAAGTGTTTTCACATCTCTGTCTCCTAACTGTGTTAGTTACATTCTTGGTGATAAGGACTACAGGAGGAAAAGATGGATTTAGAGGAAAATAAACTCTCTGATAGTTCTAAGGTTTATGTTAAACAGATGCCAAGATAGGTCTGTTTGAACAACATCAAAATATCCACGAACATGAATATGAAATGTAATGATAAAATCAGGGACATTATTAAAGGGAAGAGGAAAAGGAAAGTTCTGACGAAAGTGTGAACAATGTGAGTACCAGTGTGGACAAGATTGGAGGAAAGAGATAAACAAGGAAACAAAAGGCAATAAACACAGATTTACAGAAGAAAAGGAAGGAAAGAAATTTCAGTAAGGAAATCTACTATTTGGATTTGAAAAGTAAAAGGACATAGACAAGATCAATAAGAACAGTGTTTTGGTGAAAGTCATATTGATAAAATGTTGAGCTATGAATGTGGAGACAAAATTCTGGACCAATAAATTCAACAGGTCCTGTTGATTCTAAATGTTGGGAACAAATGCTTTAATCCTGACCTTAGAAATATTATACAGATATAACTGTCATGAACTTTTCTTAGAGGTATTCTGTGAACATTTTTGAAAACTTTAGCCAGGAGATTATAGATTGAACTGAAGCACAGACAAGCCTAATTTGTCCTACAGTTCCAATTAGTGACTCATCTCTCCATATCAGTTTGGGATTTTATTGAAATATATTTAGATATGTTTGGATATCTTATCAGACTACTCATTATAAATGTAGGACAAGTAACACCAAGTATTAAGTTGAACATACAGCTTTACGGATGTGACTGAAGACTCCTCAAATTGATTCTTCTTTAAAATAGAAAATGCTTCAATAGCTATTGACACATCATAACTGCCAAATACTCTATTGAGATGTAATTCTTTTTAAGTATATCTCCATGCTGAAATATCCCTGTCTATCAACCTGACACAAATTCATATATGTAGGAAAGTGTTCTTATAAATTTCAAGCTTTTATTGAATGGAAGAGTTCAGACATTACCCTCACCACTAGGATTAAATGCCTAAAAAGATAAGACATTTTGCTTTAATGCCTTTCTTTCATTTTCTCATACACATTGCCAAGTTGTGAAGGTTTCTGTTGTAACAATAATACAATCATGACTTGTATTAACACAACATCTAGGATCTAATGTTAATTCAGATACTTAGTAATTAGCTCCAAATTTTGTGGATATTTTTATTTCTTTAGGGTAAACTAATGAGCTCCAGGAAAATTTCCCTACGGAGCCTTTCAATTCTAATATCACTGTCTCAAAATGCTTTAAATTCTACATCCTCTAATGTGGGCATAGGATTATATTGTGGAACTTTTCTCCTCAGAGATTAAGTATTACTCTATTGCTTAACATGGACAAAGTACTTTCATACATAGACTGGGCGTGTGCAAACAAGAAGTGGTAGTTGAACAATGTTCTTAGCAGTTTGTAAAGATGAAATGGAAATAGAGCAACTATGAACTCAAAAGGAATGTGCAAAAACGACAAAGGCAGAAAGTAGAATGTGCCAAGAAAAACTGAAGTATAATTTCAAATAATGTGCTCAGGTGTGAGGGTGTGTTCAATGTACAGTTTCAGACAATGTAGTTGGATGTCCTGGGGAAAAACGGCTTTAAACTATTCTGGGATAATTGTAAAAATAGAAGCCCTAACTCTGACTCTAATCAGCCACAACATCATCAACTTAGGGACTATTTTCCAAGTGCAAAAATGAGAAAAAGAGGGCTTATCACAGTTAGTGTTCAAGTTGAAGCAATGGCAATCACATAACTTTTCTTATAAGCATTCATTTATTTTGGAGCATTAGAGTAGGAAAAAGCCAAGTAAAAATTCTGCATGTACCTAAATTAAGTGGGACGTGTTATATTGGGATCTCTTTAATTTGGTAGTTATAGATTATATTTTTTTGTACTGTAACTTGGGAAAATTGTCTGCTGTCAGTTATTTTCTTCTCTTACCCTTATTTTGCCCTTCCACTTACATGATTATTATGTAAAGAGACATAATTGAGCTTGCATTTCTAAATCCTTCAAATTATCTGAACTAATTCATACTTCTGGCAGCCTCCTATATCTTTCTCAAGGGAAATATTTTGTCACTACCATTTTTATCCTATATGATATTGGATATCTTCCTGCCTAATTCAGTGCAAGATATCCATTAGACTCATTCAGATATCTCAACACTTGTACCAACATAAAATACTATCTTATTTGGAAATCATGACATTAGTATATCTGCTGAGTTGCCATCTGTCATTTTGAATGGCCTTAAGTGATACTTACATGCAATCATGTTTTAAACCGATATACCACTCAGTAGATGAGGGAATTGAAAAATTGTGTTTTATATATGTATGGAGGAATTCTATGCTTCCAATTTATAAGGAAATGGAAAGAGCTGGAAAAATCCTACTAAGAAAAATAAGCAAGACACAAAGAAACAGATTCCATGGTTTCCCTCATTTGTAATAGCTAGGAAATATCTAGGATAGTCCTAGCAGATGAGTAGAATGACTCAATAGCTATGTATAAATGACCACATAAAATGATGCTGAGCAAAATAAACTCCTAGATATGGAAAGAGAGGTTTTACTTTGTGGTTGTTGTTTTTAATGTACTATGTGATTTCTTTTGTGTTTTCCTCTATGGTTTGTCCACTGTTGTACTTGATTTCAGTATCCTGTGTATTGTATATACATTTATCTTCATTTGGCAAGGGAAACGGAATAATAAAATGGCCCAACAAAGGACAAAAGGAAAACCAATGCAATAGCAACACTCACAAGACAACATGTTAGAAATTTACTTTACAACTTGTGAGGAGTATTGGGGTGAAGGAAAAGTGTGAGAAAAATAAGGGAGGGGGTAAAAATTTTGAGATGTTATATATCCACTACCTTACAATTACTGCAACCCCTTCTATATATCACCTTGGCAATAAAATTAACTTAAAAATGAGCTGCATAATATATAATTTCACTGTATTGGTATAGTAAATATTATTCTATGTGTATTATCTTTTATAAAAATGAACATTTTGCCTGCTAATTTGAATTACCTCTTTATTTATCGGAGGGACATCGACATGAATGTTATCAAACTACACAATATTGTCAGAATACGCCTGCCATTATTTTTTTAAAAATATTATTTTGTATTGTCTCATACTAAAACAGAAAATAGTTCAATTCTATGGAAACTCCTAACTTTGAAAACTCACTAATTGTTAAGAGGACAGAATATATCTGTTCCTCAACATTATTATGACTACTAACTACTCATTTTCAAATTCTGAACATGCCATACCAGAGACATTCAAAACAGTAACTGTTTGCATTTTAATTAATTCAGCAATAGATGCAGTTTCCAATGAGGCATTACATACTTAAAAGTCAACAGGAAAATAGACACATTCTGGTAGAGGATAACACTATGAAGTATCTATAATAATTAATTCCTTAAGAGTAAACATTTCTTCATCAGAGTAAGCTATTATTTCTATGACAATCAATCCCAAGTTTTTATGCCATAAAGTCATTCTAGCCCAACAATTTCCAACTTGTAAGGTGCACCTTAAAATTCCCTAAATTCACATCATGACTACTTTATCACTATTGTGAAAAAATACTACAATTATCCTAATGTGATGTCCTTCCTATTGTGGCAAGAATACTACACTAAACTTTGCTACATCATTTTCACCGCAGTGGTATTCCTGAGATCAGAACACTTGCAAATATTATTTATTTTTATTTTATTTTATATTTATCTTATTATATATATATTATCTATCATAGATATTCAGGAGATCTGTATATATAAATATAAGATTTGAAGATTATGGTTGAAAGCCCACCCAGGCAGGAAGGTTCTTTAGATTCTTACCTCCAATAAACTCATAAGGAAAAGCCAGACCCAAGAGGCACTGAGGTTCAAGTGGTAGAGCAGTAGCCTGGAGCAAAAACAGGTCAGGGACAGTGCCCAAGGCCTGAGGTTAAGCCCTAGGACAAACAAAGCAACAAAAACAAAATAAAAACAAACCTCAAACCTAGCATTTTTCTCATTGTATACAGAGGTACATAATTAAGAAAATTTCTTCCTGTGTTATGTATAGGTAGAAAAAAAAGATGTCACACAATTACTCTCTTCATACCACATTACACCAAAATCTCAAAAGATTGCTCCTTTTCTATATAAATTAATATAATCAATTTGTTGACAGTTTGTCTAGATTATTCACATTATCTTCTTACACATGAACTGTTGGAATTATCTATTAACTAAGTTCTTATTATACCTCCCTTGAAAGAATATTATATTTTTTTTGTGAGGGTCCGGTTGTGGGGCCTGAAGTCTGGGCCTGGGCACTGTCCCTCAGCTCTTCAGCTCATGGCTAGTGCTCCACCACTTGAACCACAGCGCCACTTCTGGCTTTTTTCTTTTTGCTTATGTGGTGCTGAGGAATCAAATCCAGGGACTCAGGCATGCAAGGCAAGCGCTCAACCACTGAGCCACCTTCCCAGCTGAAAGAATATTCTAGTCAATTAGAATGCCAGACTAATTAGTGAATTTGTAAATTAAATCTTTTACTTGAAAAGAATTTTGTAGTATCCTATAGAATATTAAATCACAAACAAAAAATATCTATTTTAACTCTAAATTCTAATTTAGCCAGGTCTACAAAGTCCTACATTAAATGAACTCTCCTATTTCATCAGGCTTAAACTTTTGTAATCTTTCATCATTTCTTGGGACTCTAACAGAATGATACTTATTTTTTCAAATTTTTGGTTGGGATCATGAGCTCTCTTGCATCTAGAAATGTTCTGTAATTAAGACAACATTTAATCCACTGACCTATAGCCACCTAATCTTTGACAAGGGAGCTAAAAAAATTGAATAGAAGAAATACAGCCTTTTCAGTAAATGGTGCTGGCAAAATTATTTGAACACCTGTAGAAAACTAAAGATATATCCATATATATATATATATATATATATATATATATATATATATATATATATAACACTCTGCATGATAATCAAATCAAAATGGATCAAAGACCTCAAAATAAAAGCAGACACTGTGAAAACATTACAGAAGTATAAGAGAAACTCTAGGCTCTTTAGCACAGGCCAAAAATTTCTTAATAGAGAACCTGAAACAAAACAAATCAAAGAAAGGTTGGAGAAATGGGATTGCATGAAACAGCAGAGCTTCTGCATGGTAAAGTTCATAGATAGCAAGATCAATAAAAAGCCCACTTACTGGGAGAAGTTCTTCATGAGTCATAAAACAGACAATGTCTTATATCTAAAATATACTTAGGAATCAAAATTATAAATCCCACAACAACAAATCCTCAAAGGAACAACTGCCCAATAACTAAGTGGGCTGAAGACTTAAAGAGAGACTTCTTTGAAGAGGAAATAAAAAATGTCCATTAGACACATGAAGAAATACTCAATTTTTCTAGTCATAAATGAAATGCAAATCAAAACATTGAGATTACACCTCACTCCAGTTAGAATGGCTGTAATCAGGAAATGTAATAATGACAGATGCTGGTGGGGATGTATCTAAAAAGGAACCCAACTGCATTACTTGTAGCTGTTTAAACTTGTTTAACCACTTTGGAAAACAGTATGAAATTTCTTCAAAAGACTCCACCTAGAGCTCCCCAATGACCCAGCAACCCCACTTTTGCACACTTACCCAAATGATCACAAAACTACCAGCACAACCATGTTTATTGGAGTATTAGTCACAATAGCTATGATATGGAACCAACCCCAAAGCTGCTCAGTAGACGAATGGTTCAAGAAAATGTGGTACACACACACACACACACACACACACACACACACTCACACACACACACACACACACACACACACACACTGGAATTCTATGCTTCCATCAGAAAGAATGGGGTGCCCCATTTGTTAGGAAATGGAAAGACTTGGTAAAAATTATATTAAGTGAAGTAAGCCAGACCCAAAGAAACATAGGACCCATGGTTTACCTTGTTTTACCTTTGTTTGCAAGGATTAGTACATGTCTAGGACAAGTAGAGAAGATCAAAGCTAGGTACATATGACCATACAAGATGATGTTAAGCAAAATGTACTCCAAGTCAGAGACACAACTGGTTTTTCCTTTCTTTCTTTTGTACATTATTCCCCCACGGTAAACCCCTGTTTTCACTTTATTAGATTCCACTGTTCTGCACCATATATTTATATATATATTTGTAATTTGGGGAGTGGAAGGAATATAGCAGAACGCTTAAATGGGAATGCAGGTTGACCATTGTGACAATATGTACAGGACACTGTGTCGCAAATGAGTTTACAATGTCAGGCAGGGGTTGAGGAGGGAGGAGTTGGAGATGTGGGGAGGGAAAAGATGGCAGGGGAAAAACAAAGGAGGAGGTAACAATGCTGTATAGGAAATGTACTCATTACCTAGTTCTGTAACTCTGAGCCCTCTGTACAGTATTTTTACAATAAAAATATATTAAAAAATCTCTACCCGATGTAAATTTCCAGTGCTGCCCTCAGAATTGCATTTTCTGCTTATTCTAGCTCTGGTTAGGTCCAGCTGCCCAATGGATCAGTAGTCTTCAAGGCATCTTGGTCCTGCAGTGTGACTTGGATTATCCAGTGGTGGTTGGAACCAGGCCAAGGACAGGACAAAACCACTTCCAGGACATGGCTTCGTCATTGCCCAGGCAACTAGGATTGCAAGCAGAATTTCTCTGAATTTGACTACAGAAAACAATCAGTGAAACAAGAGGCAAGTCCACCAAACACCTCCCCCCTCCCCTCATCATTTCCTCCTTTCTCCCTCCCTGGGAAAGTATAAAATAATTTTGCAGGTTTTGACACACACACAAAATGCCCACTATCTCCCCTGGTAAACTTGGTTTCAAGTCACTAAGTCATGTCAACGGATAATGCTGCATTCATTATTCTGGACAACATCTTCAGGTTGTTTGATGCTTTAATTTGTTGTTGTTGTTGTTGATGTTGTTGGTAGGGGTGCCTGAACTTTGAGTCTGGGTGCTGTCCCTGAGCTGATCAGCTCAAGGCTAGTGCACTACCACTTTAGCCACAGTGCCACTTCCAGTTTTTTCTGCTTATGTGGTGCTGAGGAATTGAACCAGGACCTCATGCATGCAAGACAAGCACTCTACCACAAGGCTTCTTCCAACCCTAATGATTTAATTCTTTAAGATTTATTTTTGTCAGTCATGGGCCTTGAACTCAGGGCTTGGGTATTAACATATCCCAGAGTGCTTCAGCTCAAGGGGAGCCCTCTCCCAATTGAGCCACAGTGCCACTTCCTGTTTGGAGATAAGTGACTCACAGACTTTCATGCCAGCATTTGCTTTGAACAGGTAAAATTTTAAATTATATTTCTTCTAGGTGTTTATTGGTCCATTACAGTTTTTCTGGAATTTAAAGTTTTCTGTAAACCTTTGTCTTCAAGTAATGCAACAGCATTAAATATTACATTTCGAAGCTATCCTTTAGCTCAGCCATTTTAAAATTATTATCTTAAGATGAAATTCTAATTCTTTGTAGTAACAACCCATTAAAGTCCAAATGGGAACTATGCTAATTTCAGCAGCCTTGACTCTCCTTCCTCTTTTTTTTTTTTCTCTCCAGTATCTTTTCTTGTTTTGGAGCAAGTGTCATGGACTGTCCAACCATTCAAAAGGAAGATTATTCCATTAATTTAATAGAAAAGGAATCCAGCCTGCCTGCATCTCAAGGCAACTTTGAGTATAATGTTAATCTAATAATTCATGTCAGTGGATTTTCAGTCATTTCAATAATTTTTTGTTTAACCACTCATTAAAGAGGTCCCAAAAAGCAAGAATCAAAAATCATGTTCTGCTTTCTAAGAATGTTTAAAAAGCTAGTGATTCAACAAGACACATTCTATTCTTCCAAGATTCCTATGTGAAGAATTTCTGTTTTATCTTAGCCCTTACCACTGACTCCTTCCCTTCAAACTTGTAGCTTTGTTCAGTTTTCTTGTTTCAGCTTTCATTTTGGTATTAGCCTCAGTAATATCCTTGTAGTATTTGACAATGAAATCCCGTTTATTGTTAGAGAGCTCAATTCATATTGCCAAAGGCAGACTCATGAGCATATCATAAAGCATAAACTATTGAGTATCATTAACATGATCATATGCAAATATTCCATAAATTAATATAAGTACCACATAAATGTGCAAATTCATAAACTTTTAAAAATGCAAAGTAGTTACATATCTATGTCCTAAAATAATTCAGATCACTGGAAGAGGAGATTAAGCTAAAACTTTTGTTTATATCATTCCCAATATTTTTGTCAAATTTTCTTTTCCCATTAACTTTCACCTTAGGGCCTGTTTTTCCTAGCAACAAGTTACAAGTTAATATCCTTGGATTTTAGTCCCCTCTGAGTAACCTCTTTTCTTTCCACCACTAGTTAGTTCCTCATGTTAAATACCTGAGGAATAACGTCCCATTGTATCTGCAAGAGGAGTACCCAATTCGACTATCTGTGCCTACTCTGGCCTTACTTTGTTTGGGAATGTGGCACCATAGACAGGGGTATCAGGGATCAGGTGGCTGGAACCATGGTGTTAAGAATTATGGGTAGCAAAATGGGTAGCACAGCACAGGATAACACGGAAAGGGTAATTGTGACTGTAATTGCTAAGTTGCATTGGCAGGAAATTGGGTAGCAGCAACAGCTTTGCAGGGGTTTGGGTAGCTAATACAGGCATCCAGAACAATTTAGCATTGACAAGGAAGCATAGACAAAGTGAAAGATAAAAGTTGTGAGGCATTGTGGGAATTCTTTTCTACCCATGCTAAAAACATGGTGGAGGGTTATTTTAAACTAAAACTACAAAAGATAATTTAAGGTCTTGGTGCTAACAAATCTGTCCAGGTGTTATTACTTTAAACAGAGAATTCAAAGTGGTTTTTCTTCATGAATACAGAGATCAAAGGTATTATAATTTTATTTCAAAATGCAAATTAAAGGGAAAATTAGTCAGGAGGTAAAATTCATATTGAATGTTAATATTTAAGAGGAAAAGAAGATCCTAGATGGCAGACTAAAGACAAAGCAATTTTAGAGCATTATATGTTCAATAATAATTAAGAAACTTTAATTGAAAAATTGAGCTAGAATGTTCACATCAGGCAAAGGCAAGCAATCAGCCTAACACCAACAAAGAAACACCATAATGTATATCTCAGGAAAAGGAACCAAGTTCCTTATCCTTGATTTCAATGATACACACACGGGCACACACACACACACACACACACACACACACACACACACACACACACACACACAAATGTATGCAACAGCTCAATGTACTCACATCCATTCAACATGAATCAAAGATCTTCAAACTTTAAAAGTTTGAAGTCTTACTATGAAAACATTACAGGATGGAATAGGAGAAACCGTAGGTCTCCTTGGCACAGGCCGAAATTTTCTTAATAGAGACTCAGAAATACAAAAAAAAAAAATTCAAGACAAATGGGACAGATGGTATTGCATGCAACTGCAGATCTTCTGCATGGCAAAGGACATAGCTATCCAGATCACTAGAAAGCCCATGGATTGGGAGAATATCTGCACTAGCCATACAACATGCAAGGGTCTCATATCTAAAATATACCTGGAACTCAAAAAATTAAATCCCTCAACAACAAATCTTCAAAGGAACAACTGCCCAATAAACAAGTGGGCTAAAGACTTAAAGAGAAACTTCCCTGAAGAGGAAAGAAGGATGGGCAATAAACACATGAAGAAATGCTCAACCTCTCTAGCCATAAAAGAATTGCAAATAAAAGCAACATTGAGGTACCACCTCACCACAGTTAGACTGGCAAAATCAAGAACTCTGATAACAACAGATGCTGGAGGGGATTTGGACAGATGGGAACCTTACTACATTGTTGGTGGGAGTGTAAACTTGTTAAACCACTGTAGAAAGCAGTACGAAAGTTCCTCAAAAGACTCCACATAGAGCTCTCCTATGACCCAGCCATCCAAATTTTTGAGCATTTAACCACATGATCACAAACAAGACCATACTAAAGCTACCGGCACACCTATTTTTTATTGTAGAATTATTTACCATAGCTATGATATGGAACCAACCGAGATGCCCCTCAGTAGATGACTGCATCAAGAAAATGTGGTATATATACACAATGCAATTCTATGCATCCATCAGGAAGAATAACATTGCTCCATTTGTTAGGAAATGGAAAGACTTGGAAAAAATTATATTAAGTGAAGTAAGCCAGACCCAAAGCAACATAGGTCCCATGGCTTCCCTTATGTGAAATAACTAGGATATGCTGAGTAAGGCAGAAAAGGTCAGATAAAATGATGCTAGGGGAATGAACCCCAAGATAAGTATTCAATTTTTTTCTTTCATGTAGTTGTTTCTAACAAATTTATAAGATGATTTCTATACTGCTTTTCATGTCCCTCCCCCTGCTTTCACTGTATTTGATGTTGGTACAATTTGTGAAGGGGAAGGGCAAAAACAAATCATTTAACTAGGGATACAGGTGGACGCATTGCAACAATGAGATATATAAGTCATTATGTCGAAAAATTAACTTTACAACTTTGGTGGGGGGAAGAGGGTTTTGGCCATCTACTTTCCAGTTGAATTATAGGTGTAGAAGCAAAACGTAATACAAAGCAACACAAAACAGTTCTTACTATAAATCATTTCTCTCTGAACATCTTAAAAATATATTAAGACAACATGAAATAAAAAATCCCTTGATACCTATCAAAATTCCAACCTCATTCTTCAAGGAAATAGAAGAGGCAATCCAAAAATTCATATGGAACAGTAAAAAACCCCGAATAACAAAAACGCTCCTCAATGGAAAGAACAGTGCTGTTGGAATATCAATACCAAATTTCTAACACTACTACAAAGCCATAGTAATCAAAACAGCTTGCTACTGGCATAAGAACAGACCTAAGGACCAATGGAATAGAATTGAAAACCCAGAAATTAACCTACAGACCTATAGCCAACTAATCTTTGATAAGGGAGCTAAAATAATAGAATGGAAGAAAGACAGCCTCTTCAGTAAATGGTGCTGGCAAAATTGATTAGCTGCTTGTAGAAAACTAAAACTAGATCCTTATATATCACCCTGCACCAGAATCAACTCCAAATGGATCAAAGACCTTGGAGACAAAGCAGACACTCTGAAAATATTACAGATGGAATAGGAGAAACCCTAGGTCTCCTTGGCTCAGGCCGAAATTTTCTGAATAGAGACCTGGAAACACAAGAAATCAAAGAAAGGTTGGACAAATGGGATTGCATGAAGTTGCAGAGCTTCTGCATGGCAAAGGACATAGCTTGCAAGACCAATAGAAAGCCCACGGATTGGGAGAAGATCTTCACTAGCCATACAATGGACAAAGGTCTCATATCTAAAATATACTTGGAACTCAAAAAATTAAATCCCCCAACAACAAATCCTCAAAGAAATAACTTCCCAATAAATAAGTGGGCTAAAGACTTACAGAGAAATTTCTCTGAAGAAGAAAGAATGATGGCCAATAGACACATGAAGAAATGCTCAACCTCCCTAGCCATAAAAGAAATGCAAATCAAAACAACACTGAGATACCACCTCACCCCAGTTAGAATGGCTATAATCGAGAACTGTAACAATAACAGATGCAGGAGAGGATGTGGACAGAAGGGAACCTTACTTCATTGTTGGTGGGAATGTAAACTTGTTCAACCACTTTGGAAACTAGTATGGAGGTTCCACAAATTACTTCACTTAGAGCTCTCCTATGACCCAGCAATCCCACTTTTGGGCATCTACCCAAATGTTTACAAACAAGACCACACTAAAGCTACCAGCACAACTATGTTTATTGCAACATTGTTTACCATAGCTAAGATCTGGAACCAACCCAGATGCCCCTCAGTAGATGAATGGATCAAGAAAATGTGGTAGATATACACAATGGAATTCTATGCCTCCATCAGAAAGAATGTCATTTCCCCATTTGTTAGGAAATGGAAAGGCTTGGAAAAATTTATATTAAGTGAAGTAAGCCAAGCCCAAATAATCATAGGTCCCATGGTTTCCCTTATTTGCAATATCTCGTATATGTATGAGTCAAGCAGAAAAGGTCAGATAATGTGATGTTAGGAAAATGAACCCATATATATATATATATATATATATATATATATATGTTTTATTTTTCTTTCATGCATTTGTTTCTAACTCATTTATAAGATTATTTCTTTGTTGCTTTGTATGTCCCTCCCCGACAGTATAACCCCTGATTTCACTATATTTGATGTTGGTATAATTTGTGGAGGAGATGAGAAAAACAAGTCATTTAAGGATACAGGTGGACCAGTGGCAACTATGAGAAGTACGAGTTGTCATGTCGAAAACGAACTTTACAACTTTGGTGCGGGGAGGGAGGAGATTGGGTGGGGGAGAGGAGGGAGGCTGGGAAGGGATGTGAAGGGTAAACAAAGGAGGAGGCTGCAATGCTTGATAAGAAATGTACTCATTATATTGCTTATGTAATTGTAACCCCTCTGTACAGTATGTTCACAAAAAAATTAAAATTAAAATTAAAAAAAGAAAAAAACCCTAAGTTTAAAACATCCTTCTAGACAAGTTAAAGAAATAATGAGAACAAGTATTTTAAAAATAATTTCAGAGAGCTTGAACTCAGGGCCTGGGTTCTGTCTCTGAGATTTATTACTCAAAACTAGTGCTGCCACTTTGAGCCACAGTGCCACAGAAAAGTCTCACCAATTTTCCTCTCCAGACTGGCTTTGAACTAGGATCTAGAGGTTTCAGCTCTCTGAGTAGCTAGGATTATAGGCATGAGCACCCTGCACCTGGCTAGAATAATTGCTTACCTGAGACAGAGGCCAGTTAGTATTAAATGTCAATCATGTTTAACTTTGTAAAATAAAGTTAACTGAAATGTCTTCCACTAGAAATAAGGAATTAAATGTGCAGATGGGTTACAAAGTTCTTACCAAAAGCTACATATTTTCCTTTTTTTTTTCTTCCAAAATTGTTTGCTTTCCAGAATCATACCTTATCTTTCCTTGCTGGTTTCTTTAGTTGATTTCATACATGCCCACAGCTCCTTCAACTATTAATTCTTATGTGAAGAACTTGCTAATATCTATTTTCAGTCCAAACGACTTATATGCATCTCTCATCCATATATTCAACTGACATAAAAACTTGTGAAACAGTAATCATTTCTTATCATTACTGGACATTAAAGTCTAAGTAAAATTTAAGAAAATAAAGAATACCATAAATAAACATAACATGATTTTAATAGTAATGCTAAACATAAATACAACGTTGATTATTTTCCGGATCAATTTAATAAAAACCTCAAGGAACAGAAATCAACTTTTTTGAGGGCTGATATTATGGTTTAAAATTATGACCTCACCTTGTCAGTTAGGCTTTTTCCCTTAATAGTGGTGCTCTGTATTTGAACGACAGCTCCCCTTCCAGTTTTATTTGGGGGATCATAGAAAGAAGAGAATCTCATGGAATACAAATTATTTGTGTCCCTATCTTGGGGTTCATTTCACATAACATCCTCTTATATGGTTATATGGTACCATGTACTAGTTACTCCAAGTAAGATTAACCATGGAACCTACGGTTATTTGAGCCTGGCTTATTTTACTTAATATAATTGTTTCTGCGTCTTTCCATTTCCTAGCAAATGGGGCGATGTCATTCTCTCTGATGGAGGCATAGAATTCCAGTGTGTGTGTGTGTGTGTGTGTGTGTGTGTGTGTGTGTGTGTGTGTGTGTGTGTGTGTGTATCACATTTTCTTGATCCATTTAGCTACTCAGAGGCATATGGGTTGGTTCCATATCTTAGCTATGGTAAATAATGCTGCAATAAACATAGTTGTACCAGTAGCTTAGTATGGTCTTGTTTGTGATCATTTGGGTAAATACCCAAAAATGTGGACTGCTGGCTCATAGGAGAGCTCTAAGTGAGGACTTAGAAAACATTATATCAAGTGAAGTAAGCCAAAACCAAAGAAACATTGGTCCTATGGTTTCCCTTATTTGCAATAACTATTGCATGTCTGGGACAAGCATAAAAGTTCAAAAGCTATGTACATATGACCAGATAAGATGATGTTAAGTGAAATGAACCACAAGATAGGATTTATAATCTACCATGTGTTTTTTTTTTTCTTTTTATGTTCCTCCCCCATGGTTTAACCCTTGTTTTCACTATATTTAGTATTGGTGTCCTGTATCTTGTATACACCCTTCTCTAGCTTGGGGAGGGGAAGGGAAAAAACAAAATAGATAAATAGTGATACAGGCTGACCCATTGTAACAATGAGATGCACAAGACACTATGTTAAAAAAAAAAAGATCTTTACAATATAGGCGGGGAAGAAGGGAAGGGAGTAAAGGGGAGTGTAGTTGTGGAGGTGGGAGGGGAAGGTAGGGGAAAAACAAAGGAGGAGGTAACAATGCTTGATAGAAAATGTACTCATTAACTTGCTCATGTAACTATAACCTCTCTACACAGCATTTTTTACAATTAAAACCTCTTTTAAAAAACAGAAGGTGTGCCGGACACCTGTGGCTGACCCCTGTAATCCTAGCTACTCAGGATGCTGAGATCTGAGGATCACGGTTCAAAGACAGCCCTAGAAAGAAAGTCTGTGAGACTCTTATCTCCAATAAAACCACTAGAAAACAGATACTGGTGCTGTGGCTCAAACGGTAGAGCACTCCCCTTGAGCTGAAGAGTGCAGGAACATCGCCCAAGAACAGAGTTCAAGCCCCACGACTGACAAAAAAAAAAAAACAACAGGTGTCATGTACACCAAGTATAGTAGCTCCATCTGTAATCCCAGCTGATTGGGAAGCAGAAATGACAAGGATCTTGGTCTGAGGCAGGCCAAAGAAATAACTGCCAAGACAGCCATCTCAACAAATGAGCTGGCCATAGTGGTTCACATCTGTAATCCTAGCTAATTATGTGGGAGGCATAGGTAGCAAAGTCTCAGTCAATCTAAGATCTGACCAGGGCAAAAGTTCAAGACCTCAAGTAAATAAAATGGACTAGAAGTATGGCAAAAGTAGTTGAGATACTTGGTGCTATACAAAGTCCTGTCTAGCAAGCAGAGAACCCCTGAATAGAACCCTAGTAATATTCCTTTCTTCCACCAAAAAGCCTAAATAACTTTGTCCTATTTGAAAATCTAATTTCAAGGCCACTGACAGATCAGAGATGGTAAAATTATCTTAAAAATTAGGTTTGCAAAAGAGAAAAAATTCCTTAGGTTTTGAAAAAACTGAAAAGGTAGGAAAATGCATGTGATTTTTGTTAGCTCCATAATTCTTGAAAACATAAAATGTACTCAAGTATTTAATATATATCCATATGTGTGCATATATCCATGTATGTATATATATATATATATACATATATATATATATGTGTGTGTGTGTGTGTGTGTATAATCATATATATATATATATATATATATATATATACATACATACATATATATGTATGGTTCATCTCTTTTCTGTGTAGCATATGGTACAAATGAATCTGTACAATCACTACTCAAAGGCATGCATAGACAAAGAGAATGAGCAGAGAACTCATACTCAGGAATCTATGGTTAGCCCATAACCTGAAAATCTTTTACATCAGTTTGCATGTGTCAGTTACTGCAGTACAGGGACAATACGATGGCAATGAGATACCAGGCAGATGAAATGATAAATGAGAGATACAAATGGAACAATATTCTTTCTGATGAGTAAGAATAATTTCTAGTGTGTGTGTGTGTGTGTGTGTGTGTGTGTGTGTGTGTGTTACATTTACTTGGTTCATTTCTCTTTTGAGAAGTATCTGGGCTGATTCAGTAAGCATGGTTGTGCTGAAACTGTTACTATATCCTGGTTTGTGTTCTTTCGGGTAAATACCCAGGAGTAGAGTTGCTGGATCATATGGAAGTGGGTAGTCAAAAGAGGAATGGAGTGGGAAAAGGCAGAAGATTGAATAGGAGAAAAGGGGTAAAATGCAGAGAGGAATCCAGTAAATATCCTATAAAATTAAGAAGAGTGAAGGAAGAGCTGTATAGGGGAGGGATGGATGAGAATGTTGAAAGGGTTGACATTGATCAAGGTATATTGTATGCATAAACTGCTTTGTTTAATTATAACTGCTTTGCTGCTTAAAATAATAATTAAAAAATCATGTCCCTAAAATGTTATGCAATTAGAAGCAAAGCATGAGAATCTGCTCAGATAATCTCTAGGGTCAATAAATCTTTTTTGGTTAGGATAAGTTTTAGAACAACATATCATTTGAAGAAAATTTAATGATTTCCAGCTGTTTAAAATCATCATTTGTGAAGACATGGCTCAAGTGGCAGAATGCTACTTAGTGAACAAAGCTGTCAGATAATGAATTCAAGTCTCAATCTCGAACAAAATTAAAAACAATCAGTATAATTCAGGCATTTTCCAGGGCACTAGTAGCTCATGCATTAATCCTACTTTAAATCAGAAAGCAGAGATCTGGGGATCTCAGTTCAATGTCAGCTTAGATAGGAACGTCTGTGAGACTCTCATCTCCAATTCACTGTCAAAGAAAGCTGGAAGTGGACTCATGGCTCAAGTGGTAGAATGCTAGCTTACGGCAAAAAGCTCAGGGGCAGAACCCAATCCTTGAGTTCAAGCCTTAGAATAATGCATATACATTACAAACAAAGTAAGGCACTCAATTTCTCAACTTTCCATTTCCCTAATCCTAACTCTAATTTTGGACAGAACCCTAAGAGTAATCTTGATGATAATAGTAACCCAATCCTAAAATTAATGGAAAATACTCGAGTTTAGCCACATTCTAACAGATACTCATTGTCTTTGAAATGATTTGCACTTTGTTCCAAATCCTACAGATTCTCTGACTTGGACTCTGAAATCGTTCCCTATTATGAATCATTAACCTCAAATCTTCATATCATGAAAACTATCTCAGTTTCCACTGATCTTAACGTTTACTGAACTCCTATATCTCCAAAAAGAAGTTGCAGGTTTATTTAAAATCTACTTTAGTACCTAACCCTAACTATATATAAACCTTACTAGAAAACTAACTCTAAATTTAACCCTATTCAACCTTGAATAGGAAACTTAGGAAAACTCTGTAGTTTTTGTTAAATTTCAAACTTATTATACTTGAAAACGTTAGCAGAAAACTCAGTTTTACTGTAAAGCTTACCCTTCCCTAAGCCTAAGTCTAACCTGAACTAGAACAGTAACCCTAACCTAGAACTAATAGCCTTTGGATTCTAAAAGCCATACAAATACATTAGTTTTTATTCATCCTAACTTTGATTCAACTCATCTTTCTAAAAATAGTTTGTAGTTTTACTCAGTATCTTGCCATTTTTGTAATCCGAACCCTAACTGGAATATTGAGACTAACCCTCACACTGATCATACCCTAATCTTAATATTATTAGCACTTTCTTATTTCACATTCATCCTAATTCTAACTAGACTTGTTATTTGAAGATTTACTTTCAGTTTGGCCCTAAACTTTCCATTTCCCTAAGGCTAAGTCTAACTCCAGCTGGAACTGAAACCTAACTTTCACTCTAATGATAGTCCAATTCTAATGTTTAAGAAAAAAACTCTAGTTTTTAATCATTCTACTGGATACTCCAGTTTGCACTCTGGAAATACATTTCAATTTGCCTTAATTCCCACAAATTTTCTGACTCAACCTCTGAAGTTATCTTGTTCCCGAACATGAAGTATTATATTATTTGTCCTCAAATTCACTTATCAGGAAAAATACTGTAGTTTCCAATGATCCTACCTTTCCTTGAATCCCTGTACCCTAAAACAATTTCAAATTTACTTGCCATCTAATCCATTACTTAACACTAACTCTCAAGCTAAACTTGGCTGGAAAACTCTCATTAATCATTACAAGAATGATCACTGAGAAATAAATATAATGATAATGCTCTAGTTACTATTCAATCTCACATTTTTGCTCCTACTTGTTAGTGAAAACTGAATTTTTTTTGGTCAGTCATGGGGCTTGAGCTCTGGGCTTGGGCGCTATCCCTCAGCTCTTCAGCTCAAGGCGAGCCCTCTACTGCTTGAGCCACAGCTCCACTTCCAGGTTTTGGGGTGTTTAATTGGAGATAAATAGTTCTCATGCACTTTGCTGCCAAGGGTGGCATCCAACTTCAGTCCTCAGATCTCAGTCTCCTGACAGGATAGGATGACAGGCATTGAAAAGTATGTTTTGCTGGGTGCCAGTAGCTCATGGCTGTCATCCCAGGTACTCAGGAGGTGAGATAAGAGGATCACGGTTCAAAGCCAGACTGGGCAGGAAAGACCCTGAGACTCTTATCTCCAAAAAATCACCAGAAAACTGGAAGGGGTGCTGTGGGTCAAGTAGTAGAGTGCTTGCCTTGAGCTGAAGAGCTCAGGGACAGCACCCAGGCCCAGCATTCAAGCTCACAATCGAAAAAATGAAAGACGAGGGAAAATTACACACACACACACACACACACACACACACACACACACACACACACACACACACACACACACAGATATTCCAAGCCCTTAGCAGTTACTGAGTACAAAACCATGAACTCCCTCTATTAGGATCACATTCAACCCCTGAGAAGATGGCACTATCATACTCAGACTAACTGTAGACCCACCATTGAGCCTCTCATATCTGGAATGTCTCAGAACCCAGCATGGAATTTCCTACCGTACACACTGCAATGTCGAAAACTCAGCCAACCCCTTTGTTTATTGTTGGACATGGGGTTTGAACTCTGGGTCAGGGCGCTGTCCTTCAGCTCTTCAGCAGAAGATGAGCACTTTATAATTTGAGCCACAGTGACGTTTCCTGTTTTCTGGTGGCTCATTGGATATCAAGACCCACAGACTTTCCTGCCCAAGCTGCTTTGAACCATGGTCTTTACATTTCAGCTTTATGAGTAGCTAGGATAACAGTTGTGAGCCACCAGAGGTGCCAGACATCATCCATCTTCATATACCCAGAGAAAACCCATTTCATCAGGCCACAAACTTTCTTGCAACCCTTTACTTCAGACTTTGACACCCAGCATCCAAATCCATCCTTCATTAGGGAGAATACAGACACAACAATCCCACCCCTGAACCCATTTGCCCACTCCCTGCTTGCCATAGGCCTCGACCACTTCAGTTCTTGGTAAGACACCATCCATTCTACTGTGGCTTCAAACTGGTGCAAACTTGCTGAGTTCTTAGAAATGTCTGTAAAGTGAGGCCAGCACCTGGTCTCTCAATCACAGCACCCTCCACATCTTTGCAGCGAAGATGTTTTACTTTCTTTCCCTTCTCTCACTTTTTTTTTAATACTGAGTTACTAGAGATCGAACTTGTGCAGGCTGACTGTCAAATGCTCTATCTTTGTGTGTGTGTGTGTGTGTGTATGTATGTTTGTGTGTGTGTGTGTGTGTGTGTGTGTGTGTGTGTGTGTGCCAGTCCTGGGGTTTGAATTCATGGCCTGGATGTTATCCCTGAGTTTTTATGCTCAAGGCTAGCATTCTACTACTTGTACCACAGCTCTGGTTTTTTTGGTGCTTAATTGGAGAAAAGAGTCTCATATAGACTTTCCTGCCTGCACAGGCTTGCAGTTATAATCTTCAGATCTCAACTTCCTGAGTGCTATTATTACAGGAGTGAGCCACCACCACCTGCCCTCTACCTCTTACCTATAATCTCGGCCCTCTTCTGAATCCCAGAAGAGTATGTCTCACCAAGCTCACATTTTTTTTTGCCAGTGTTATGGCTTGACTCAGGGTCTAGGCATGTTCCTGAGCTGCTTTTGCTCAAGGCTACATTCTATCACTTAAGCCACAGTGACACTTTTGGATTTTTCTGTTTATGTGGTGCTGAGGAATCCAACCCAGGGCTTCATGCTTCCTTGGTAAGCACTCTATCACTTAGCCACATTCACAGCCCAAGGATTATTTCTAACAGGAACTATGAGGATGGAATTTACTGGAATACTCATTTCAGCACAGAAATCGCTGGCCATTTCATATCTTTGTCAGGATTTGGGACCAGTGTAAGACTCGGCAATGAGGAATGATGAATGAGTGATAGCCACCAGGCCCCAGAGATCTAGGCTCATGTCCTAAAGAAGGATAAGGAATATGGAGCCAGAACCTTCCACAACTCGTACAGCCAAGGAACAGTGATCTCCGTGGAGGCAGAGGCTGGCTGCTAAATATCCCAATGGGATACCTCAGCCAGAATATAATGAACCCATTGCATACACCAGCCAAGGCAAGCCTTCTGGGCTTCAGTTATTAAATGGCAGAGAAGGATACTTTGTTCAAGCTACTGACTCAGACTTAGTACTTTCTGAGGGCTTGTCCCAGCTTGCCCAGGTTGGGGGTCTGTTCATGGGCAACCTGCTGAATGCCCATCATCCATACATCATCCATAAATAAACAGAAACATGGAGTTACTGCCTTCTTTTTATCTTTGGCAGGTCTCAGGTTGAAATATGAGCCTAGGCCCTATCCCTGATCACCTCTTTCTCAAGAGTAGCGCCCTGCCCTTGAGCCACAGACCCAACCCATGGGGATATTTTCCTGTGATCTCTTAGAAATAAGAGTGTTGCGGACTTTCTTGCCCTGGCTGAATTCAAATTGGCAACATCTCAGCCCCCTGAGGAGCTAGGATTACATACAGGAGCCACTGACACCTGGCTTTGTTTTCTTCTTGTTGTTCTTTTTATAATCGTGACAATCTGAAATCTTCAGTGTCATTCCAATGGTTTGCATTCAAAGTAAACTTCCCAGGCCTGGAGTTCAAATTCCAGGACTGCCACACACAAATGGAGGGAGATCCTGACAAACTCAATCCTATTTATGTGAATGCTAATGGAATGTTATAAAAGTATTAAATTTGCAGTTAATTCATGATTCTATTTTAGAAAGCCACACAACAATCATTGGATTTATATCTTCCATTCTAGCAACACGTTGTGATTCCCCTAATGGAAGGATATTGATTAATTTTAATTAATGATTTTATAAGTATTCAACCATGATACTTCATTAAATGGAGATATAACTTAATAACTAAATATTGGTAACTATAAATATAAAATTTAATAATATCGTCACATTCTCTCTCTCTACATATATACATATATATACAGCAATCTACACACACACACACACACACACACACACATATACATATATATATACAGATAGATAGATAGATAGATATAGATATAGATATACATATAGATTGAGCACTAGTGTGGCTTGATAATAGCCACTGAATTTTCTGGCAGCTCAGTTTGCCAGAGTTTGGTGTGCTAAGGCTTTGACCCCATTTATGGATTGGACATTGTAGGCCATGAGTTGAAATCCCGGCATTGCCAAAAATTTATTCATGTAATAAGAAGCCACTTTTGACACATTTTTTTCCCTGACAAAATGTCCTGGGTCTCAGTATGATGTATAATTCATATGCAAATATATTCTGAATGATAGGATGTAATAAATGAAATTGAATAAGGGTAATAAACGTCATACTCACTAAACTGTGTGTATTTTTCCAGTGCTGGGGCTTCAATTCAGGCCCTGGGAACTGGTCTGAATTTCTTGTCTTCAAGGACGGTGAGCTTCTCCTTCACCCACAGTGCCACAGAGATCCCCAGATGCTGAGTTCAAATCCCAGGTCTGCCAGAAAAATGGTGCAAATTCCAAGCCAGGGCCTTATTTTATTTTATTATTATATTTTTTGCCAAGCATGAGGCTTGAACTCAGGTCTTGGTATCTCTGCCACAGCTGGCCCTGGGATTCTAGGACCCAAGTTCAAATCTCGGGGTTGGCAAGAAATAAAATAAAAAGGAAAAGGATAAAATGGAGAAATTCAAGAAGGGTGTTTTACATTTTTTCCCTTTGCATTATGACCATCCTGCGTGTAAATGACAAAGCCCAGAAAGTGTTCATGACATTGCATGCTGATGTTTGGCTGGCAATTAGGGAAGCCATAACCAAAACCAAAACTTACAACTGGAGGTCGAATCACAGGGCTGCCACTAAGTATTGGCGGGAGATTCTAAGAAACCCATTTTCATGTACATCCATACGAATGGAATTTTATAAAAGCAACAAATTAGTAGTTAGTGTATGAGTATACTATAAAATACACATCAATTTTATTGCATTGACTAATTTTCAATTAATACTTTATTATGTATTCAACCATGATACTTAAAAGTGGAAGGAATAATTTGAATGTCAATAATGGGTTGTAATATAATATATGTAATTTCATAATATACAGACACCTTTCTCTTGTTTTTTGCATATATATAGGTATATATATATGTACATACATATACATATATGCGAATCTACACACTTATCTGTTCATACAATTGTCACTCCTGGGGCTCAGTGGTATAATGATGGCTAGTACATGCAAAGCCCTGGATTCGATTCCTCAATACCACATGCACATAAAAATCTAGAAGTTGTGCTCTCGCTCAAGCAGTTGAGCATTAGCTTTGAGCATAAAAGCTAAGGGACTGTGTCTAGACTCTTACTCAAGGTCCAGAATGGGCATGAAAAAAGATTGAATGTTGTGACTGCAACTCTATAAGGATAGGACTTCAAATAACTCATCACAGAGCAAGCCGGGAATCTGGTGCTGACAGCTGCCATCTAACCTGGCTTAGTCAGAGGTATACAACTGCAACTCAGCCCCACAGAACCAGATGCTGCTGGCTTGCTCACCCCTGTCATCCAAGATACTGGGGGGCTGAGATCTGACACTGGTGGGTTTAAAATCCAGCCCTGGCAGGATGTTTGTGAAACATTTTCGTGCAATTGCTGTAGTTGACTCCCCCCTCCCCCAAAAAAAAATACCCCTCTGAATCATTAGATGTGAACTTTGTGCAATTTGTAATGTGTTTCTGAAAGAATGGTGATACTGATGAAAGCACCCTAATACTAATGACAGCTTGTGGGATACATCTACATGATGAGTCCTTCCTGGGGTGCTGGGGCCCTCATGGGGTGCTGTGTGCTGAGTACTGCACAGGATGCTATGTGCTGAGTTCTTCACAGGTGCAGCAGGCTGAGTCCTGCATTTAATGCTGGGTGCTGAGTCTTTCACAAGATGCTGTGTGCTGAGTCCTGTAAAGAGGGTTATTTGGAGCTGGGCACCAGTGGTTCACGCCTGTAATCCTAACTACCCTGGAGGCTGAGATTTGAGGATAGTGGTTCAAAGCCAGCCCAGGCAGGAAAGTCGCTGAAACTCTGATCTCCAATTAACCACCAGACAACTGGAAGTGTCACTGTAGCTCAAGTGGTAGAGCACTAGCCTTGAGCTGAAGAGCTGAAGGACAGAGTGCAGGCCCAGATTTCAAGCCCCATGACCGAAAAAAAAGAGTGTTATGTATTTTGTCCTTCAAAGGGTGCATTGTTTCATCTTGTCCTTGTAAGAACTCCACAACTGACATGAATATGCAGAAAAGAATATTGAGGCTTAGATCTGTCCTGATGGCAGGGACAAAATTATGTATTACTGAAGACTAGTGAGTTGTCTACAGGAGATATATGATTTGTCTTGTTTTTCTAAGTCAAGAACGTTGAACTCGGGGCCTAGGCACTGACCCATACCTCTTGGGCTCATGGCTAGCACTCCTCCACACGGAGCCAAAGACCCCCTTGCAGCAGAGTGCCACGGCTTAGGGTTCTATAACTGAGGTCTGTCATCCTATCTTCTCAAGTAGCTGAGATCTGGGTTCCAAACTATCCCTGACACAAAAGGTACCATGAGACTATTATCTCCAAATCACCACTAAGAAACCTGAAGTGGAAGCTGGGTGCTTGTGGCTCATGCCAGTCACTCTAGCTACTCAGGAGGATGAGATCTGAGGATTATGGTTCAAAGCTAGCCTCGGCAGGGAAGTCCTTGAGACAGCTCCAATGAACCACCAGAAAACCGGAAGTTGCTCTATGGCTCAAGTGGTAGAACACAAGATTTGAGCTGAAGAGCTCAGGGACATCACCCAGGCCCAGATTTCCACTCCTACCATGACAACAACAACAAAAAAGACAGAAACAAACTAACAAACTTGAAGTAGAGGACTGGGAATGTGCCTTAGGTGTAGAGTGCTTTGCATATATGAAACCCTGGGCTTGATTTCTCAGAACCACATCACTAGGAAAAAGCCTGAAGGGGCTCTGTGGTTCAAGTGGAAGAGGGCAAACCTTGTACAAGAGAAACTAGGTACAGTGCCCATGTCTTGAGTTCAAGCTCCAGGACTAGTGTATGCACATGCACATGCACATACACACACTCACACACAGAGGGCAAGCAGAAGTGAAGCTTGACAAAGTGGTAAAGCACTAGATTTTGGCTCTGAGCTCATAGTCAGCACCCAGGCCCTATGTTAAACCCCAAAACCTAGTCACCCAGGGCCCAACTAGGAGAGGTAAAAGGTTTCAAAACCTGATGATCTTCACCAGTACTAGATGACAGGAAGCTTTGTGATGTTCAACATTTGCTTGGACTTCCCAAGCTCCTGGAAACCTAGGAGTGGCATTATAGGCCCATCATTGCAGGCACTGAAACGTTTCATTATGCTCAGTGCCCTAGTTGTCTGCCTGAAGGACTCCTGAATTATATTGAGCACTGTATTTGAACACTGGAATATAGTCTCATAAAGGCAGGATAAGAGCACAGAACTTGGCCTGCCATGGGAGGTGGCAAAAATGAAGGTCTCCTCTAAAAATAGAGCACTGGGAAGAGAGATAGTTAAGGGTAAAAAGAGGCCTTTTTCTCCTGACTTTCAGAGCCCGTGCACACATCCTCACTAATTGGCCCAGATGGAGTTATTTGGTACACAGCTGTACAAGAGTGAGGGCTTTTGTGTGCCTGTCCAGACAATGAGAAAGTCTTCCTCCAGCAGGCCTGTGATGAAGAGAAACCCTTAGGTTACAATGTGAACAGTGAAGGGAGCCCTGGAATATGCAATATCATAAAAGCAGTCTCTGTGTTATGAACTCATTGTATTGAATACAATTTTTCTTGCTTGGTGCCATTCATCATAGCTACTCAGGAGTTTCACCTAGAGGAATACATCCATACATACTCAAAGAAATTGAGATACAGGTTTTTCTTTTGAGTGGACAGGTCCTGGGGTTGAACTATGAGCCTAGGCCTGGTCCAACTGCTCCTTTTGCTCAAGGGTACTGCATTAAGCTTGAGTCATAGCCCCACTTCTGGGTTTTTCTGTGATCTCTTACAAATAACATTGTCAAAGACTTTCTTCCACTGGCTGGTTTGAAACTCCAATTCTCTAAATCTCAGCCTCCTGAGAGCAAGGATTACAGTCAGCAGGCACTTTCACCTTCGTTCTTTTCTTCTTTGTTTTATATTCTGGACTGACTTCTTAATAGGGTCATTCCTATGGTTGGGACTTATAAGTAAACTACACAATGTTCTTTATAGCTGCTTTCTCTGAGAGTATTTTCTCTCTTCATCTTACCCTCTGGTCACAGGGTTGAAGCCAAAAGTGAGAAATGAGTGTTTCAGGATTTAGGAGCAAATGTCAACAGGACATGTCAGTTCTGTCACTTAGCATTGAGCTGCAGTGAATTTACTGTCTCAGGATATGAGGACCGAAAGCTGGAGTGATCCTCATACAGTCTGCATTGCTCCATTTGCCTATAAAATGATCTAATAATTATGAGTGTTTTGTATCTCCAACCTTAAGTATCTGGGACACACTAGAAGCATGTTCCTGTTTCCGTTTTTCTCTAGTACCTCTTGAGATTTAGACTAAAGATTTGGGTGGAGCAGCTTCTAGGTGAATCCCTGAGGAAATCCACTTGAAGCCTCTTCAGGAGATCTCCATTCAAAGCCATCCCTAGCAGGTAAGTTTTATTGTCTCCAATAAACCACCAGAAAACCAGAAGTGGAGCAGTGGCCTAGAGGGTAGAGTTCCAGCTTTGAGAGAGAAAGCCAAGCAGGAGATACAGGCCAGACCAGGCAGGAAAGCCTAGGAGGTGCTTATGTCCATTGAACAACCATATGGCTGGAAGTGGAGCTGTGCCAGTGGTAGAAACTCAGCCTTGTGAAAAACAGCTGAGGAATGCATCACATCCTCAGTTTAAGCCATGGGATGGCCACAAAAGAAAATTGAAAAAGAGAAGGCTAAGTTTATGTATCAGTGTCCTACTTACTTATGTCTGCATATTACTTCCCTAAGTGCAAAGAGGCTGTATGCAAATCTTCTGCTTTTATTTACTAATTTATGTTTTAGATATGCTCATTTTACATACTGCATCATTCTCTTCATTTCAGCCCCATTGCTTTTCTCTTCCAAGATTCTAGGCCTGTTTCCTTATATGTTGCACACTGAAGGTATTAGCAGCCTTTATTTACATTTTATTATGAGGCCAATGCAGAAGCAGTCACAAATCAGGCAGAGGAGGAGAAGATCAGAGTTCATAGAAATAAGCGGTATTCAGAAAATTATACTTGGGGATGCAAAATGGTAGCGTATATATGTAAAAAATACCATTAAGAAAAAAGATGAGGGGGCTGGGAATGTGGATTAGTGGGAGAGTGCTTGCCTAGCATGAAAGAGGCCCTGGGTTCCATTCCTCAGTAACACATACACAGAAAAATCTAGAATTGGTTCTGTAGCTCAAGTAGCAGAATGCTAGAGACAGTGCACAGGCCTTGAGTTCAGTATAAGAAATGTCAAAGAGATAACTATGTATGTAGTTAGCTAGGTAGGTAGGTAGGTAGGCAAGTAGGTACGTTTGTACATAGATAGATAGTGTATTTCAGCGTTGATTTTCCAGAGAATGTTCTTGTAATTAGCAAATAGGAAAAGTACTTTGATTAACCCTCAATTTTTTTCCAGTTGTGTGTCTTGTATCAACCCTGGGCACTGTCACTGAGCAATTCAGTCAAGTCTAACTCTCTACCACTTGAGCCACAGCTCCACATGGGATTGTTTAGTGGTTCATTGGAGATAAGAGTCTAACAGGCTTTTCTTGCCTAAGCTGTCTTTGAACTGTGGTCTTCAAATCTCAGCCTCATGAGAAGGTAGTTTTCCAGGTGTGAGCCACCAGCATCTGGCCTATTGCTTTTGACAGTCCTGGGTAATGTTTTTCTCAAGGCTAGCACTCTACCATTTGAGCCACACCACTGTGTCTGGCTTTTTCTTAGTATGTGGCACTGAGGATTCAAACCCTGGTATTCATGCATGTTGAGTGAGCTCTTTACCACTAAGACACATTTCTAGCCTCCCCCTTACAATTTTAACCCATAACTTGCCTGTCCTCTAGAAAAAGCTTCTAATGAGGGAGAAGAGGAGGGAAGGCCACTCCTCCCCCCCGCCCGCCAGTACCAGAGATCTCCATTTTTGATACTGACAAAGCTCAGCGGAAATGCTAGCTCCAACTCAGGCCTTGGAAGAAAACTAGAGTCATTTAGCAGGTCAAAAGAACCTAAACTGACCTGCCAGACTCAGCTTCACCCAGGGAAAAGTTACCTAGCTCGGTCGCCAGCCCCAGGAATGTCTTTCTTCACTGGGTAATCAGAGCCAGAGGCTGCCCCTCCCTTTGGCAGCCTTGACAATCAATGGAAATTCAGTAAACATAAACCCTGAGAGTGGCTCCAGGCTAGGCTCTGTGAGTTTCTAACAAACTAGCCTCCAGGAAAAGCTACTGTTTGCTGAAAGGCCTCAACTCTACCCAGAACCTAGCCTCATCACAGCACCTCCAAACTTGAGGAAAAAGTCATCTCCCTCTTTTGTGATATTCAAAGCAGATCTCCCTCCCATTGAACTAAGCTGGGAAGAGGATCACAAAATCCTGGGTAAAGCAGAGCATTTTTCTGCCTGTTCAAAACACTGACTTAAGAAACCAACCAAGCCACAGGAAAATCAAACAGCACAAGCAGACCAGAGACTCCAAGAGGTTGGTTATGGACACAGGGAGATACAGGATTTTTCCCACCCCTCCTAAAACAAAATCAAAGAACTTTTTTTTGGTAACTTTTATAAAAAATTTTTTCTAAAACTTTTTTTTAATTTTTAATTTTTACCTTTTTTGCAAAAAATTGTTTTCTAGTAAATTTTTTCCTCTTATAATTTTTATTTTAGGGGTATATGTGTGTGTGCATTTTTCTTTCTTTTTTCTTTTTTAAATTGTTTTTGTTTTTTTGTTTAGCTATACTGAACTGCTGGTCTTTTTTTCTTTCTTTCTTATCCTTTTCACCTTTTCTTCTCTTTTGTTCTTCTTTATGTGACTTAATTGTTGTTCTGTACATCCTCAGATAAACCCGTAGTTGATTATTAGACCTTATCCGCCACTGTGTACACACTTAATCCACAAATTTATTACTCAATTCAAAACCTCTTAGACTTAAATTCCTTAATAGCAGTACTACCTCTTTATACCTATATAATATTTTAAATATTTTTATTTTGTTTTTCAGATCTCCTTTATATCCCTCCCCTTCTCTCAGTATTTCCACATTCTTCTCCGAATATTTTGTTTTTGATTCTGCATAATATTTTTAATTTTTACTTTTCTATTTTTTCTGGTCTCTTTTTTTTCCTTACTCTTTCTTCTTTTTATTCTCTCTCTACTTTCATCCTATCCAACTTATTTCCTGCTTTGAGATTAGGATTTAGTTAAGTTAACTCTCCCTGTGCCTTCTCACATCACTCTATTCCTATTTTTTATCCACATTTCTCCCTAAACCTAATAATTTCTGATTTACCAAATTCTTCTTTGTGGTTCGTAGCCCATTAATATATAGTTGTTTGATGTTGAATAGATGTATCTGTTGAACTAGATTGTATCTGCAGACTATTGACTGTGCAAATACAGACTTTGGTTGATGCTGGCCTTAAGTTAGTGTTCTAGAACAAAACTGGTGTTATTTTCATCCCAAATGGGCAGAGTAAGCCGGTAAAACACAAGAAAAATTGCAAATCCAAGTATCTCAACTCCCACTCATGATAATCAGGGGACAGAAGAGATAATGAATAATCCAGAGGAGAGTTCCCAAATAGCTCTACAAACACGGCTGTCAAACATACAAAGGACTCTGTATGAGCGTGATAAGGAGAGAGTGAAGGCAAATAAAAGGTCAATGGAGGCAAACAAAAGGTCAATGCAGGAAAAGATTGAAAACCTAAAAAGGACTCTGTATGAGCGTGATAGGGAGAGAGAGGAGGCAATCCAAAAGTTTATACAGGAATATCATGAGCGTGAGGAAGCTACTAAGAAACTGATACAGGACTTGCATGAGAAGCTTGAGAATACTCAAAGAGAAAGGCAGGAATGGCTTGAGCAGGCTGAGAACACTCAAAGAGAGCTACAGGAATCTCACGAATGGGAGGAAGCTAATCAAAGAGTAATAGAAGAATTGAGAGAGCAGGATGAGAATACACAAAGATCACTAAAGGCATTCATGGAATCCATTAACAAAGAGCTGAAGGAAGTCAGGGACCACAAAGGGAATGCTGAATGGAATCGAACAGATTGAATGGGAGTCCAAGGAAACCATACCCAATAAAGTAAGTGATTTGAGAATAAACACTGAACACCAAATTAAGGAAGTAAAGAAGTTCATACAAGATCTAAAACAAAGCTTCAACAAAAAATTTGAAGACATCACAGCTGACAAATTAGAAGGAAAAGAAACAAAAAACAAAGTAGAAAGTCTTGACAGCAGGTTAGAACATGCAGAAGATCGAATCTCGGGGACTGAAGATAGCCAAGATATTATAGAGAAAGAATGTACAACCATCGAAGACAAGTCCAAGAAATATGATAGATCTATCCAACACTTGGAAAACACCATCAGAAGGCCTAATCTAAGGATAATGGGTGTAGAGGAGCACCTAGAAACAGAAGTTAATGGTCTAGGAAATTTGTTTAACAGGATCCTAGCAGAGAACTGCCCAAACATGCAAAAAGATAGGCCTATTCGGATACAGGAAGCTTTTAGAACTCCAAATGGACCAGACCAGAATAGGATATTCCACCGTCACATTATAATCCACAAAAGATCAATCCAGACCAAGGAAAAGATCCTTAAAGCTGTGAAGGAGAAAAGATTAATCTCCTCTAAAGGGAAACCAATTAGAATCACCTCAGATTTCTCAGCAGAGACAATCAAAGTAAGAAGAGCCATGACTGATGTATGCCATGCCCTATAAACAAACAACTATCAACCAAGAATACTGTACCCAGCTAAACTCTCCTTCATAACTGAAGGCCAAATAAAAACCTTCCATAGCAAAGAAAAATTGACACAATAAATCTCCACCAAACCAGCCCTACAAAGTTTCTTAAAGATGTCCTACACATAGAAAACCAATAGGAGCACAATAAAAGCCAAGAAACTGCACCCAAACTGAGAATCCAAGAACCATGGGAAGAACTCAGTTTTCGCAGCCCCCAAAAAGGTGGATAACATGTCAAGAACTCCCGAACACCTCTCAGTCCTATCTCTCAATATTAACGGACTTAATTCTCCAATTAAGTCATATAGACTGTCTAGTTGGATTAAAAAGCAAGATCCAACTATCTGCTGCCTTCAAGAGTCACATCTTGCCCATAAAAACAAACACATTTTCAATGTTAAAGGCTCGAACTAAATCTAACAAGCAAACAGCCCCCATAAACAGTCGGGAATTGCAATTCAAATATCAGATAAAATAGACTTCAAATTAAAATTTGTGAGAAGAGATAAAGAAGGTCACCACTACTAATTAAGGGATCTCTCCTTCAAGAGGATATCACAATTCTAAATATCTATTCACCAAACAACAGAGCACCCAAATTTATTCAAGAAACAATACTTTCCCTCAAATCCCACATAGATCCAAAGACATTAATTGTTGGGGATTTTAACACACCACTCTCCCCACTAGATAGATTAACTCGGCAAAAATTCAACAGAGAAACTGCAGATCTAAACAACTGCATAGATCAACCAAATTTAACAGACATCTACTGAATATTTCACCCAGCAGTGTCAGAATACACGTTTTCTCAACAGCACATGGAACATTTTCTAAAATAGACCATATTTTAGGCCACAAAGCAAACCTGTCCAAATTCAGAAACTGAAGTTATATCTTTCATTCTCTCTGACCACAAGGGAATAGAATTAGAACTCAACACCAAAAGCCACCAAAGAAAGTCCGGTAACACATGGAGGCTGAACAACACACTGCTGAATCACAAGTGGGTCATGGAAGAGTTTAGAAATGAAATTCAAATGTTCATGCTATTCAACAAAAATTAGCACAGAGATTATCTCTCCTCTGGGACACAGCAAATGCAGTACTCAGAGTCATGTTTATAGCTCTGAGTTCCTACATCAACAAATTGAAGAGATCTGAAACCACCAATTTAAGAGACATCTGAACCTCCTTGAAAATGAGAAGCAAGAAAAACCCCAATCAAGTAGACAAAAATAAATAATTAAAATTAATCAGAATTAAATGAATTAGAATCCAAAAAAACTATAGAAAGAATCAACAAAACAAAGAGTTGGTTCTTCGAAAAAATAAACAAAATTGACAGACACTTAGCAAATCTTATCAGAAAAAGAAGAGAACACACCCAAATAAATAAATTCAGAGATGAGAATGGAAACATCACCTCAGAAACAACCAAGATTCAAAACAATATAAGGGAATATTTCTCACAACTTTATGCTAATAAGCTTGAGAACCTGGCAGAAATGGACCTTTTCCTAGCAAATACTGATATGCCAAAACTAAACCAAGATGAGTTAAACCATCTTTACAGGCACATAACAAGCATTGAAATAGAAACCGCAATAAGAGACCTCCAATCTAAGAAAAGTCCAGGACCAGATGGTTTTACAGCAGAATTCTACAAGGCCTTCAAAGCAGAGTTCATACCAATACTCCTCCAACTCTTCAATGAAATTGAAAGAGAAAGTTCACTATTGAACACATTCTATGAAGCCATCATAACCCTCATCCAAAAACCAGGCAGGGCCTCATCAAAGAAAGAGAACTATAGACACATTTCTTTGATGAACATTGATGCAAAACTTCTCAACAAAATTTTAGCCAATCGACTTCAACAATTCATCCAAAAAATCATACACCATGATCAAACAGGAATCATTTCAGGGATGCAAAGCTGGTTCAATATATGCAAATCAATTAATATTATTCATCACATCAACAGGAGCAAGGATAAGTACCACATGGTTTTCTCCATAGATGCAGAAAAAGCATTCGACAAGATCCAACACCTTTTTATGATGAAGGTTTTGGAAAAAATAGGAATCCATGGAACATTCCTCAATACAATAAAGGCCATATATGACAAACCTACAGGCAGCATTATAATTAATGTTGAAAAACTACAGCCATTTCCTCTTAACTCTGGAACAAGACAAGGTTGTCCACTCTCTGCACTGTTCTTCAAACTAGTATTAGAATGCCTAGCTACAGCAATAAGACAAGATGCAACATAAAGAGGATCCAAACAGGGAAAGAAGAAATAAAACTCTCCATCTTTACAGATGACATGATCTTGTATTTAAAGAATACCATAGACTCCACTCCCAAATTACTCAATAGAATGGAAAAAAGACAGCCTCTTCAGTAAATGGTGCTGGCAAAATTGGTAAACTACTTGTAGAAAACTAAAGCGAGATCCTTATATATCACCCTGCACCAGAATCAACTCCAAATGGATCAAAGACCTAGAAGTCAAAGCAGACACTCTGAAAACATTACAGCATGGAATAGGAGAAACCCTAGGTCTCCTTGGCGCAGGCCAAAATTTCTGAATAGAGACCCAGAAACACAACAAATCAAAGAAAGGTTGGACAAATGGGATTGCATAAAGTTGCAGAGCTTCTGCATGGCAAAGGACATAGCTAGTAAGATCAATAGAAAGCCCACGGATTGGGAGAAGATCTTCACTAGCCATACAACGGACAAGGGTCTCATATCTGAAATATACTTGGCACTTAAAAAATTAAATCCCCCAACAACAAATCCTCAACGAAGCAACTGCCCAATAAATAAGTGGGCTAATGACTTAAAGAGAAACATTAAGAAGGAAGAAGGATGGCCAATAGACACATGATGAAATGCTCAACGTCCCTAGCAATAAAGAAATGCAAATCAAAACAACATCAAGATACCACCTCACCACAGTTAAAATGGCAAAATCAAGAACTCTTAACAACAACAGATGCTGGAGGGGATGTGGACAGAAGGGAACCTTACTTCATTGTTGGTGGGAGTGTAAACTTACAAACTTACAAACAAGACCACACTAAAGCTACCAGCACAACTATGTTTATTGCAGCACTATTTACTATAGCTATGATATGGAACCAACTCAGATGCCCCTCAGTAGATGAATGGATCAAGAAAATGTGGTATATATACACTATGGAATTCTATGCCTCCATCAGAAGGAATGACATTGCCCCATTTGTTAGGAAATGGAAAGACTTGGAAAAAATTATATTAAGTGAATCAAGCCAAGCCCAAAGAAACATAGGTCCCATGGTTTCCCGTATTTGCAATATCTAGTGTATGGAGGAGTCAAGCAGAAAAGGTCAGATAAGGTGATGTTAGGAAAATGAACCCTAAGATATGTATTTAATTTTCTTCTTTCATGTATTTGTTTCTAACACATTTATAAGATTATTTCTTTGTTGCTTTGTATGTCCCTCCCCATAGTATAACCCCTGCTTTCACTGTATTTTATGTCGGTATAATTTGTGGAGGGGAAGGGGAAAAACAAGTCGTTTAAATCAGGATACAGGTGGACCCGTTGCAGCAATGAGAAGTACAAGTTGTCATGTCGAAAATGAACTTTTTAACTTTGGTGGGCGTGGGATTAGGTGGGGGGAGGAGGGAGGCTGGGAATGGATGGGAAGGGGAAACAAAGGTGGAGGCTACAATGCTTGATAAGAAATGTACTCATTATCTTGCCCATGTAATTGTAACCCTTCTGTACAGTATTCTCACAATAAAATATAAATAAAATTAAAATAAAGACTTCCCTGTATAAATCATCTAAAGACATCCTTATAGGAAGGTGTCCAAAGATAAATAAGACAAAGCTCATTCTTGGGAGAGACTCTAAACGTGAGAAGACTGTGACAAATGCCTCTATTTAATTATGTATCATGTTTCAATGCAAAATTTTTAATGATAAATGAATCAATGTCCTAAATTATTGTGTATAATTTTATAATAGATGTGTAAAATGTAAATGGGAATGATAATATAAATAAAATAAACATTAAAAGATTGAATCAAATAAAAAAATAAATACAAAATCAATAATGAGTATCATAACATGTAATAAAGATACATGTGTAAGTATATATCATATATTACATATGTATAGAAATATTTTTTCCATGCAAAGCCTTCATTCAGGTCATGGGAACTCTAGCCTGAATTTCTTTTCCTCAATGACAGTAAATTTTTCCTTCACCCATGGTACAAAAGAGCTACCTGGACGGTGAGATCAAATCCCACCAATGATATAAATACTGGCCCCAGTTCCAAGACAGTAACTTAATTTTTTAATGGAAGCAGTTTATTCAGTTTATTCAGTTCCATACTGAACATTAAATAAAAAGCAGTATAGAATTTTGTACATCTATTCAGACATCCCTCCCTTAACCCAAAAGTGCTTCTCGGAATACTACATTGTTTCTGTTTTTGTATGTTTTTTATTGTAAAAATGTTGTACAGAGTGGTCACAGTTACATGAGCAAGGTCATGAGTATATTTCGTATTGAGCATTGTTACCTCCTCCTTTGTTTTCACCCTATCATCCCTTACCTCCCATCTCCACAAGTACTCCCCCTGCCAAGCTCAGTGACTTAATTTTTTAGTTTTGTCTTGGCACGAGGTTTGAACTCAAGTAGTAGCAAATCTGCACTTTCCCTCACATTGCTACAAGTTCCTGAGTTCAAATCCCAGTCTAGAAAGAAAACTGGCAGAAATTCAAAACCAGAGAACTCTATTATTTTTAAATTTAAATAATCAATTAATTTTTTTCTTTTTTCTTTTTTTTTGTTTTTGGCCAATCATGGGGCTTGAACTCATGCCGTGGCAACTCTGCCTCAGCTTTGATCACCCTAGGCTGGGTGCTGCCTCAGGACCCATACCCAATCCTGGAATCCTAGGCCCAGAGGGCTTGCAGAAAGAAAAAAAGTGAGCTAGCATAAAAATTGGCAAGCTGCGGAAGGACGGGGTTTAATTTTTTTTTCTTTGCATGGTGCCCATCCTGGGTTTGAATGCCACGGTTGCAATATGGACCTGACTTGCCATTGCTGAAGGCTGGCGGGCTAGCAGGGAAGCCATAGGCCAACCTGTCAACATAGGTCCTGTATTCAAATCCAGGTCCTGACAACTACCAGTGGCAGGAGATCACAAGACACTCATTCCTATGCATAGGAATACCAATTGAAAGAGAAGTTTGCGCATTGGTCGAGCCTAAAATTGGATGCAATAATCCTAGGACAATGATTGATCTTAATTTCATGCTTTATTAAAGATGACAAGAATAGTATTCCTTTAATTATGGTATAATAAATACCTAAGAGTTGGTAGGAATATAGTATATGTCATTCAATCACAGATAGGCGTCTATGGTGCTTTTTAACAACATATATTTATTTGTATAATACTCTCTGCTTATCCTTGTATCGCTGTTTTGGCCAATTCTGGGTCACGATCTCAGCACCTGGGAACCACCTCACTGCTTCATTGGCTAGAGGCTGTTGTGCACACACTCACCCATTCATGAATTGTTCCTGCTAGGCCCTGAGTTCAGATCCTAGCACTGCTAAAAATTTAATCTTGGAGTATGAAGCCAAGTGTGACACCTGTTTTCCTTTTCTGGGAGAGTCCTGGGTGTCAGGCATAATGGAGAACACATCTACAAATCTAGATGGTATGTGATCGTATGTAAACAATGTAATACATAGGATTCATCACAGTCAATAAAATAAATGGTAAATTACAAATTTCAAACTCTACTATAAAGCATTAGTAATCGAAACAGCTTGGTACTGGCATAAGAACAGACCTCAGGACCAATGGAATAGAATTAAAAACCCAGAAATGAACCTACAGACCTATAGCCATCTAATCTTCGATAAGGGAGCTAAAACAATAGAATTGAAGAAAGACAGCCTTTTCAGGAAATGGTGCTGGCAAAATTGGTAAACTACTTGTAGAAAACTAAAGCTAGATCCCTATATAACACCCTGCACCAGAATCAACTCCAAATGGATCAAAGACCTAGAAGTCAAAGCAGACACTCTGAAAACATTACAGGATGGAATAGGAGAAACCCTAGGTCTCCTTGGCTCAGGCCGAAATTTTCTGAATAGAGACCCGGAAACACAACAAATCAAAGAAAGGTTGGACAAATGGGATTGCATAAAGTTGCAGAGCTTCTGCAGGGCAAATGACATAGCTAGCAAGATCAATAGAAAGCCCACGGATTGGGAGAAGATCTTTACTAACCATACAACGGACAAGGGTCTCATATCTAAAATATACTTGGAACTCAAAAAATTAAATCCCCCAACAACAAATCTTCAAAGAAACAACTGACCAATAAATAAATGGGTTAAAGACTTAAAGAGAAATTTCTCTGAAGAAGAAAGAATGAGGGCCAATAGACACATGAAGAAATGCTGAACATCCCTAGCCATAAAAGAAATGCAAATCAAAACAACATTGAGACACCACCTCACTCTAGTTAGAATGGCAAAAATCAAGAACTCTAACAACAACAGATGCTGGAGGGGATGTGGACAGAAGGGAACCTTACTTCACTGTTGGTGGGAATGTAAACTTGTTCAACCACTTTGGAAAGCAGTATGAAGGTTCCTCCAAAGATTTCACATAGAACTCCCCTATGATCTAGCAATCCCACTTTTGGGCATCTACCCAAATGTTTACAAACAAGACCACACTAAAGCTACCAGCACAACTATCTTTATTGCAGCATTATTTTACCATAGCTAAGATATGGAACCAACCCAGATGCCCCTCAGTAGAGGAATGGATCAAGAAAATGTGGTATATATACACAATGGAATTCTATGCCTCCATCAGAAAGAATGACATTGCCCCATTTGTTAGGAAATGGAAAGGCTTGGAAAAAATTATATTAAGTGAAGTAAGCCAGGCCCAAAGAAACATAGGTCCCATGGTTTCCCTTATTTGCAATATCTAGTATATGTATGAGTCAAGCGGAAAAGGTCAGATAATGTGATGTTAGGAAAATGAACCCTTAGATATGTATTTTAATGTTTTTTTCTTTCATGCATGTGTTTCTAAAGCATTTAAAAGATTATTTCTTTGTTGTTTTGTATGTCCCTCCCCCACAGTATAACCCCCGCTTTCACTATATTTGATGTTAGTATAACTTGTGGAGGAGATGGGGAAAAACAAGTCGTTTAAGGATACAGGTGGACCTGTTGCAACAATGAGAAGTACAAGTTGTCATGTCCAAAACGAGCGTCGGTGCGAGGGGGGGGGGGGGAGGGCAGGAAGGGGGAGGCTGGGAAGGGATGTGAAGGGTAAACAAAGGAGGAGGCTGCAATGCTTGGTAAGAAATGTACGCATTATCCTGCCCATTTAATTGTAAACCCTGTGTACAGTATGTTGACAAATAAAATAAAATAATATTTTAAAAATAAATAAATTAATGATAAATTAATGAAAAATATAAAAAATTACAATGAATAACCACACCACACATAATATAGACTGAACATCTGTATGGAAGTTTAATCCTATCTTTAAAATGTATATAAGGAGTATGTTTGCCAGGTCAGGGGCTTGAATTCAGGCCTAGGGAACAGGCCTGACTTACTGGTCTTCAAGCATGGCGAGCTTCCCCTTTCCCCACAGTGCAACAGAGTTACCCAGACCCCGGGTTCAAATTCCAGGACTTGCAGACAAGAAAATGGCACACATTCCAAGCCAGGGAGCTTCATTAGCATTTTAAATATTTTTTTAAGTTCACTTCGCATTTATTTGATACATATTGATTTCATACCATGAGATTTTTTTCAAAAAGGGGTTTAAACTTTTACATTTCAGCATAGCACATTGGTGTTTCTATTTTGACCATTTGCCCTGAAGAGTGAAAACAAAAATAAGGATATGATTTCTCTCTAGAATGTCGGGACAGTTGAATTTATTTCTATTTAGAGTTATTTCTACAATTATAAACTCTCTGCATTTGTGTCGTATGAGTTTTCCTCAGTGCCTACCACGACATACACTAGGGGAGTCCTCATAGCACAAAAGGTTTGGTTTCTGAATAAAACCTCACTTCTGTGAGGACAGTAGGTACTTCTAAGCATTTTGGGAATAAACTGGATTGTAAAATGAAAAACGAAAACAATGGGACTATGATGTATCTCAGTAGTGGAGTACTTTCCTAAAGAGCATAAGACCTTGGCAGAAAAGTTTCCTAAAGCTCAGAATGTTAGAATTTTATGATCTGCATGAACAAACTTCTTTTTTTACTTATTTTTTGGTCCTGGGGCTAGAACTCAGGGGTTATCCCTTTGCTCTTCAGCTCAAGGCGAGTGATCTACTACCTCATTCACAGCGCCACCTCTGTTTTCTAGTGGTTTATTGGAGATAAGAGTCACTCGGACTGACTTTGAACCACCAACCTCAGATCATAGCTCCCTGAGTAGCTAGGATTATGGGCATGAGTCACCGGTGCCAGGCACATGAACAAATTTCTTAAAGATTGATTCTGAGAAAGAAAACTTGGAATACACTTTTAGTATAAATAATTTATACTGCCATGTTTAAGGCACTAATTCAGAAATATTTATTCATTGGCTGGTTTCTGATTTTATTTAAAGATATATATATATATATATATATGCATTATTAATATATATACATATATATTTTTAAAAACATAGCTTAGAAGTGCACCTAAGAGCTTATGTGCTCATGAAAAGTTATACAACTGCACAAGCTTCATTTTTTTTCAGTTTGGTTGGTACCTTAAATTAGGTGGGATTTGTGTATTATCATTTTGTTTTCTGGTTTTGGAGGATTTCTCTCCCTTTTATCCCCCTAACTCCTCTCCGCACATTTGAAGTCAGCTTGCTCTTTCTTGGCTTCGTTGTTCATAGCTGATTTTCTACCACTTCAGCTATGCCTGTAGCCTGCCTTTTGCCAGTTAATTGGAGATGATATCTCTCAGGCTTTTCTGCATTCATTGGCTTTGAAATTTAATCTTCCAGTTCTCAGCCTCCTGAGTAGTTACAGATGTGAGACACTGTGGTGCCTAGGGATAAATTAGACTTTGGTTGGTGTATTCTTTTTGTTTTTCTAAGCATAGGATCATCTACTATAGTATTTCTCTGAATGTCCTAGGTCTGAAGTAAGATATAATACATTTGCAAATCTGTATAATTTTCATAAGATGTAGTGAATTTAATATGTGTTATAAGAGTAATAATAGTCAGTAAATATAATTAATAAATAATACAAAAAGCAATATGCAGTAAACATAAATATGTAGATATTAATCATTTCAAATGTGAATGAAAATTAATTTACAGGGCTGGGAATTGAATTCAGGCCTAGGGAACAGGCTTGGATTGCTTGTATTCAAAGGGTGAGTTTCCCCATTCCCCACAGTGCATTAGAGTTTCCCAGACTCCAAGTTCAAATCCCAGGCCTGGCAGAAAAAAATGAGCATGCATTCCAAGTCAGGGAGCCCCATTAGTATTTTTAATATTTTTTAAATTTATTTTATTTTATTTTCTATATATTTTAATATTTTATTATTTTATTTATTTATTCATTTATTTAGCCTTGAAGTTAGGTCGTGGCAACTCTGCCTCAGCTTCCATCACCCTAGCCTGGGTTGGTGCAGCCTCTGGACACACAGCCCATCCTGGGAACCTAGGCCTCAGGGGCTGACAGGAAAAAAAGTGAAAATGGCATGGAAAAATAGCCATGAATTGTGAACAGTTAGAGGTTTCTCGGTTTTCCTTCCTTGCATGGTGACCATCCCGGGTACAAATGACAAAACTGCAACCTGTAGGTCACCTGGCATTGCTGTCAGCTGGCTGTCAGCGAAGCCATAGGCTTCTGCACACCTAGGCCCTGAGTTTGAATCCCAGTCATGACATTTACAAAGGGCTGGAGAGCCTAAGAAACTATTGCCTGTACATAGGAACACCAGAGAAATGTGGTCAATGTCATGGTTGGATGAGTAGTTTGTCAATTAGTCTAGCAAAAATTAAATCCAGTATTCACAAGATGTGGATTGATTTTAATTTATAGTTTATTATGCATTAAAAATACATTGTGTGTGTGTGTGTGTGTGTGTGTGTGTGTGTGTGTGTGTGTTTTGTCAGTAGCGGGAACTGAACTCTGGGCCTGGGCGTTGTCCCTCAGCTTTTCAGCTCAGGGTTAGTGCGGTACCATGTGAGACACTGTGCCATTCCCTGCTTTTTTTGACCATGTGTTGCTGAGGAATCAAATCCAGGACTCTTGCATGCAAGATAAGCACTCTCCCAATGAGCCACCTTCCCATCCCCTAAAAGAATACTATTGATTAAATGGAGTCCTCACTAAATACCTGAGAATCCCTAGGAAGGTAGTATATGTCATTGAATACTAGATAGACATCACTCACAGTATCTACATATATATTTATTTGTATACCACCATTTGCATAGAAAGATACTGCTATTTTGGCCAAACCTGTATCTCCATCCTAGGTCCTGGGATCCACCTGGCACCTGAATGTGCTAGAGGCTGCCGTGCTGACACACACCCATTCGTGAATTCGGCCTCTAGGCCCTCATTTCAGGTCCCAGCATTGCTAAATGTCTTCCTGGATTAAGATTGCAAGTGTGATACCTGTTTTCCTTTTCTCTGCAAGTGCTGGGTGTCAGGTATGATGTTTATAATATGTCTGCAAAGCTACATGCTATGGAATAGATTTGAATGAATGTAATAAATGTTATAGGTGCACTCACAGTCCATAAAATAAATGGTAAACAAATAAATATATAATAAAATATAATGAATCATTCCAACAAACAAGATATAGACTGAATGTATGGATGTAATTATAAATGATATAATAAAAATGTTTATAAATATTATGTTCTCCAAGGCTGGGGATTGAATTCAGGCTTAGGGAACAGGCCTGAATTCCTTGTCTTCAAGGGAGGAGGGCTTCCCTTTTCTCCCATCCCCTGCCCCAAGTGCATCAGAATTACCTAAATCCCAAGGTGACATCCCTGGCCTGGTAGACAACAAAATGGCACAAAATCCATGACAGGGAGCTTCAATAGTGTTGTTAATTAATTAATTTATTTATTAATTTTTGCCAAGCATGGGGTTTGAACTCAGTTTGTGGCAACTTCTCCTCAATTTCCATCACCCTAGCCTGGGATGGTGCAGCCTCTGGACCCACAGCCCATCCTGTGGTCCTAGGCCTCAGGGGCTCACAGGAAAAGAAAATGAAAACAGCACCAAAAAAAGTCACAAACTGCAGACGGTCAGCAGTTTCTGTTTTCTTTCCTTGCACATTGACCATACTGGATGTGAATCATATGGCTGCAACCTGTAGGTCATCTAGCATTTCTGAAGGCTGGCTCTATCAGCGAAGCCATAGGCCAACGTGGACACTAGGCCCTGAGTTTGAATCCCAGTCATGCCACTTACAAGGGACTGAAGTGCCTAAGAAACTATTGCTTGTCCATAGGAACACCATAGGAATGTGATTAATGTCATGGTTGGAAGAGTAGTCCTTCAATCAGTCTTGCATAAAATTAGACCCAATAATCACTGGACAGGGATTGAATTTTATTCATAGTTTATTATGCATTAAAACAATACTATTGATTAAATGGACTGTCAAGTTCTCTATCTTGGTGTGTGTTTGTGTGTGTGTGTGTGTGTGTGTGTGTGTGTGTGTGTGTGTGTGTGAGTGTGTGTGCGTGCACGCGTTTGCCAGTCCCGGGGTTTGAATTCAGGGCCTGGACGCTATCCCTGATCTTTTGTGCTCAAGACTAGCACTCTATTACTTCAACCACAGCTCTACTTCTGGCTTTTTGGGAGTTTAATTGGAGAAAAGTGTCTCATATAGACTTTCCTGTTTGCATTTGGCATCCTCAGATCTCAGCTTCCTTTGGAGCTAAGATTACAGGGGTGAGCCAACAGCACCTGCACTCTACCTGTTCCCCATAACCTTGGCCCTCTTCTAAGTCTCAGTAGAAAATGTCTCACCATGCTCACTTTTTTTTTTTTTTTGGCCAGTCTTGTGGCTTGAACACAGGGTCTGGGCATGTTCCTGAGCTTCTTTTGCTCAAGGTTAGCACTTTTATTGCTTAAACTACAGTGTCACTTTTGGATTTTTCTGTTTCTGTGGTAGGGAGGAATCGAACTCAGGGCTTCATGTGTGCTAAGTAAGCACTCTACCAGTAAACCACATTCGAAGCCCAAGGCTTACTTCTAATGGGAGTTATGATGGTGGGATTTATAGGATTACCCCTTTTGGCACAGAAATTGCTGGCTATTTTCTATCTTTCCCAGGAATTGGGACCAGCCTGAGACTCGGCAATGAGGAATGATGAATGAATTATGGCACCAGCCCCCAGAGGCCTAGGCTCACATCTTACAGAAGGATAGCAGATATGGAGTCACAACCTTCGACAACTCCTACAGCCTAAGAATTGTGGTTTCTCTTGACAAGTGCCAGGACATAACTTACCCGTTGTACACACCAGTTGCACACACCAGCCCACGCAAAGCTTTCCTGGCTTCAGTTCTTAAACTGCAGTGAAGGATGCTTGTTCAAGATGCCTGCTCAGACTTAGTACTCTCTGAGGGCTTGTTCCAGCTTGCCCAGTTTGGGGGGCTGGGCATGGGCAACCTGCTCAATGCCCATCATCCGGGCCCTGTCCCTGAGCCCTTTTGATCATGGGTAGTGCTCTGCACCTTGAGCCATGGGCCACTCAGGTTTTTTTTTGTTATTATTTTGTTTTGATTTCCTGTGATCTCTTAAGAAGTATGAATGTCGAGGACTTTCCTACCCAGGCTGAATTCAAATTTGCATCTCAGCCTCCTGAGGATCTAGGATTACAGGCAAGAGCCACTGACACCTGGCTTCTTTTTCTTCTTGTTCTTTTTTTTTCGTGACAACCTGAAATCTTCACGGTGTCATTCCAATGGTTTGCAGTCCCAGGCCTGGAATTCCAATGCTAGGACGGCCACCCACAAACGGAGGGAGATCCTGACTAACTCATTCCTATTCATGTGAATGCTAATGGAACATTATTAAAATAATAATTAAATTTTCAGTTAATTCATGACTCTATTTTAGAATGCCACACAAAAATTATTGAATTTATATCTTCCATTCTAGCACAATGGTATGATTAAGGATATTGACTGATTTTTTTATTAATGATTTTATAAGTATTAGATGATGATACTTCATTAAATGGAAGCATAATTTAATGACTAATAATTTGTAAAAATATATAATTTAATAATATCCTCACATTCCTTCTGTCAGTATATATATATATATATATATATATATATATATATATACATATATGGTACTACTGTGGATTGATCACAGGTCCTCAGAACTTCCTGGCAGCTCAGTTTTCTGGAGGCTGGTGGGCTAAGACTGTGACCCCATTTATGGATTGGGCATTGTAAGCCGTGAGTTGAAATCCCAGCATGGCCAATAATGTATTCATGGAGTAAGAAGCGAATTTTGACAAATTTTTTTCCTTCTCTGTGAAATTCCTGGGTCTCAGTATGTGTGATATGATGTAATAAAATAAATGTTTTTTGTGTAATAATACTAAATAAATAAGGGTAATAAATGTCATATGGAATAAACCCATGTATGTAAATAGATCTCATATATGAGTATTATTTTTTCCAGTACTGGGACTTCAATTCAGGCCCTTGGAACTTTTCTGAACTTCTTGTCTTCAAGGACGGTGATCTTCCCCTTAACCCACAGTGCCACAGAGTTACCCAGACCCTGATTTTAAATGCCAGGCCTACCAATGAAATGGTGCAAATTCCAAGCCAATACCTTATTATTATTGTTGTTGTTGTTGTTGTTATTGTTATCATTATTATTATTATTTGGTTTTAGGCAAAGCACCGGGCTTGAACTCAAGTCTTGGCATCTCTGCCAAAGCCAATCCTGGGAGCCTAGGTCCTGAGTTCAAATCTCAGGGCTGGCAAAAAAATAAAAAGTAAAAGTATAAAACTGAGAAGTTCAATCCAGTGGTTTTACTTTTCTTTTACCTTTGTATTGAACCATCCTGGGTCTAAATAACAATGCCCAGACAATATACATGACCTTACATTGCTGATGTTTGGCGGGCTATTAGGGAAGCCAAGCGGAAATCAGCAACTTAGGCCTGAAGTTTGAATCCTGGGACTCCCACTAATGAATGGCTGGCAGGAGATTCTAAGAAACACTTTCCAGTGCTGGGAAGGTGGCTCAGTGGTAGAGCACTTGTCTTGCATGCTAGAGGCCATGGTTTCGATTCCTTAGCACCACATAAGCAAAAAGAAAAAAGCCGGAAATGGCGCTGTGGCTCAAGTGGTAAAGCACTAGCCTTTAGCTGAAGAGCTGAGATACAGCGACCAGACCCAGAGTTCAGGCCCCAAGACCGGACTGCCCCAAAAAATTTTTAAAAATAAATATTAAAATTTAAATTTAAAAAAGAAACGCTTTCCAATAGACATCTGTACTAATAGAATGTTGTAAATGTAACAATTACATTAGTAGTTAGTGTATGATTATATTAAAAATTATACACAACAATTATACTACATTGACTAATTTTCAATTAATACTTTATTATGTATTCAATCATGATACTTAAAAAAAGGAAGGAATAATTTAATTGGCAATATTTGGTAGAAATATATATGCAATTTCATAATTTACAGACATCTCTCGTTAAATAAATCTACATCTATCTATCTATCTATCTATCTATCTATCTATCTATCTATCTATCTATCTATCTATCTATCTATCTTTCTATCTACCAATCTACACATTTATCTGTTTATACACTTGTCACTACTGGGGCTCAGTGGTAAGAGTGCTCGCCTAGTAAATACGACGCCCTTGGTTCGATTCCTCACTACTATGTGCATAGAAAAATCCAGAAGTTGTGCTGTAGTTCAAATACTCGAGCACTAGCTTTGAGCATAAAGGCTGAGAGACTGTGTCTACACCCTTACTCAAGACCCAGGACTGGCACCAAAACAAAACAAAACAAAAAAAAAAAAAAAAAAAGAAAAGATAGAATTTTCTGACTGCAACCATATAAAGATAGGGCTGCAAATACCTCACCACAGAGCAAGCTGTGGGTCTAGTGCTGACATTTGCCATCTAACCTGAATTAGCCAGAGGCAAATCGCTGCAACCCAGTTCCATGGACTAGATGCTGCTGGCTTGCTCATCCTGTCATCCAATATACTCGGGGGCTGAGATCTGACACTGGTGGGTTTAAAACCCAGCCCTGGCAGGAAGTCTGTGAAACTCTGAGCTGTGGCTTAAAGTGGTAGCGTTCTAGCCTGATCAAAAGACCTTAGGACAGTACCCCCAACATTTCAGTGCAATCCCCGTGGCTGACTTCCTTCACCCCAAAAAAAACCTCACTCCTCTAAAATCTAAATTTGGACTGTTTGTGGTTTGTTTCTGAAAGAATGGTGATACTGATGAAAGCACCCTAATTCTAATGATATTATGTGTGTTACAGCTATGTGATAAGTCTTGCATGAGTTGTTGTGTGCTGAGTCCTTCATGGGGTACATTTTTTCATTTTTTTCATCTGGTTCTTGTAAGAGCTCCACAAGTAAGATGATTGTGCAGATGAGAAATTTGTGGCTCAGATATGTCTTCATGTCAGGGCCAAAATTATGTATGTACCTCACTATAGTGAGTTGTCTCCTGCAGACAATTGTTTTGGTTTATGTTTCTTGATCATGAACCTTGAATTCAGTGCCTAGCCAGTGACACTTACCAGTGGGGATCATGGGTAGCGCCCTACCACGTGGAGCCAAGGACCCCCTTGCAACAGAGTGTTACAGTTTAGACGTGTAGTAGCTGAGGTCTGTCATCCTGCCTACTCAGGAAGCTGAGATCTGACGATCTGCCTTCAAAACTATCCCAGAAAAAAGGTCCCATGAGACTATTATCTCCTATTCTCCATTTAGAAACTTGAAGTGGAAATTAGTCGCTGCTGACTTGTGTCTGTCATTCTATGTATTCAGGACGCTGAGAGCTGAGGATCATGGTCCAAAGCCAGCCTGGGCAAGAAATTCCTTGAGACGCTTCTCTCCAGTGACCCACCCAAAACCTCAAGGGGTGCTGTTTTTCAAGTGGTAGAGTGATTGGCTTCAGCTAAAGAGCTCAAGGACAGCACCCAGGCCTAGACTTAAATTCCTCCAACTTCCAACAAAAGAAAGAAAGAAAACTGAAGTAGAGTGCTGGGAATGTGTCTTAGGAGTAGAGTGCATTGCATGTATGAATCCCTGGGTTTGATTTCTTAGTACTACATCTCTAGAAAAAAGCCTGAAGTGGCTGTGTGCCTCAAGTGGTAGAGTGCTATCCTTGTACAGGGGAAACTCAGGTGCAGTGTTCAGGTCCTGAGTTGAAGCTCCAGGACAAGTATATGAATATGAACACGCATACACACACCAATACCAGAAGTGAAGCGCTGACACCAAATGATAAAGAACTGAGCTTCTGCTCTGAGCTCATGGTCAGTACCCACGTCCTGTGTTCAACTCTGAAACACAGCCACCCAGAGCCCAACTAAGATAGGTCAAAGTTTCAAAATCTGATGAGTTTCACAAGCCCTAGATGACAGGAAGCATAGTGATAATACACATGTGCTATGATTTAGCAAGTTTCTGGAAACCCAAGGAGGCATCATTGCCAATAATGAATCATTTCATTAGGTTCAGCTTGCTAGTTGTCTGCCAGAAGGACCCTTGAATTAATTGTAGCAGGTTATTTCAACACTGAAACATAGTCTAACAAAGACAGGATAAGTACAGGGAACTTGGGCATGGGAGGTTCACAAATGAAATCTTCCTGTCACAACAGAGCTCTCGGCAGAGAAATAGCTTGAGGTACACAGAGGCCTTTTTCTCCTGGACTTAAGAGCCCACCCACACTACTCACTAATTGGCCTAGAAGGAGTTTTTTTAATCACTCAGCTGTACAGGAGTGAAGCATGTTCCAACAATGAGGAAGACTTCTTCCAGGAGTCCCCAATGTGGACAAAACCTCAGCCTACAATGGGAACAGCGAGAGGAGCCCCGGAAGATGCACTGTCTTGAAAACTCTCTCTGTTCTATGAAATCATTCTATTCAAAGCAAATTTCCTAGCTGGATACCTTTCATCGTAGGAACTCTAGACCTTCACCAATAGAAATACATTCATACATACATGGGGAGACATGTTGTTACTGGCTTTTTTTTTTTTTTGCCAGGTCTGGGTGTTTTACTAAGAGCATAGGCAATGTTCCTGAGCTCCTTTTGCTCAAGGGTAGCACTCTGCCCTTGAGTCATAGCCCCATTCATGGGAATTTTTTATTCCTGTAATCCCTCAGAAATAAGAGTGTGGTGGAATTTCCTGTCCTGGCTGAATTCAAACTGGTATTCTCTACCTCTCAGCCTCCTGAAGAGCTAGGATTACAGGTAGGATCTACTGACACTTGGCTTTCTTTTCTTCTCATTCTTTTCTTTCATCCTGACAGTCTGAAATCTTCACAGTGTCATTCCAATGGTTTGCATTTTGAAGTAAAATACCCAGGCCTGGAGTTGAAGTGCCTGGACTGCCACCTATAAATGGAAGGAGATCTTGAGAAAATCATTCATATCCATGGGAATGCCTAATGGAATGTTATAAAAGTAACAATTAAATTTGCAGTTAGTTCATGATTCCCTTATAGAATGCCACACAAAAAGTATTGGATACTGTCTTCCATTCTAGCACCATGGTATGATTCTCAAAATTAAGGAATACTGACTATTTTTACATTAACGCTTTAATAAGTATTCAACCATGATATTCATTTCATTAGAAGGAGGCATAATTTAATAACTAATAATTCATAGTATATGTAATTTAATATCCTCACATTCTCTCTCATATACATAGCAAACTACACATTTATCTATCTATCTATCTATCTATCTATCTATCTATCTATCTATCTATCTATCTATCTATCTATCTATCTATCTTTCTATCTATCTATCTATCTATCTATCTGTCCGCCACTAATATTGCTTGATCACAGGTTCTCAGTAATGGCTGGCAGTTCACTTTGCAAAGACTTTTGTTTTACAACTTACGAATTCATGATTTGTGCACTGTGGGCTGTGAGTTCAAATCCCAGCATGGCCAAAAGTTTATATGTGGAGTCAGGAGCCAATTTTGACTCATTTTATTCCTTCTCTGTGAAAGTCCCGGGTCTCTGTATTATGTATAATCAATATGCAAATAAATCCATGTCATAAGATGTAATAAATGAAATAAATGTTATATATGTAATAATACTAAATAAAATAAATAAAAAATAAAGGTAATAAATGTCATATGGAGTAAAGACGTGTATGTAAATAGATCTCATGTATGAATAATATTTTTTCCAGTGTTGGGGTTTGAATTCAGGCCCTGGAAACTGGTCTGAAATTCTTGTCTTCAACGATGGTGGGTTTCCCCTCCTCCACAGTGCCAGAGAGTTAATCAGACCTTGAGTTGAAATCCCAGGCCTGTCAGAAAAATGGTGAGAATTTGAAGCCAGGGTCTTAAATTTTTTTTGACCAGGAATATGCACTGTCTTGAAATTACTCTCTGTGCTATGATATCATTCTATGCAAAGCAAATTTGTTAGCTGGGTGCTATTCTTCACAACGACTATGGATGTTCACTGAAAGAAATATATGCATATATACGCAGACACATGCAGTTACTGGTTCTTTTTTTTTTAGTGCAGATCCTGAGGCTTGAACTGAGCCTAGAAATTGTCCCTGAGCTCCATTTACACAAGGAAGCACTTTATTGTGGCTTAATCCATGATACTTCATTAAATGGAGGCATAATTTAATACCTAATAATTATTACTAATATTTTACATGTAATTTAATAATATATAGACATCTCACATTCTATAAATATATTTATATTTTCTATAAATATATTTATATTTAAATGTACAGTTATTTGCAGCAATTTACACATCTATCTATTTATATATTGACCACTCCTGGGGCTAGAACTCAGGTCCTGGGAACTGCCTGGCATTGAATTGGTTTGAGTCTGCTGTGCTTAATCTGACCCCTTGATGAATTGGACATTCCAGGCCCTGAGTTCAAATCCCAGGAGTGCTGAAGTCAATTGGTGGAGTAAGAAGCCAATGTTGACCTAATTTCCTTTCCGTGGAAATATTGTGTCCTAGGTACAATATGTAATATCTATGGAAATACATATGTATGATATATATTATACATGTATATAAATATTATTTTTGCCAGTTCTAGGGCTGGAATTCACACACTGGGAAATGCTCCGGATTTTTTTTTTCTTCTAAGTTAGCTTTCACTTCACCCAGAGCACAATAGTGTTACCTAGTCTTTGAGTTCAAATTCTAGGTATGGCAGATAAAGTGGCCCAAACTCCTAGCCAGGACCTTAACTTTTTTGTGGGGGCAGGCACGGGGCTTGAACTCAGGTCGCCACAACTCTGACTCAGCCTTGACTACCCTAGGCTGGGGTGCAGCTTTTACACCCACAGATGATCCAGGGATCCTAGGACCTGTGTTCAACTCCCAGCTCTGGCAAAAAAAGTAAAGCAACCAAGATGGAGGAGGAAAAACCAGGAAATTTTAGACAACAGTTTTACCCTTGTTTCCTTTGCACTGTGACCATCCTGGCTCTCAATGACTCGGCTTGAAAATTGCACATGTCCTTGCATGGCCAAAGGCTGGCGAGCTGTCAGTGAAGCCTGAGCCCAACAAAGACACCTAGGCCCTGAGTTTGATGCTGGGACTTCCAAATACTCGTTCCTATCTATAGGAACAATAATAGAATCTTTGTAATGTACCAATTGAACTACTAATTAGCTAGTCATTGTATTATAAGATTGTACGCAATAAATATAGGTCATTGATTAACTTAATTAACACTTTATTAAGTCTCCTACTGTGATTAATTAATGGTGGCATAATTTTAGACCAAATAATTCATAGTAATAGAATATATAAAAATAAGATATAGGTCATCATTCTTTATATAGAGTTACACACTAGAATCTACATAAATGTCTATCTGTCTCTCTCTCTATAACTTTATTTATAGATTCATATACATATGTAAATACACACACACATTGCAATCTACACATCTATCTGTTTATATATTGGCCACTCCTAGGGCTTCATCTCAGGTCGTCAATTTTGCCAGACAACTTCACTTGCGTCAGCCTGGTGGGCTAACATTGACCCACTAAAATATATAATTGACCCTCTAAAATATATAATAACTAAATGAAAAACAAAATGAAATGAATAACTACACTAACTGCAATATACAATAAACATGTATATGTAAATTTAAATCATTTATTTAATATGTATATGAATATTATTTTAGCAAGTGCTAGGAACAGGCCTTCTTTCTTGTCTTCCATCATTGTGAGCTTTCCCTTCCCCCACAGTACTGCAGATTTACCCAGCCCCTGAGTTCAAATCCCAGGCCCGGCAGAAAAAATGGCGTGTATACAACACCAAGTAGCCTAATAATTGTTTAAATATTTTTAATGTATATATGTACATATTCATTTATGTATTACATATTTTTATTTTGTCAAGCACAGGGCTTGAACTCAGGGCATGGCAACTCTGCCTAAGTTTTGATCACTCTAGGCTGGGTTGCAGCCACTGGACCCACAGCCGAACCTCGGTTGTGGGCCTCAAAGGATGACAGGAAAAATAAATAAATAAAACGACACAGAAAAAAAACCAGTAACTTGCAATGGCTGCCGGTTTTACATTTGTTTTTTTTTCAAGGTGACCATCCTGGGTCTAAATGACAGGGCTGAAAAAAGTGTTGGTAACCTGGCATTGATGAAGGCTGTCAGACTTCCAGAGAAGCCATGGGCCAACACGACAACATAGGCATTGTGTTCGAAGTCGGGTCCTGACCCCAACCAATGGAGGGAGATCCTAAGAGTCTCGTTCCTATTCATAGGAATACCGATGGAAAGATATGAATGTCAAGGTTGAATTACTTGTTCCTGAATGATACTAGCATAAAATTAGAGAGGGATTTTAGGAGGCTGATGGATTTTAATGAATATTTTTGACACATTAAAAAATACTATTAATTACATGGACACAATAGTTTCGGGACAGTGGTCGATATAATTAATAATTCATTAAGGATGAAAACAGTAATATTAATTACATGGAGGCATAATAAATACCCAAGAATTGGTACGAATGTAGCCTATATAAGTAAATAATGTATAGACATCTCTGGCACTCTATAAAGATCTATATTTATTTGAGTACTACCATCTGCATGTCCATCTGTTCTTGTTCTGTAAACCCCTGGGGCTCAATCTCAGGTGCTAGGAACTGCTTGTTGGCTCCATATGCCCCAGGCTGGCGTGCTGACACTCACTCATTCATGAATTGGGCCTTGTAGGCTGTAAGTTCAGATGCCAGCACTAACAAAAATTGAATCATGCAGTAAGACACAGGGTGACACATGTTTTCTTTTTCTGTGAAAGTCCTGGGTGTCAGGTGTGAAGTTTCATACATAGGCAATTCTATATCCTACGTAATAAATGTAGTAAATATTCCATGTGTTATAGCAGTCAATAAAATAAATGGTAAATGAATAAAAAAATAAAATGAATAACTACACTAAGCACAATTTGGAGTCAACATACGGGGCTCAATCTCAGGGCATGGGCACTACCTGGCAGCTGAATTGGCTAGTGGCTGCTGTGCTGGCAGTCACCCATTCATGAACTGAGACTTCTTTGCCCTGAGTGTAGATCTAAGCCCTCCCAAAAATGTAATCTTGTAGTGAGAAGCCGAACATGACACATGTTTTCCTTTTCTGTGAAAGTGTTCGGTGTCAGGTAGGATATATAATTTGGATATTAATCTATATGCTATGTAATATGATGTAATAAAGTTAAAAAACATCATCGGTAGAAGAATTGCCACTACAGTAAATGATAAACAGATTGAATTAGTAGTGAATCATTCTAGGATAAAATTAGACGCAATAAGTGTAGGATGTGCACTAAGTTTAGTATTTTATTAAGCATGAACAGAATAAAAATTACATGGAGTCATAATTAAATAACTAATAATATATAGACATTGGTCTCATTCTATGGAATATCTAATTATATGTATGGATATATGTACATATATGATAAACAATTATAGGATATTGAGTAATTATCAATTAATGCTTTATTAATTGTTAACTGGGACACATCATTAAATGGAGACATAATTTAATACCTAAGAATTGGTAGCAATATTATCTATAATTTAATAATATGCAGAATTCTCTTTTTCTGTATATAATATTTATATATAGCAATCTCTATTTACACCTCGTTCCCTCCAGAGGCTCGAGGGTTGAGTGCTCTCATAGTAAGCACAAAGCCCTGGGTTTGATTCCTCAGTGCCACAAAACAGAAAATTCAGAAGTTCTGCTCTTTCAATCAATTGAGTGCTAGCCTTGAGCACAAATGTTTAGGGACAGTGTCTAAGCTCTTACTCAAGCCACAGGTCTGATGCCAAAAAAAGGTAGGATATTCTAACTGCTTAATAAAATATTAATTAAACTTAGTGCACATCCTACACTTATTGCTAATTACAGAGCAATCTAGGAGTCTGGTGCTGACAGCTGCCACCTAACCTGACTTAGCCACATGTAAACCGCTTCAACCCAGCTCCACGAGTTATCCAGGTCGTCCTGGCTTATGCCTGTCACCCTAGCTGCTCAGGGACTTCAAAACCCAGTCCTGGCAGGAAGTCTGAGAGACACCTCAAAATGTGGCTCCAAGTGGTAGAGCTTTGAGTTCAAGCCCCATGGCTAACACCCCAGAAAAACACCCCTCTAAACCATTAGATGTGAACTTGTATGGTTTGTAAATTTTCCTCAAAGAATGGTGATACTGATGAAAGCACCATAATTCTAATGACAGCTTGTGGAATGGAGCTATGTGCTGAGTCCTCCATAGGTTGCCCTGTTCTGAGTCCTGCACAGGGTGCTATGTGCTGAGTCTTTCACAGGATGCAGTGTGCTGAGTCCTGCATTGGGTGCTGGGTGCTGAGTCTTTCACAGGATGTTGTGTGCTGAGTGGTACAAAGAGTGCCATGTGCTATGTCCTTAACCGGGTGCATTCTTACATCTTTTCTATGTAAGAGCCCCATAACAGATAATTATACAGACAAGAATATTGAGGTTCAAATAGGTCCCCATGTCAGGGACAAAATTATGTATTACTGAAGACTCGTGAGTTGTCTACAGCAGAAAATGGCTTGGTTTGGTTTTTTCTTGGTCATGAACCTTGAACTTGGGGCTGAGGCACTGACCCTTACCTCTTGGGCTCATGGCTAGCACTCCACCACATGGATCCATGGACCCCCTTGCAGCAGAGGCCATGGCCAAGGGGTCAGTAGCTGAAGTCTGTCATCCTGCCTTCTTGGGAAGCTGAGTTCTAAAGGTCTGGGTTCCAAACTATCTCACACACAAAAGGTACCATGAGACTATTATCTCCAATTCACTACTAAGAACCTGAAGGGGAAGCTGGGTGCTTGAGGTCATGTCAGTTATCCTACCTACTCAGGAGGATGAGATCTGAGGATCATAGTTCAAAGCTAGCCTAAGCAGGAAAGTCCTTGAGAAACTTAGCTCCAATGAACCACCAGAAAACCGGAAGAAACTCTATGACTCAAGGGGTAGAACACAAGAATTGAGCTGAAGAGGTCAGGGACAGCACCAAGGCCAAGACTTCAACTCCTTTAATCGACAACAACAACAATAAAAAAAAGACAGAAATAAACTAACAAAGCTGAAGTAGAGGGCTGGGAGTGTGCCTTAGTGGTAGAATGCTTTTCATATATGAAATCGTGGGCTTCATTTCTCAGGACCACATTACTAGGACAAAGCCTGAAGTGGCTCTGTAGCTCGAGTGGGAGAGGGATATCATTATACAAGAGGTATAGTGCTCAGATCAGGAGGTCAAGCTTCAAGATTCATGTATATGTGTGCATGCACACTCACACCCGTGCACACACACAACGTGGTGTGTACACATACACACACACATACATCACAGACCAGATGTGATGTTGTTACACAAAATGGTAAAGTACTGGGCTTCTGCACTGAGCTCATGGTCAGCACCCAGCCCTGTGTTCAATCCCAAAACCTAGCCACCCAGGGGCCAACTAGGAGAAGTCAAAGGTTTCAAAACATGATGAGCTTCACCAGTCCTACATGACAGGAAGATTTGTGATATCCAACATGTGCTTGGATTTCCCAAGCTTCTGGAAACATAGGAGAGGCATCATAGGCCCAACATTGCCTGCAATGAATCGTGTCATTATGTTCAGTGCCCTAGTTGTCTGCCCTTCAGCAGACAACTGAATTATATTGAGCACTGTAACTGATCACCATACTATAGTCTCACAAAGGCAGGATAAGTGCACAGAACTTGGCCTGCCATGGGAGGGGGCACAAATGAAAGTCTCCTGTTAAAACAGAGCACTGGGGAGAGAGATAGCTAAGGGTATAAAGAGGAATTATTTTTTGTGACCTTCAGAGCCCGCCCACACTCAGACTCACTAACTGGCCCTGATGGAGTTGTTTGTTACCCAGCTGTACAGGAGTGAGGGCTTTTTTGTGCCTGTCCAGACAATGAGATAGTCTTCCTCCAGCAGGCCTGTGATGCAGAGAAACCCTTAAGTTACAATGTGAACAGTGAAGGGAGCCCTGGAACATGCACTATCTTGAAAGAAGTCTGTTATGAACTCATTGTACTGAATACAAATTTCCTAGGTTGGTGCGATTCATCTTAGCTACTCTGGATTTTCACCTATAAGAATACAATACAGAGATAAAGACAGGCTCTTTTTGAGGGGACAGGTCCTAGGGTAGAAGTATGAGCCTATACACGGTCCCTGAGCTCCTCTTGCTCAAGGGTAATGCAATAAGCTTGAGTCACAGCCCCACTTCTGGGTATTTCTGTGATCTCTTAGAAATAACTGTGTTATGGATTTTCCTACACTGGTTGGATTCAAACTAAGTTTCTCCACATCTCAGCCTCCTGAGGACCTAGGATTACAGACAGCAGCCACTGGAACCTTTTTTCTTCTCTTCTTCATTTTTTAATCTGGACAATCTGACTTCTTAATGGTCATTCCCAAGGTTTTAATTTATAAGTAAACTACCCAATGTTCTTTACAGCTGGTTTCCCTGAGAAGGATTTTCCCTCCTCATCTTCCCCTCTGGTCACAGGTTCGAGGCCAAAAGTGAGAAATGAGTGTCACAGGATTTGGGAGCAAATATCCACAGTACATGCCAGTTCTGTTACTTAGCATTGAGCTGCTGTGAATTTACTGTCTCAGGATATGAGGACCGAAAGCTGGAGCAATCCTCATACACTCTGCATTGCTCCTTTAGCCTATAAAGTAATCTAATAATTATGAGTGCTTTGTGTCTCCAAGTGTCTAGAACACACTAGTAGCCTCTTCATGTGAAGGGTTAAAGTTTTGAGGCAGTGACCGCTTGTTCCTTGTTTCTAGCAGAGCAACATATGGTGGTAATCCAAACACCTGGTTGGTTGTGTGCCTTTATAAACCCTGCAAATCTTTAGCTCGGGGTTCTCCTCCTAGGCTCCACTGTGTTGGAGTGTAGGATGAGACCCGAGCTGCTGCCCATTTAAATAAAACCTTAAAACAGCTGTAAAGTCTGACTCTCGATGGTCTTCTTGGTGGGGATCCTGCCACCTGGGTATAACATAATAGTGGGGGCTTGTCCGGGATCCCCCCAAAGACCTCCGAGATCTCAGACTCCAAAGGTAAAACAGCGCTGTCTTTATTAATTTGTCTTGTCCTGTCATTTGTCAGTTTTACTTTCATTTTCCTTTGTGAGGATGGCCACTCTGATTTGTAAAGGGTTGTTGAAGCAGGTGCCCTTTCACCACAACCCTGGAGGAACTAAGAGATGTCCAAGATCCTCTTGTGGGGCAGGGGTCCTTGGAACCCTGCCATGTGGGTCAGGGGTCCTTGGAACCCCGCTGTGTGGGGCGGGGGGGGGGGGTGGCCCTTGGAACACCACCGTGTGAATTGTGGGGCAGCGGAGGTTGGTTCAGTGTTGGGCCAGAACTGACCAAGAGGGCCTCCTAAGAGAGGCCCAACTCGCCCACTGTGGCTCTGCTCCTTCTGCTGTGTGGTGTGGGTGTGGAACCACCATGACAGTAGTCAGTGGACCAATTTGGGAGATCTCCACTTTGTAAGCTTTTTTTTGTAACTGTCAGGCCTGCATGTGTTTTGTTTGTACTGTTTATTGTTTTTTGGACTGTACGTCTGACAGGACTGGAAACCATAGGCACCACTCCATTTAGCCCCCTAGACTTACAAAAAGAAACTGAGACACAGGGAAAGAAAAGGTACCCCCTGGGTTTTCAGGGAGATAACTTGAAAGAAGAAATGTTTCCTCCCCCATACTCTCCTTTCCCGGTTCCTTTTGCAGAACCTGAGAATGATCAAGAGGAGGAGGGAGCTATAGAACACTCGGCACCTGCCCTTAACGTTTCTGAGGAGCCAGTCACTCGAAGATGCAGTGGGATCAATCCCCCTTCTAATGCAGCTGTTTTTCCCTTATGCTCCATAGGTCCTGTGGATGTGGATGGTCAACAGCAACTCTAATATTGGCCATTTTCTACCAGTGATCTATACAATTGGCACACCCAAAATGCCCCCTTTTCTGAGAAACCCCAGGATTTAATTCGTTTGCTTGAATTTGTTCTCTTTACTCATCAGCCCACTTGGGATGATTTTAGTCCGCTTTTACAGGTCATTTTTACCACCGAAGAGAGAGACTGTATACAAGAAGCAGCCCGGAAACATATCCCTGGCACCAAAAGAGCACCTATTACGGATCCTGCCCTGATCACTGTCTATTTTCCTGAGATCTGACCAACATGGGACTACAATACAGTTGAAAGTAGGGAGTGACACTTGGTCTATCATCAGGCTCTGTTGGCAGGTCTCAAGGAAGAGACTTGCCAACCTACTAATATGGCCAAAGTTTATGATGTTATACAGGGAGGAAGTGAAAGTCCCGCAGCATATCTTGAGCAGCTCAGGGAAGCTTTTAGTCAATATACCCATATGATCTTGAGACCCAGGAGTCGGCTCAGATGATTATGTTTGCCTATATAAATCAAGCTGCACCAGACATAAAGCAGAAGTTGCAGGCTCTAGACAGACTTGGTGAAAAGTCTATTAGGGATCTAACAGCGGAAAAGGTTTACAATAAGAGAGAGAGAGTACCAAAGACAGGAAAGGAAGGACAGAGAATGTGAAATTGAGTGTGAAAAGAGTGACCAGGCCAAAGAAAAGAGGCCAGACTTGTTGGACTCACCACTATCGCACACCGAGCATACCTGGTTCACAGACGGCAGCAGTTTCATTTGAGATGGAAAAAGGTACGCTGGTGGAGCAGTTACCACAGACACTGAGATAGTGTGGGCAGAAGAACTCCTCCAGGGAATGTCTGCACAAAGAGAAGAACTAGTGGCACTAACAAAAGCCCTACAGATGGGAAAAGGGAAGAGACTAAACATTTACATGGACAGTCGGTATGCATTTGCCACTGTATATGTCCATGGAGCCATTTACCAAGAGAGGGGGTGTTGACAGCCGAGGGAAAGGCTATTAAAAACGAACAAGAAATTTTAAGGCTCATCCGTGCCTTATGGGAACCAGCAAATATTGCCATTATCTACTGTCCTGGCCATCGAAAGGTAACTGATTCAATAACCAAAGGAAATAACTTGGCCGATCAGGCAGCTAAGGAGGTGGATCTCCAGCCCAAAGCAGAAGTAGACCCAGGGCCCCAAGCTTTGCCTCCTGAGCCTCAGTACTCCCAAGAAGACTTGGAGTGGATAAAGAAAAATTCAATGGCCTATAAACCCCCAAACAGAGAAAGAAATAAAGACTGGGGGAAAACTGGTGAGAGAAAACTTATCTTGCCACAAAGATTGGGCAAGAGGATTCTTATGAGAATCCATCGGGTCTCTCACATGGGAACCCAAAGAATGGAGGACTTGTTCCTACACTCAGAAGTAAAAATCAGGCAAGGAAATCAACTCATTGAGGACATTGTTAAAAATTTTAAAGCCTGTCAGCTTACCAATGCCCCTAATCAACTGGTTACAAAAGGAGCTCGCCTCCATGAAGATAGGCCAGGTGTGTATTGGGAAGTAGACTTCACAGAAATTAAAACTGGAAAATTTGGATATAAAAATTTGCTAGTTTTTGTAGACACCTTTTCAGGATGGGTTAAAGCCTACCCAACAAAGCATGAGACTGGGCACGTCATATCTAAGAAGATCCTGGAAGAAATCCTACCAAGGTATGGCTTCCCATCCACCATCTGGTAAGACAATGAACCAGCCTTCGTCCCAAAAGTAAGTCAGGGAATAGCCGCGGCACTGGGGATGGATTGGAAATTGCACTGTGCTTATAGACCCCAGAGTTCAGGGCAGGTAGAAAGAATGAATCAGACTCTAAAAGTGACCTTAGCTAAATTGGCCTTTGAGACTGGCGCAGACTGGGTATCGCTGCTTCCTTTTACCCTGTTTAGAGTAGGAAATTCACCCTATCAGCTTGGCTTTACTCCTTTTGAAATAATGTATGGACACCTTCAACCCATTATCCCTATCCTTCAGACTGAATTGCTTGCTGATTTGGATGATATTGAATTTCTGTGTAAGCTTGTCTATTTACAGCTGGGGCATAAGAGGATGTGGCCCCAGCTTAGAGCACTATATGATTCTGCTTCTATTCCTACCCCCATTTGCTTACACCAGGGCACTGGGTGTTTGTTCGAAGGCAAAACCTGAGATCTCTGGAACCACTGTGGAAGGGACCTTACATGGTTCCACCCTTACATGGTGCTACTGGTGTGTAGCCTTGCTGCTACTGTGGCATTGCTGCTTGGATCCACTGCTCCCACGCCAGACTGGCTGACCCCTTTGCCCTGGACAAGCATAGAGAAACAGGGGAAGTCTCCAAGCATCTTACCCAACCAGTCTGCATACACCTCAAGAAAAGAAAAATGAACTGATTGTTATTGGTATAGTTGTTTAATAATATGGCTAACCCGTTCAAGATCAAGAGCTGTTGGAGTTCAGTTTAAGGCTGGAGCCACAAGATTATGTTCCAGGACCATAAGTCAAGGGGGGGAATGAAGGGTTAAAGTTTTGAGGCATTGACCACTTGTTGCTTATTTCTAGCAGAGCAACACATGGTGGTACTACAAACACCTGGTTGGTTGTGTGACTTTATATACCCTGTAAATCTTTACCTTGGGGCGCTCCTCCTAGGTGCTACTGTGTAGGAGTGTAGGACAAGGCCTGAGATGCAGCACGTTTAAATAAAACCTTACAACAGCTGTAAAGTCTGACTCTCGGTGGTCTTTTTGGTGGGGGTCCTGCGACTGCGGTATAACAATATTTCCATTTTTCTCTAGTACTCCTCGAAATTTAGACTAAGGGTTTGTGTGGAGTGGCTCCTTGGTGAATCCCTGAGGAAACCACTTGAAGTCTCCTCAGGAGAAAGCCATTCAAGTCAGCTGAGCAGGAGAGTCTCTGAGACTATTTTCTCCAATAAACCACCAGAGAACCAGAAGTAGAGCAGTGGCCCAGAGGGTAGAGCTCCAGCTTTGAGAGAGAAAACTGAGCAGGAGATACAATCCAGACAGTCAGGAAAGCCTGGGAATTGCTTATGTCCAATTAACTACCAGCTGGCGGGAATGGAGCTGTGGTGGTGGTAGAGCCTCAGCCTTGAGCAAAGCAGCTCAGGAACACATCGGCCCCTGAGTTTAAGCCCTGGGATGGCCGCAAAAAAATTCAAAAAGAGAAGGCCAAGTTTATGTATCAGTGCCCTACCTACTTATGTGTGTATGTAAATTACCTCCCCCATAGTGCAAACTCTGCTTTTATTTACTGGTTTATTTTTCAGATATGCTAATTGTACATACTGCATCATTCTCTTCATTTCAGGCCCATTGCTTTTCTCTTCCAGGGTTCTAGGCCTGTGTCTTTATATGATGCACACTGAAGCTTTCAGCAGCCTTTATTTACATTTTATCATGAGGGCAATGCAGGAACAATCACAAATCAGGCAGGGGAAGAGAAGATCAGGTCTCTTGGAAGTAACCGGTATTCAGAAAATTAAACTTGAGAACAAAAATGGTAGCATACTTATGCAAAAACTACCATTTGGAAAAAATGAAGGGGCTAGGAATATGGATTAACGAGAGAGTGCTTGCCTAGCATGCAAGAAGGCCTGGGTTCGATTCTTCAGGCACCCATACACATACAATGCCAGAATATGTGCTGTGGCTCAAGTAGCAGAGTGCTAGAGACAGTGCCCAGGCCTTGAGTTCAACCCAACAACTGGCAAAGAGATAGGTACCTAGTCAGGAAGGTAGGTAGATAGATAGAAAGAAAAAAAGAGAAAGAGAGAGAGAGGGAGAGAGAGAGAGAAAGAAGGAAAGAAAGAAAGAAAGAAAGAAAGAAAGAAAGAAAGAAAGAAAGAAAGAAAGAAAGAGAAGGAAGGAAGGAAGGAAGGAAGGAAGGAAGGAAGGAAGGAAGGAAGGAAGGAAGGAAGGAAGGAAGGAAGGAAGGAAGAAAGAAAGAAAGAAAGAAAGAAAGAAAGAAAAAAGAAAGAAAGAAAAAAGAAAGAAAGAAAGAAAGAAAGAAAGAAAGAAAGAAGGAAGGAAGGAAGGAAGGAAGGAAGGAAGGAAGGAAGGAAGAAAAGAAAGAAGGAAGAAAGCTGATAGATGAATCTGTTTTTGACATCAGAAGGAAAGAAGGGACCACTTCCCAGTCACGAGTCTTTCTGCAGTGTTCCAGGACTCCAGAATCACCTTCACACAAACGCAGATCAGGATGACTGTCTCTGTCCCACTTCTCAGGCAGCCAAGAGCCCCAGAGTCAAGAGGGCAGAGCCAGGGTCTAACTCAGATGCTTGGAGACAGAAGAGAAATGGCCCTGCTCCTCCTTGGACTGTGGGTTTGCATTAATGATGTGGAGAATGTAGTAAGGAGAATGGACTGGCAGAGATAGAAGGGCCTTCAAACCTGAAAAATGGAGAGTCAAAAACCCACACCTTAAGACCAGAGAGCAGGGTTTTCAATTCTGTTCCTCTCCTCTTCCCCACTAAACTGGCTCTCTATAGGTAACCTAAAGATAGCCTGAGGCTCCCTTCACCTGAGGGAGGAAATTTAATTAGTCATCGTTTGAAGAGACTGAGAGAAGCCTGACCCTGCTGTAACTCTAACAAATGTTTCAGGTTTCTCCCATTGCTGGCTGTGCCTGGAATGAATGAAGTGGTTTTGCAGCTCACTTCCCTGTTGAGTGTGTACATTCGGCCTCCTAATCCTGCAGGCCTAGTTCTCTGCACCTGGCCTGGCTTTTGAAACTGTTTGCTGTGCTTCAAATACAGTGTTACTCTCGAGTTCTTCCTCCTAACAGAGCTAGGGCTTGGATCCTGAGAATTTCATTTGAACCCCGATTGGGTCAATAATATTTCTTTCCTTCTTCTGTAGCTCAAGAACTCCAAGAACATTTAGAGTGCAAGTAACTTCTCATCACCAATCGAAACACAGGAATTTCTTGAGCATCTGACCTTTCAGAACAGGAAGCCAGAATGTCCTAGACTTCCCTGCCTTGGCTGGTTTCCCCCTGTGATAGAGACCTCAGCCTTCTGAGTTAGGGTGATGGGTGTAAGCTATTGGTTCGCTGCTAGGGTCAGAACTGTAATGATCTTGACAATACAAGTCAACTGCTTATCACAAAGGGCTTGGGGAGCATATTAAGCCTTTCAACAATGTGCCTTTCAGAACCTTGTAGGACACAAGTTTATAATGCTAGAATCTGAGAAGCTGGGATTATGGATTGCTACACTTGAACCTTGAGGGCTGACTCCAATTCTGGTGTACATCAGCATTCATTTTCCAAACCATATTCTCATAAATAGCAAATAGGTAAATTACTTTGATTATCCCTCACTCTTTTTCCAGTGTGTGTCTCAAACTGAAGCCTGGGCACTGTCCGTGAGCCCTTCAGCTCAAGGCAAACACTCTACCACTTGACCCACAGTGCCACATGGGGTTTTTTGATGGTTCATTGGAGGTAAGAGTCTAACAGGCTTTCCTTCCCTAGGCTGTCTTCAAACTGTGATCTTAAGATCTCAGCCTCCTGAGAAAGTAGGTTTCCAGAGCCACTGGAATCTGGCGTATTGTTTTGCCAGACCTGGGGCTTCAAATTAGGGCCTGGGTACTGTCTTTGAGCTTCTTTTTCTCAATGCTAGCACTCTACCACTTGAACCACACCACAGCTTCTGGCTTTTTCTGAGTATGTGGCACTGAGGATTCAAACCCTGGCATTCAAGCATGTTGAGCAAGCTCTCTACCACTAAGCTACATTCCCAGCCCCAACCTTACGATTTTATCCCTCAACTTGCCTGTCCACAAGAAAAGGCTTCTGAGTATAAATCATCTAAACAAATCCCTATAGGAAGGAATAAGACAAAGCTCATACTGGGGACAGCCTCTAACCATGTGATGACTTGACAAATGCCTCGATTTAATTATGTATCATGTTTCAACACTTAACAAAGTATTAATGAAAATGAGTCAATGTACTGAATTATTGTGTATAATTTTATAATATATGTACACAACATAATAAATATTATGTGTATAATAATACTAAATAAATAAACAATTAAATGAATAAAAAAATTAAATACAAAATCAATAATAATCATAGTATGAAATAAACATACATATGTACCTATATATCTTATATTACACATGTATACAAATATTTTTTTCAATTGCAGGGCCTTAACTCAGGCCCTGGGAACAGTAGCTTGAAAATCTTTCCCTCAGGGACAAGGAGATTAGCCTTCACCCAAGATGCAAAAGAGTTACTTAGACAGTGAGCTCAAATCCCAGCAATGGCAGAAATACTGACCCCAGTTCCAAGACAGTGACTTAATATTTGTAACAGAAACAGTTACGTTTATTCAGTTCCAAACTGAACACTGAAAAAAATCAGTGTAGAATTTTGTACAGCTATTCAGACATCCATCCCTTACCCCCAAAGTGCTTCTTGAGCACTACATCATTTTTTGTACGTTTTTCATTTAAAAATGTTGTACAGTGGGGTCACAGTTACATGAGCAAAGTAATGAGTACATTTCCTATTGAGCATTGTTGCCTCCTCATTTGTTTTTCCCCTACCATCCCTTCCCTCCCATCTTCACAACTAACTTCCCTGCTGAGGTCAGTGACTTAATTATTTATTTTTGGCTTGGCATGGGGTTTGAACTCAAGTAATGGCAACTCTGAGCCTTCCATCACATTGCTACGGATTCATCAAGACTCTGAGTTCAAATCCCAGGCTAGGAAAGAAAACTGGAAGAAATTCCAAACCAAGGAGCTTTATTATTTCAATTTAGTTAGTTAGTTGGTTAATTAATGAAATAATTAGCTAATTAATTTTGCCAACTACGGGGCTTGAACTCAGGTCATGACACCTCTGACTCAGCTTCACTCGCCCTAGGATGGGGTGCAGCCTCGGGACCCAAAGCTGATCCTGGGACCCTCAGCCCAGAGGGTTTGCAGGAAGAAAAAAAAAGCACAAAAAGTGGGGAGCTGTAGAGGGCTCAGGGTTTTACAAGTTTTTCCTTGCATAGTGACCATCCTGGGTCTGAATGACATGGTTTCAAAGTGGACCTGCCCTGCCATTGCTGATGGCTGGCAGGCTATCAGGGAAGCCATAAGCCAACATGTCAACATAGGCTCTGGGTTCAAATCCTAATCCTTACACACTAATGGCAGGAGATCACAAGAGATTCATTCATATGCATAAGAATACAGATTGAAAGAGTAGTTCATGCATTTGTCTAGTCTAAAATTGGATGCAATAATCCTAGGATGTTGATTGATCTTAATTAATAGTTTATTAAGCATGAAAAGAATAATATTTTTTCAATGGAGATATAATAAATACCTAAAAGTTGGTAGGAACGTAGTAGATGTTATTCAGTCATAGATAGACAGCTCTGGAACTCTTCAACAATATATATTTATTTGTATACCACCTTCTGCCTATCCATGTATTGCTGTTTTGGTTAAACTTGGGGCTTGATCTCAGTGCATGGGAACCACCTGATAGCTTCATAGGCTAGAGGCTTCTGTGCTCACACTCATCCAATCATGAATTGGGCCTGCTAGGCCCTGAGTTCAGATCCCAGCACTGCCAAAAATTTAATCTTTGAGTAAGAAGCTGAGTGTGATATATGTTTTCCTTTTCTGGGAGTGTCCAGGGTGTCAGGCATGATGGATAGTATGTGATATGATGTTAACAATGTAATAAATGGTATAGGTGTCATGAAAGTCAATGAAATAAATCGTAAATAAATGAATAAAAAAGAAATAAAATGAATGACCACACTAAACGTGATATGGACTGAACATCTGTATGGAAGTATAAATCCTACCACACCAAACACGGTATCTACTGACCATTTGTATGGAAGTATAAATCCTATCTTTAAAATGTATATACAGAGTATGTTTTCCATGCCTGAGGCTTGAATTCAGCCCACCCCCATGAGAAAGCAATGGCGGGAAATCCTGAGATACAGGAAAAGTCATGGAATGCGATTGATATAATCGAATAAGTTGTTAATGCATGATGTGACTAGGAAATGATAGGCAAGACTCATGGGGTATCACTTATTTGTAAAGCAGTGTTGATTAAGCATGACAATAATCATCACAGTCATGAAATGAAGGCATCTGGAAAGATACAAAAATCAGTAGACACATGGTAGATTGGATTCCATCACAGGTTATCATCTCTCCTACTCTATACAATTGTGTACTTATTTGCATACTACCTTCAACTTATGAATGGATGACTGCTGTGTGCCCTCCCCCCACACCCTCACCTGGGGGTCCATCTCAGGTCCTGGGAATGGCCTTACTCCTTAGTGGCTCACAGACTGGTGTGCTCACATGGACCCATTCGTCAATTGGGTCCGCTGGTCCCCGAGTTGAGATCCCAGCAGTGCCAAAAGATTCATCCTGATGTCAGAAGCCAATTGTTGCACCTGTGTTCCTTTCCAGTGCAAGTCCTGGGTCTCAGCTAGGATGGAGAATGCATGGGCCACCCTGTGGCCACGGAAATAGCTTGTTTTCATGTGAGCCCAGTTATACCTGTCATCATATACTGAAGAAAATACACAATACATCCATGAATAGCATACAAAATAGAATAACTACACTAAATGCACAATGCAGTCCACACATAGATTTGAGTATACATCCCATGTTTAAATGATGCATTCAGGACAATTGTGGCCCCCCCTGGGGCTCGATCTCTGTTCCTGGGAACCGACCAGCTCCTTAGTGGCTCACAGTCTGGTGCGGTCACGTGGACCCATTGGACAGTTGGGCCTCCTAGGCCCAAAGTTCAAATCCCAGCACTGTCAAAATTCACCCTGATGTGAGAAGCCAGTCATTGTACCAGTTTTCCTGTGCTGTGCAAGTCCTGGGTCTCAGCTAGGATGGAGAATGTATACAGAACTCTATACTCATGGGAATAGTTTGTCATCCAGGTCACCACAGTTATATCTGTTATCCTATACTCAAGAAAATACACAATACATCAATGAATAAGACACAAAATAAAAGAATGACTACACCGAATGCAAGATGCTGCCCATCCATGTATGGAAATATAGATCCTCTGTTTAAATGATGAATTTATGACTATATTGGCCCCAACCAGGGCTTCATCTCAGGTCCTAGGAATGGCCTACCTCCTTAGTGCCTCACAGGCTGGTGTGTTCACCGTGACCCATTCACCAATTGAGTCTGCTAGGCCTTGAGTTCAAATCCCAACACTGCCAAAAGATTTACCTTGATTTGAGAAGCCAATCGATCCCCCTGTTTTCCTGTCCAATGAAAGTACTGGGTCTCAATGAGGATGGAGAATTCTATATAGATAACTCTGTAACCATTCGAATGGGTTGTTATCCAGGTCAGCATAGTTACATCTATCACCATACTCAATAAATTACACAATACATCCATGAATAAGACACAAAATAAAAAGAATAACTACACTGAATGCAAGATGCATACCACACTTGTAGGTAAAGAGAGATCTTATGTTTTAAAAAGGCGGGCTTGTTATTTTGTCCAGTGCTGGGGCTTCAAATCAGGCCCTGGACCAGGCCTGACATTGTAGTATTCAAGGATGGTGAGATTTCCCTTCCCCCAAAGTGCAACAGAGCTACCCAGACGTCAGTTCAAATCCCAACACTGACAAAAGATTCATTCTGTTGTCAGAAGCCAGTCGTTGAACATGTTTTCCTCTCCTGTGAAAGTCCTGAGCTTCCACTAGGATGTAGAATGCATAGGCAACCCTATAATTATGGGAACAGGTTGTCATCCATGTCCGCATAGTTATACCTGTCACCATACTCAGTAAAATACAAAATAACTCCATGAATTCGACACAAATTAAGAAGTGCACCAAATGCAAGATGCTGTCCACACATGTATGTAAATATAGACCCTATGTTTAAATTATGAATTCATGACTATCTGGACCTCCCTGGGACTTGACGTCAGGTCCTGGGAATGGCGTATCTGCTTCGTTGCTCACAAGCTGGTGTCCTTACCTTGACCCTTTCCCCAGTTGGGCCTGATAGGCTCTGAGTTGAAATCCCAACACTGCCAAAAGATGAATCCTGGTGTGAGAAGCCCATCGATTCACCTATTTTCCTGTCCTGTGAGAGTCCTGAGTCTCAGCTTGGATGGAGAATACATAGGAAACCCTATAGCCAGGGCAATATGTTGTCTTTCATGTAAGCACTGTTATATTTGTTACCTTACTCAGTAAAATACACAATACTTACATAAGACAGAAAATAAGGAGAAAAAGTACTCCAAAGGCAAGATGCTGTCCAAACATATATGTAAATATTGATCATATGTTTTAATTATTAATTTATGACTATCGTGACCCACACTGGGGATCAATGTCAGATCCTGGGAATGGCCTAACTCCTTTGTTGCTCACAGGCTGGTGTGGTCACTTTGAACTATTCACCAATTGTTCCTGCTAGGCCCTGAGTTCAGATCCCAGCACTACCAACAATTGGATCATGCAGTAAGAAACCAAGTGTGAAACATTTTTCCTTTTCTTTGAGAGTCCTGGGTGTTAGGCATGATGGAGAACACGTCTACAAATTTAGATTCCATGTGATAGGATGTCATCAATATAAATAAAGGGAATGGGTGTCATCATAGTAAAATCAATGGTAAATAAATGAATAAAACAAAAAGTACAAGGAACAACCACACCAAACGTGTATGGACTGAACATCCATAGGTAAGTACAAATCCTGCATTTTCAATGTATATAAATAGTATGTTTTCCAAGGCTGGGGCTTGAATTTTGGCTTAGAGTACAGGCCTGACTTTCTTATCTTCAAGTTCGGTGAGCTTGCCCTTCTAACACAGTGCTGCAGATTTACCCAGAACTTGAGTTCAAATCCAAAGCCTGGCAGAATAAACGGGGTGAATTGCAAGCCAGGGAGCTAATTTCTTTTAATTATTTTTTGCTCAGTAGGGGGTTTGAACTCAGGTTGTGGTAACTCTGCCTCAGCTTCGACACCCTATCTGGGGTGCAGCCACTGGACATACAGTAGATCCTGAGATCCTAGACCCCAAAGCCTTGTGTGGCAAAAATGTATGGAAAAAATGCAGCGAGATGGCCTTTTTATGTTTTCTTCCTTTGCACGGTGACACTCCTGGGTCTAAATGACACTGTTGCAAAGGGTACTTCACCTTGCATTGCTGAAGGTTGTCAGACTATCGAGGAAGTCATAGGTCCACGTGGCAATGTAGGCCTTGATTTCAAATCCTAGTCCTGACACCAATCAATGGCAGGAGATACTAAGAGACTCGTTCCCATCCATGGGAATAACAAGGTAATATTATCAATGTCACAGTTGAATGAGTTGATGGTGAATGATGCTCCTATAAAATTAGACAGCATCATTTCAGAAGACTGATTTTATTTAATATTTATGAAGCATTAAGATAATACTATTACTTACAGAATGTAAAAATTTCAGGATATTGATTGATTTACTTAATAGTTTGTTAAGAATGAAAACAATAACATTAATTATATGGAGGCATTATAAATACCCAAGAATTGGTAGGAATGTAGTCTATATAAACGAATAATGTATAGACATCTCTGGCACTCTATAAAGATATATATTTATTAGTGTACTACCATCTGCATGTCAACCACTGGGGCTCGATCTCAGGTACTCAGAACTGCCTGTCAGCTCAATTTGCCACAGGATGCCAGGCTGACACTCACCCATTCATGAATTGGGCCTTGTAGGCTGTGAGTTCAGATGCCAGCACTCCCAAAAAATGAATCATGTAGTAAGAAGTTGATGCTGACACGTTTTCCTTTTCTGTGAAAGTCCTGGGTGTCAGGAAGGACGTGCAATACATATGCAAACCTATATCCTATGTAATCAATGTAATCACTGTTCTATGAGTCATAATAGTCAATAAAATGAGAAGTCAATACATGAATAAAACAAAAAATAAAATACATAACTACACTGAATGCAATATAGAATCAACATATGTATATAAATATAAATCATATATTTAAAATGTACACAAATAGGATGTTTTCTAGTGGTGGGCATCGATTTCAGGCCTAAGGAACAGACTTTGAATTTCTTGAATTCAAGGAGGCAAGCTTCCCCTTTCTACACAGTGCAACAGCAGGGATACCTAGGCCATCAGTTCAAATTCCAGTCCTGGCAGAAAAAAAAAATAGCATCTCCATGCTATGTGATGCCCAATTCGTAGGTATTTCATTTGGCCTCCATTTAATGAATGTGATTGTTTAAATGCTTCATAAAGTATTAATTAATATTGACCAGAGTCCTATAATGTAATTGTGTATAGTTTTATCCTCAAATCATTCAAGTACTGCCCATTTAATCATGATATACATCACATTCCTTTGGTAGTCATATGAATAGTAATGAGTTTCATAGGATCTCCTGCCATTTGTTGGTGGTTGGACCAGGATTCAAACGGTGGGCTCCAGCTCCTACCACTTCAACCTGAGGATAGGGAACTCACAGGTCTGTCCAAGAACATCAGCAAAACCAATGATTAGCCAGGCATCAGTGGCTCTCAGCAGTCCTCCTTAAAACTTACAAGGTTGTGAAAGGAGGATCATGGTCAAAGACACCCTAGACAGAAAAGCCCTTGAGACTCCTGTCGAACTAGTGCCAACAAAGCCAGAAGTAAAGCCATGTGGCTCCAGTGGTAGAGAGCTAACTTTGATCAAAAGCAACTCACAGATTGTGCCCAGATCCTGAGTTCAAGGTCTGGGAACAAACATACATAGACAATAATCTGTGCTGCCATCCGGCTAAAGCAGGTCACCCTCTTGTCCCCAACTGGCATGGACAGAGTTACCTGGGAAATGGACTGCGTCATTTTGACTCCGCCCATTCTGCCTGCATCACACGATTCCAGCCACACCCCCATTGTTTCATGGTTCTTTCTGACCAATAGGATACAAGAATGGTGGCCACACCCACATTCCATGCCGACCAGTAGCACCATGATTCCCTCTGTTTGTTGACACCACTACCAGCAGTTGAGGAAGGTAGAGGTGGCTGAATGGTGAGCAAGATACTCGAGGCCTAGGAGGAAAGGCCTTCCTCAGGCCCATCATGTGCCCCCTCCCCCACTTCCCCATGGAGCAGCATTTCTAACCTGGTGCTGTGGGCTCAGACCCATGGTTTCCTCAGGCAATTGTGCAATGGTGTGCCACGAGCCAGTTTGCGGCCCTGACCTGGTCCTGGCTCCCCTGTCCTCTGCTCAGGGCCTGAGTGTTTGTCATGCCTCTGCCATTGCTGCTTGCCCCACCTGTAGCAGCTGCCAACAGCTTCTGCCAGCAACAAATGTGAGTGGCTGCCACAAATCCCTGCACCCTGCACCACATATCCCCTCCTCTCTGTCCCAGACCCGCGCCTCCCCTGTGCCCCACAGTCTGGTCCACGCCCTGCCACAAATGTGCCCCAGGGGTGGGGGTGGGTGTTGACCCGAGGATCTCACCCCCATCTCTAGCGCCTAGTGTCCCAGGAAATGGGGAGATATATGGCTGGGTGAGGAGTGGGTGCCAAAGATCCCCTGGCGTGGAGTAGTGGGAGCCACAGTGCCACAAATCTGCACCCTTCCTCTCCCTGGTGAAAACCCGGTGGCTTTAGTCAGAGGTGGGGAGGAGCATGTCTACACCTGCCTTCTGGGGTCTTTTTCTTTTTTTCTGGGGATGGGAGGTGTTGGATGCAGAAGATAGACACCCTTGCTGTGTGAGCCCTTGTGTTCTGTGTTCGGTCAACCTTTCACCTGAAGACAGAGAGACAGAGAGACACATAGAAAGAGACATAGACAGAGAGACAGAGAGAGAGAGATAATCTTTTTCCTTGTACAGCCTGACTGTGCTCAGGTGAGTGATCAGTTGGCAAATTGCAGGTGCTGCATGGATGAGTCTTCTGTCACCGGTCTAGATGTGTGTGTGTGTGTGTGTGTGTGTGTGTGTGTGTGTGTGTGTGTGTGTGTTTGTGTGTGTGTGTGTGTGTAGAATTGGGTTGTAACAAGGAGGCAGAATGCTTTGGTAACTTCTACCTGCTATCTTTGAGGCATGTGTGGGCTTCACAGCTGAGGTCTGGGGGCCTGGAAAGGTGAGAGGCTTGAAGGGGACACAGCACTGTTAAATTACAAGAACAAGGGATCTGTGTGCAATGGAGCTGGGTACTCCCTTGAGCCTGATTGGTGGCAGTGGGAGATTTGGAGGACCTGGGAGTGTGGCCTGCAGGGGATGGCTTCCCAGGGTGACAGAGAGCATGACCAACACTTAGTAAGGATACGAGTTCTGCTAGTATGGAGCGCAACAGCATAGGTCAGACTCTGGGTCTTCTCATCATGACATCTGATGGGCGAGACCAACCCTATCTTAAATCTTGAGCTGTGATCTTCAGATCTCAGCCTCCTGAGTACCTAGGATTATAGGCATGAGCCTCTGGCCCTGGGACTCTGGTTCTTTTTGGTATATTAGGGTTAGACCTAAAGACCTTAGGCTTGCCAGTCAGGACTTCTACCATGCAAGTCAAGCATTTCTGTCTTGGGCATTTCTGAGATGGAGAATTAATATATGTTCAGGCTGGGCTGGATCATGATCCTCCTATCTGTGACAGGCATGAGCCACCAGGCCCGGTCTTCTGTAGTTGGGATGGTAGACATGTAGCACCACGCTCAGTCATTAGTTTAGATGGATTGTCCCAAACTCAGTCCACGGCAGCCGATTCTTGACCAGAGGTGAAGCTCTGGGTTGGGCCTCAACCATTGGACTTCAATCTCCTCATGGTACAGTTGAGGAAACAAGGGATTAATACAGAGGGATCTCTGGAGCAGGGACAGGCACAGAGGGAGGGGCCATCTGATCCTGTTCTTGGCAATTCTGTGACCATATGATAGGAAGATTCCCAGAAAGATCTCAGATGGTGTGTGTTATTAATGGTGAAACAGGTGTAGGATTATGAAACAAAACATGGCTCTCTTTCTTTATTACCCTATCCCCATGAGTAACGGGATCCTTCATTTTGTTCACTTTGAAGCTGGGGAAACTGAGGCACAGAGAAGCCAGGTGACCTACTAATGACTCCTAGCTGACAGGAAGCTCGGCCTGACTTCTCTGCCATGCTCCTTAGGACAATGGGTGCTATTCAGTCCACTTCTTGTGGTGGGAAGTCCACTTCTTTTCAATCATGGGGCTTGAACTTTGGGCCTGGGGCAGCTCCCCGAGCTCCTCAGCTCAAAGCTAGCACACTACCACTTGCGTCACAGCACCACTTCCAGTTTTCTGGTGGTTTTTGGAGATAAGAGTTTCACAGGTGTTCCTGCCGGCTGGCTATAAACCACGATCTTCATATCTCAGCCTCCATTGTACTTAGGATTATAGGCTTGAGCCACCGGCACCTGGCTTAAGTGTAATTCTGACCTTCTTTCTTTCTCTTTCTCTCTCAGGAACTGATTCAATGGGTGCTGGAGGAGGTGGCCCAGCATCCCCATATGGTTGGTACCAAGGTGGCCCTCTCATTCTGGAGGTAGACTGTGGGTCAGGCTCTGTCTTGCTCACTCTGTTGTACCAGCTCCATGAGGTAATTCCCTCTGTGCCCTGGCTACACTGTGACAGTAATCCATTGTCCAACTAGCCTTACTGGACTCAGTACTGTGTTCAATGCTCTTTTCTAGCAAAAATTTCTGGTTAAAATTATGATACATAGTTACAGAATGAAAATGTAATGCCATCTTAAGAAAGTCATTTAGGGTTCTGGGAATGTGGCTTCATGGTATGGTGATTGCCTAGCATGCATGAAACCCTGGGTTCAATTCTTCAGTACCACATAAATTGAAAAGGAAACACTGGAAGTGGTCCTGTGCCTCAAATGGTGGATGGTTAGCCTTGAGGGAAAAAAAAAGCTCAGGAATAATTCCCAAGCGCTGAGTTTTAGCTCCAGGACTGCCAAAACAACAACAGCAACAACAACAACAACAGTCTAAGTGAGATTTGGAAACTCTTTTGGCAAGTCATCGCACCAAAAGGGCAGAGGCTAATTAATAGTTGTGACAGAAGAGAAGGAATAACTCCAGATGGAAAGAAAAAATGATAGTAACTAAGGTATAGCAGAAACTGTTCTAGGAAACCATTTTTGGATATTGAAGAACTAGTTATCAACTAGGCTTATTCCTCATTGCCTTTAGCATTCAAAATCTCCTAGGCTAGTTCTTAATCTCTGTGTGATAAATGTATCTCCTTCTATGCTGTTCTTTCATACCTGATCTCCTTTGCTTTCTAAAAATCTGTCTTTCTATATTTCTCTGTGAACATTTTCTGATACTAAATACACCTACAAAGATGAAAGAGGATGCTAATGTAAGAGTCCCATAGCTCATGGGTCATTAATGTAACAAAATGGGAAAGGAGGACATATTTATTGCTAACTCAATCATTCTGACAAGCTTCAATGTCACATCATTTGGTTCAGATTTCCATTCTTTGTCTACATAGTGACATTAAGTGCACATAAATGCAAATATGAGCCGGGTGTTGGTGGCTCATGCCTGTAATCCTAGCTACTCAGGAGGTTGAGACCAGAGGATTGTGGTTCAAAGCCAGCCTGGTCAGGAAAGTCCATGAAAATCTTACCTTCAATTAACTCCAGAAACTTGGAAGTGGTGCTGTAGCTAAAGTGGTAGAATGCTCAATTTGTGCTGAAGAGCTGAGAGACAATGCCCACGATCAATATTCAATAATCACAACCAACAAAAAATTACAAATATGGCTTTAAGTTTCCCTCAAAGGAATGATGAAGTCAATAGTAATCTTCCCAAATGATTTAGTAGTGCACCTACTTTTGCTGAGTTATTTGTTATAGCTTCTTTGCTAAACATATTTTCTTCTTTAAAAATTGTCATATAGTAACTTTATAATAAACTTCATCTAATATTTCTTGGTTCAAAAGAGAAGTACATACAGTTGATGTCACTTAGCTTTCTTACTGTCTTAGTTCAAAGCCAACCCAGGCAATAGAGTCTGTCAACCCTTATCTGTAATTAAACACCAAAAAAGCCAGAAGTGGAGGTTTGGCTAAAGCAGCGGAGTACTAGCTTTGGGCCAGGTGGGAAAGAAAGACAATTGTTCAGGGACAGGGTCCAGTCTCTAAGTTCAAGCCCCAGAACCAGCACAAACTAAATAAACAAGGAAACAAAACAAACCCTGGGTATTTCTTTGGGACTGTCCTTAAAATAGTGGTGGTCCGAAAATAGGCTGCTTTTGCTGATCATACTCACTGGATCCTGCTTTTTTGGAATCCTTATTGCTATGGAAAACTCAGGACTTGACTAAAGGAATTGATAACTGATTCCTGCAACAAGAGAATCATCTCAGGAGTGAAACATCCATCCATAAGACACTTTAAAACCTCCATATCTTTGCTTCGTTGCAGTAGAACATTTTTAAAATAAAGTGACTTCCTTTTGTTCTATACTGGCCTTCAAATGACATATTGTTTCCTTTTGTAATTCTCTCAACCAGAAGTTCACAGACAAGTTTTATATGAGTAAAAGACACACTCACAAAAGTCAAGGACAGAGTTTCCTTCCAGCCTAGGATCCTTTTCTTATACAGTAAAAAGGAAAGCAATAGTTAACTTGAACTTTGTCATTTCTCCATGTTCAATTCCTCTCCTAGGATCAGTTTCCACATCCAGTAACAGTTACTTCCACTTACTTCCAGTAACAATCTATAGTGCTGCTCCAGAAAAAAATGAATGTTTTCTGGCTTCATTGAAATAGCACAAGGATACTTTTGGCCATGAGGTAACACGTGTTTCAGAGACAACTTAGTAAAGAGAAATGAAATTTAAATTGCTTACAAATACATTATCCATGAGAACATTTTGTTCAAACTTCCTATGTGCTCTGTAAATTAAGGTGAATTTTAAATGGGAAGAAGGTTCTCAGATCATTTTTGTGAATCTATGTGCTGTACATTAATTTCCCAAGTGTACATGAGTTAAGAGTAAGAGAAACAATAGCAATTATAGGAGAAAAAGAAGTTCTGTGTTTATGTATAAGTGTTCAATAAAATATAGCAGACTCAACAAATAAGAAAACATTGAAAAAATAAAGCCAAATCCAATATGTAGATTTATGGGAGTGATATAGAGAAAACATTACTCCTAAGTGGAACATGAAGCATGAGGCCACTGTCTTTCTAAATAACGCTTGCTAATCAAGTAAATGTGCAAAAAGGAGAATGGAAGAATGATTCTGTTTCCAATGCAAGTCAGATATAGGAGAGTAGACGTAACTGGAAAAAAAGAATCCATCTTGAGAGAACAGGAATTATACTAGCAATGAACCTGGTGGCTAAGATCACATTTCTTTTTCTTTCCTTTTCTTATATTCTTTTTGTTGTTGTTGTTGTTGTTGTTTGTGGCTCTTGAAATATAGGACAGGTTGCTGTCCCTCTGAAACACAGCTCAAGGCTAGGGCTCTTCCACTTGAGCCACCATGCCACTTCCAATTTTCTAGTAATTATTGGAGAAAAGAGTCTCCAGGACGTTCCTACCCGTGCTGGCTTTAAACCCCAATCCTCAGATTTCACAACAACTTGGTTTATGATCACATTTCTAACAGTGTACACTCAGGATATGTAATGTATGTGTTCATCTATGTTTATAAGAATTCTTGAGTTAAAAATCTGGGCTACAGGTTAGACTTTACACTCACAAAAGTGTTTGAAGTTTAAAAGTTGATACTCCTGGAAAAATAAAACCTAAAAATGTAAAGGAGTCTGGGAAGTTCAATTTGCATCCAGCTTGGACAGTATAGGCTTTGAGACACTACCTATAATTAATCAGCCAAAAGCTGGAATACCAGTCACGAGCAACATTGCTGAATAACAGCTTTAGGTTTTTGCATACATACATACGAACATACACATACACACAAAGGCACTTATAGGTGCACACAAAAAGACACAAATGAAACAACTCTCAGAATATGTAGAAAAGTTAGAAAACAATAGAAAATAAGTCCTGTGTAAGATTAGAATCAAATGATAATTTTAAATATTAGAAAGCCTTCAAGTGAACTTTCCCCCAGAAGTTGAGAATATTACATAGGTAGGGACCAGAGATAGTAAGAGAGTCAAGTAATCATTATTATTATAGGATCCATGGTAGAATGAATCAGGGAACCCGGCAGGTGCATCTGAAAATGTTCATATCCTGTGTCAAATGTTAAAACATCTTTGAAAATAGTACATAAACAGTCTGAGCATTCAGTCTAGTGGATAAGATCATAGGAGAAGTTCAGAATTGCTAGTCTGTTTCTAGATTAAATAAACAAACTATGGCAGGGCAAAGTGCTACAAGCTTGGAATTCTAGCACTCAAACAGGAGATTAGAGAGTGGAATTACATAATGATACCTTCCCTGGACCAGGTAGAATAATTTTGTCTCAGTAGAACAAATCAAACAACAAAAGAGGAATACACAATTGGAAGTTTGGGCTAATTTTGTCATTATGTTTTGAGAAGTCAAGTTTCCTATTGAATGCAACTCATATATATCCTCACTCGTGTTTTAAATGCTCTCTTCATTACAGAACATTCCTAGATGAAAAATAGCTCATGATTCCCATCCAAAAATTTGCAAAAGTAAGTAAGCCTCATTCTGTTGGATTCCAAATTAAGGTTGAAGGATTACAAAAGCTTAAACCTGGAGAAATAGCAAAGTTCGTCTAATGTAGGACTTTGTAGACCTTGTTAAATTAGAATTTAGATTTAAAATATATTTTTTGGTTTTGTTTTAATTTCATATTCTATAGTATACTACAAAATTCTTTTTAAGTAGAGGGATTAATTGAAAAAATTCACAAATGATTCTGGCATTCTATTTGTCTAGATATTCTTTCAAGATAGTTATAATTAGAACATAGTTAATAGATATTTCCCACAGTTCATGTATACTATGTTAATGTGAATAATCTAGACAGAGTTGCCAAAAAATGGATGACATTAATTTATACATTTAGAAAAACCAATTTTTTAAGGGTTTGGTTTAATATGGTATGAAGAGAGTAATTGTGTGACATCTTCTTTCTTCTACCTATATGTAACACAGGAAGTCATTTCCTTATTTACGTGCCTCTGTATACATGGAGAAAAATGCTAGGTTTGGGGTTTGTTTTCAATTTTGTTTTTGTTTTATTGGTTCATCCTAGAGCTTGAACTCTTGGCCTGGACAGTGTCTCTGAGCCTGTTGATGCTCAAGTCTCGTGCCCTACCACTTCAACCTCAGTGCCACTTGAGTCTTGCTTTTGTGGAGAATTTTTTTGGAGATAAGATTCTAAGAAACCTTCCTGCCTGGGTGGGCTTTGAACCATAATTTTTTAATCTTAGCATCCTGAATATCTATGATAGTTAAAAAAGTATAAATATAAATAATATTTGCAAGTGTTCTGATCTCAAGAATACTAGTGGAGGAAAAATGATGCAGCTCAATGTATTGTGGTGTTCTTTTCAGAACAAGGAGGGCGTCACATTAGCAGGGGTGTAGTATTTTTTCAAAATAGAGATAAGGTATTCATGATGTGAATTAAGGAATTTTAAGGTGCCCCTTAAAAGTTGGAAAGTGTTGGGCTAGGATGACTTTATGGCATAAATCTTGGGATTGATGGTCATAGAAATAATAGCTTACTCTGATAAACAATAGCTTACTCTTGAAGAATTAATTATTACACATGCTTCATAGTTTTATCCTCTACCAGAATGTGGCTATTTTTCTGTTGACTTCTCAGTCTGTAACACCCCATTGGAAACAACATCTATTGCAAAATTATATAACATGCAAACAGGTACTGTTTGGAATCTCCCAGAAATGTTGAGAATTTAAAAATGAGTAGTTATTAGTCATAGGAATTTTGAAGAACACATATATTCTGTCCTCTTAACAACTTACTTACTTTTAAAAGTTATGGGTTTCCATAGCATTAAACGGTTTTCTGTTTTAGAATGAGAAAATACTAAAGTTATTCTTTTTTGAAAAATTTGGCAAGTATATTGTGAAAATATTGTCTGGTTGGATAACATTCAAGTTGATGAACCTCTGATAAATAAGGGGTAATTAATTCAAATTAGATGCCAAATAGTATTGATTTTTAAAATATTATTACATAAAGAATATTATTTCCTGTGCCAATACAGTGAAATTATATTTTACGCAGCTTATTTTTCAATTTTATTATCAAAGTGATGTACAGTGGGGTTACAGTAATTGTAAGGTATTAAATCATAACTTTTCAAATTTGTTAACCTTCTCTCATTTTCTCACAGTTTTCCTTCACCCCTTCATCCCTCACAAGTTGTAATGTACATTTCCAATATATTGTCTTGTGAGTATTGCTATTGCATTGGTTTGCCTTTTGTCCTTTGTCTCACCATTATGCTTTTCCTCTTCCCTTCACTAATTAAGGTAAATGTGTATACAATACAAAATGATATACCAGAAGGATAAACCATAGGAGGAAAACCCAAAGAAAACAGAAATCACATAGTTCATCAAAAACAACAACCACAAATGAAAAAATCTGGTTACATATCTTGGTATTAATTTTGCTTAGCATCAGTTAATATGGTTATATATACGCATAACAAAGCCACTGGAATATAATAGCTGCATGGATACTATATCATGAAAATAGCATGTTAACTTTTTGATGGTAATGGTGGAATTAAGATTGGTGAATTCGCGGTTCTGATAAAGGATTTTCAAGAGTTTTAAAGTTATGACAGGTAAATTTTAATTGTTCAAAATTTTAACAACTTAGCCTATTACGAAAATTTAAATTGCCTGGAAGAATAGTTTTCATGCAAAGAAATCCAAGGAGACTTAGTAGAGAGGGAGCAATGTGGATGAAGATGTCTCTTTTTCACACTAAACAAACAAACTTGTAAATCCTGTAGGGTCCCTTGGAATTTTCCTTACCCAGGAAATATATTTTCACTGTTTGAAACAAGGTTGTATTGGAATTTAAATTCAAAGTACTTAAAAAAATAAGGCATCAAAATTTGTGAATTTACCTTTAATTACCAAAGAGTAATTCTCTGAAAAAGATAATTTGAGTCAAAATATTTAGGGAGAAAATGCCCTTCACAATGAAAGAAGGTGTTGGGATTACACATTTTTGTTTGTAACACTTTCCACAATGTCTTTGGATGTGAAGCAGTGAAACACAGAAAAAAATCTGATTGGATACTTCAAACCAATAATTTCACATTTCTATGTGGCTCACAAAAGTGATATCCTTATTAATATGAGATAGTGAAGACTTCTGTTATTACATATGCCAAAAAGTTCAGAAAAGAATTGAGCAAATGGAAAAGTTAATAAAAAAAAAAGTTTTCTTAGAAGACTTAGCTAAGCATATTGTATTCAGCAGTGAAGGAAAGCCAAAACTTTTTGATATAAATTGTGTTAGTATTTTTACTCCCTAAAGTGAGTTTACAGAGCCTATTTGGCTCACTACAATGCAGAACTGATTGAATGAAGACATGAAAATGAATTCAACGTCCAAATGAGGCAACTTAAAGAGTTTTAAAAGAGAAATAATGAAGATTTAACAGTGGTGGAGCCCATCTAGTCCTTCAGCTTCACTAGACATGAAGCCAAGAAGCTGTGATTAATTGGAACTCCGGCAAGAGCTAAGAGGAGGACATAGAAGTAGGACATAGAAGCATTGTCCTTTTGTAACAGACACTGTCTTCCAAGGTATGGGTCATTTAACTCTATTCTCCTCCATACATCTTGGTGAACAAATGCAAGACCAAGAGAAAATAATCTATTGAAATAATTTTGCCTAGAATAACTTCACTGTTCCTGATATAGTATCTAAGGAGAACCTTAAAAGAGAAGATAAAAGTGCAGTATTTTTTGTTTCCTATCAGCATCTTGTTAGGAAAATATATTTTTGAGCTTAGACAATTCTGATTGAACCAACAAGTGATGGAGTACTTATTTTTGTGGTCGCTTTATACACAAGAAGTCTTTTAAGGTAAAAGAAAAAAAAAATAGCCGAATATTTGTGATCACAGCTTCTAGGGCTGTATTCTGGAGACAAAGTTTTACATTAGATTTCTCCTCATTAACATAAATGTTGTTTCATGGCAACCAAATGCAAGAGGGATATTTAATGGACTCATTAAATATCAATGGCCAATTAAACAGCATGAAAGAAGAAAATGGCAAATAATATTTAATGAATTACTTTGCCAGAAGAAAGAAGGAAAAATATAATTCAAAATCAATTGACTTAAAAGTATGAAGAAAGAGTAGTGAAGAGATATTAGAGAAAATATAGAGTATTGTTTTCTCTCCAGTGGAGTAATGGGTTCATGATCTTGTTTCTTCCACTCTAACCTCACAAGCTACCAAGTGTGTCTCAGGACTGGATTATCCATTTCAGACAGAAAACTCGTAGAAGAAAGATACTATTTGCAGCAGATGGAGGTGATTTATAACCTTAGACAATCTATTCAATTCTGTTCAAAATTCTCCCCTATCCCAAACTTCTCTCTTTGAACAGTTTTGTTTGCTTTTCCCAAGACTGCCCTTCATTAATTGATTAAAATTTTGAGAGGTCATATTAATACTCTCTGGAGATTGCTGTTTGGTTGTGATTTTTCTGTTTTTTGTTTCTTGTGTTTTTTAACTGAATTTTAAAAGGTTGTGCAATTGTTTTACAATTAAATATATCCATCTAATTGTCCAATGCTCCTAAATCGGAGTCACTCCTTCCATCATTCTCAACCAACCCTTTCTCCAAGATTTATTTCCAATTTACCACTTCCTTTATCATATGTGTACATTGAATATTCTAGCTGTACTTGCCCCTTGTTCATTTTTCATTCATTCTATGTCTTTACTATAATTCCTCTCTGGTTTCAACTTCCTGATAGTCATTGTGTTAAACTGTCTATTAATACTTTGAATGGTTTATATGCATTCCATGGACTTTCAATCCTGCATATTCTTGAACTGATGTCAGCTTATATTTCCATAATTGATTCATCTGCAGCAACAATTTGCTGGAGACTGGAGAGGTGAATCACCTAAACAAGATTTTATTCTCATCCATTTGGAAGATTAATCTTTAGTCAAAAAGAAAGTTAAAAAAATGGCTTAGAATGTATTCCTAACTACGAATTTTTATAAATGGCTTTGTACAATGGTGTGATTCTTTTATTTTACATGGAATAATATTTTCTACTGCCTATAAGTTTTGGAAAAAGAAGAAAATTAAAATTTATTCCAAAAGAGGAATATTATAAAAATAGAAGACAGATATTATGTTTGTCATATCTCTGATGAATACCCATATTCAAGACTTAAAGTCATATTTCTTACTATGTTAGATAGAGGGAAAACATAAAATAACATATGATAAGGCAACTATTTGTGACTTTTTAAAGTGTACCTTATTAAATGATGAAATTTATTAGCTCACGTTTGGGTTTGGAATTTAGGAGGCTAACCTATTTAACACATTTCTGGAAGGCCCTTACTGAAAAACACAAATTGTGGGTTGTACTATTTCTAAACTTTAATGAATGGTTGAACGTGTTTGGCATTAGTGCTGTGTAAATAATTCAACTCTATTGTAACTTGCTCCCTACACTTAAAAATCTTGTAATGTCACTAAGTATCATCAACTTGTAAAATGTCATTTTGACGAATGTGATTTTAAAAAGTTTATTTGAAAAGGAATACACTTTCAGAAGACTAATTGTAGATTATCATTGGTTTGAGAGTGACATTTTTATACCACAGAACCATGTTGTACTGAAGTCCCAGTGTTTTGAAGCACTCCTTAGTGCTTCAAATATTTTTCTGAATTACATTTGATCTCTAAGTCAAGTTTTCCGGGCTTTGGTAGACCAATTATGGATCTATCCTTCAAGGAACTATTTTTTGGCCCACTTATGTTGGAATAAAATCTTTCATTAATCATAGGGGAGGGGTATTAAAAATAATCTTATGACACTTTGTGAACTTGTTCACTCATATGGGCTGGTCATCTATAAGTTGAATGTTTTAATTACAGTACTTTCTCTCAAATTTTGTTATTTCATTCTTCATTTTAAGTTGCCTTGCATTCCACAATTGCTTACTGCTAATACCTGCATCTCAAGGAATTGGGGCCCTGAAATATAGGAAATGAGAAATTGAGGTTGGTCTTCAATTACTATGTGCTGACATGTTGCATGGGCCTTGGTGAGAAATATTGCCCCTGTTATCTGATGATGCAGGTAACTGGGACCTGGGATCCTAGGACCCATGGGGACTGCAGAAGGATAATGTGTTTTTAGACATCTTAGCAAAATTTGGGTATAATCAATAGGAATGCTTCCGAAATATGGAGAAAAACAGTTTGGGACAAGACAGTTAAAACAATAAACAGAGCAGCAGAGTAAAATGCATTATAGATTAGAGGAAAACATTGTTTTTTACCATGTGGATTCAGAAGACCAAGAACAGCTAGAATGTATCCCAAGTTTATACTAAAGACATTGCATTGATACTTTTTATATCTAATATATATTTTAAACCTAATTATTTATATTCCAATTCTATTTATTGGAATAAATAAATATCAATTTATTTGTCAAATTATCAACTAATTCTAGTAAGTTTTACTGTGTGAAATATAAAATCAGCACATATAAATATAAAATATATAATTATATATAATATAATTAAAAGGCACAGGTTTGCATTGTTCTGTTGTAGTTACTGTATCAAAGGCAACTCTGTTTTAAAGTATTATTCCATTATCTCTACCTTAGTGTTTGATACAGTTAGACCTAAAGATTTACCATTTGTAGATTTACAGCATGGAGGCAAGAGGAAACACTGTGATTAAAACAGTATCAATTTAATGCCTAATAACTAGGAGAAACATATGGACTTCTCCCGCAACTATGAAAATATTTGGTGATAAAAAGGCAGTAGTGTAAGTTCCTGCCTGGTTGGATGGTAGACAGGCCAGGACATTAAGTAATCATGCATATGAACAATTTTTTCACCTTCTTGGCTTTAGCTACTTTTGAAATGGAAGGTATAATAAACAATTATATTTTGATAAAATACCTTCTAGTCTGAACAGTTCTGTTTGAACTGTTCATCTCTCTATGATCCCTTGTAACCAAGATTAGTTTTGTTCTAGTAAGACAATCTGTGCTGTCAGGGTAAGATATTCTGGTTGGTCTGTTCCCACATGGAAGAAGGGTAAAGGCTCAGGTAGACATTTGTGCCAGTAACACCTCATTTGGGAAAATATCAGCTGAAGAAGTTTAGAAGTAGCTCTTAAGCAATGCTTACTTTGAATCCATAAGTTCCACATAGCTAACACAGTTGGATAAATAAGTACTTGAAAAAGCCATCACCTTTGGACCTATCTATAAATAATTGAGAGTATGATCAAATTCCAAATAAAAAGACTTAAGATAGTCATTGACAAAAAAATTTGCAAATGTGAGCAATTGATTGATCAATATAATTTTTTCTACTATTCACAGAATTTTAGGGAAATAAGATCGATAGCATTGTTAGGAACAATACGGTTTCCTTGTTACAAGTAGGCACCCATAGATATAGGCTTGTATAAAGATTGCATCATTAACTACTTAAATTTAGAGGATACTACATGCTTCAGCAGCACTAATACTCAAATTACAATGCAGAGATTAACATGGCACTTGCACAAGGATAACATGAAAATTTGAGAAGTATTCCATATGTTTCATTCTTCAGATGCAAGAAATGAAAAACAGTTATTAAAACAAAATTACAACTGTAACAATACACGTAATTCATATAATTAAATTCAGTTTGACATCAGTGTATTAAATATTCACCTCAGAAAGGCGTTTACATAGCATAAACTTTACAAAACTTTTCAAATTAGACAACATTGTCATTTTATCCCAAAGAAAAATAATACTAAGACCTAGAAAAAAAGGAATCAAACTGTTTCTATATGGAATGCAATCAGAAAGAACACATTAATGAACCTCAATATTATAAAATAATGTAGAATTCAAAGTATATCTAGGAGAAAATAAAATAAATTATGAACATTATGCAAACATAGAATATAGAATATTTTAAAATATACTTTTTCAGACAAGCACCAGAAATATTTTAGTTTCTGTACTACTCATTTCAACAGGTAAGTTAAAATTGTTTCTGATTAAAAAATCACAAACTCTGAAGAAATCATTATACATGTATACAAAAACTATTGAATACATTTTGACATCCAATGCAGGCAATTCACTTGGAAGAATTCTGCGGAATCCATGAATTTTTACAGTAAAATATTGGTGTTGCTGGGCACATGTGGCTTATGCCTATAATGCTAGCTACACAAGAGGCTGAGATCTGAGGATCATGGTTCCAAGGCAGCCTGGGAAGGAAAGTCTGTGGTACTCTTATCTCCAATAAACCACTAGAAAACTGGAAGTGGAGCTGAGACTCAAGTAGTAGAGCACTCACCTTGAACTGAAGAGCACAGAAATAGCTCCCAGGCCCAGAGTTCAAGCCCCATGACAGACCAAAATAAAATATATTGCTCTTATTTGGATTGTGAAAATATTTTGTAGGGACACAAAAGATCGACTTGCATTTTTGAAATTTAAGAAACTTAACCCGACCATTAGGACATAGGTGAACAATTTGTACAGCCTTCCACAACTTCATAGAGGTAGTGATACATACTTATCCTTTTGGCAATATCAAATGCAATTTTTTCTATGTTGTTCTCCAGGCCTGGTTTTATATAATGGTTCAACAGAAGGAAATCAAGCATATATTTGCTAGCTCAATTCTCAGCAGCAAGATGTAAGGGGGACAAGAGGCCTTTAGTTGGGCATTGGTATCTGCATCATGATGAAGTAATAAAGAAGTCACTCTGGTATTATTCCACGTATATGCACTGTGCAGGGGTGTCCATTCATCTACAGTTATTGCATGTGCCGCTTGAGACACCAACTCACTGACAATGTCTAATTGTCCACTGTACGCTTCTCGATGAAGATGGGTATACTCATCGTCATCCCTACTATTCACATGAGTGGCCTTTTGGGAAAGAAGTCTCCGCACTGTAGTAAGTCAAATATTTTTGGCAGCCCAATGAAGAAATTTGCTTGGATCCTTCTTCATTTTTTTTTCTGGCAATTGTTATCATTCCTTATTTTTTCATCTTGTTCTTCATATTCCTAAGAATTGCCTAACCAGAAACTTTGAGTGCCAGTGGGAATGAGGTGTCCATGTATTTTCCTAATAGTTCACATTGGTTGAACTGGTCAGAAATATCCAGTGAACTTTCCGCAACTGTTTATTCACCATGATTTATTTTCTCTTTTTCCAATTTTACTATTCGAAATTATTCTCACTGGAGAGTAGGGAATTGATGGAGAGCAGAGGAAAGATGTTCCTCCGTATTCAAACGTACACACTGAAAATGAGGACCAGTGATGTCTTCATGTGCAGCTTATTCTAGGAATGAGAAATTAGGAAATAACGCCTTCTATATAAATGATTTGGGAAATGGCAGAGCCAAAACTGAAATGATGCAACCAAAAATATGAAAGCAAAATAAATTAGGATAATTATGGAACAATCATATTATCTATGAGAACCAAGAAAGGGAGAGAGAGACAGATGATTTGCAATGTCCTAGCTAGCCACAAAAACCATGCCTCTGATCAATTTATAGAGCAAACAAAATTTTATTTTATATAAAAGATGGGAATAGAATTTATTTATTTACTTGAAATTAGTAAATACATTTATAGTAGCCTACATAAAGAGACATAACTTTGACCAAATTACAGACAATAAACTAATTCCTTGATAATTCTAGCAACAGATCTGACTGAAACCAGGTGAATCACACTTTTCCTGTATAATGAAGAAATAGTAAGGTAGTAAAGCAGCTAGAGAAGGCAGGGAGATTGTATCTGTGACAAAACTTTGTGGAAATTGGTATTGAGGATTTCTTACTGGTGATCCACTTGCACTGGAAGCATGATTCTGAAATATTGATTTCTGATTCTGAATTATTGATTTGATCATTATATTCTCCAAGAAGAAAAATGAGAATTGATAGTTAAGGACTACTAATACACTTTGACCTTCTCACTAAGCACTTTCAATTATTGAAATCACATGAAGACAATAGACAGGCCTACTTTTTAAATGAAAGCAAGTGACTTAAAAAAAAAAAAAACAAGGAATATATGTAGTCATGCAAAGGACTTCTATTTTACCAATGCCTCATACATTTTTCTAATGTTGGATAACAATAAATAATGGATCTATTAGAAAGCTCTTAAGGCTCATATGTTCAATAGTGAGTTCTCTTACACTATAATATGATATTTTTTGTGTATGGTCTTAAGAATAATTTACATTACTAACTTGAATTTCTGACAGGACAGTATCATCACTGTACATCTTGCTTCTATACTCTCAGTTTTAAATTACTATTTAAGTATGTGCATTTGATAACTACAGAGGAAAAATTAGAAGCCACACTGATGTCTTCTGTCTTTAGTAGTAGTTAATCAGAAAGATGAAATCTGAGGATTGTGGTTTGAAAGCAGGCCAAGAAAAAAAAAGTCCATTAGATTCTGACTTGAAAGTAACCAGAAAAAGCTAGAAATGGAGCTATGGTACAAGCAGTAAAATGCTAGCCTTGAGAAAACTGAAACAAAAAATAAATTCTGGGGCAAAGCCAGGCCCTGAGTTCAAGCCCTAGTATTAGCACCAAACGAATAAATAAGGTAATCAATTAATTAAAATTAAATTAAGTGGTCACATTTGGAGAGGCAGGTAAAATGTAACATGGGTGGTGATGGTTCATGTATTATTTTGTAATAAGGCATATTATCATTTGTCCTAATCACTAATATTTTATTTGAACTTTTTTGTACAATAAACCCTGAATTTAGCATGCATGTACATGTGTGTGTGCATGTGCGAACATGTGTATACATGTGTATGTGTGCGTGTGCTGTTGCAATGTTGCTTGCCAATCTGGACAGGGTGAGGCTGAAAAGAGCTAACTGTGTTGCAATGTTTTATTTATCAGTGTTCTGTCATGTCATTTCAGTGGAACCACCCTTCTGTACATATTATTTGTCTACTAAAAAAGTCATCATAATCAAAGCATTTACAGCATTAAGTTAGATAAAGAGACCGCTTTCAGCTCTTATTTTATGTGAGGTAAGAAGATACAGACATAATTAGGTAGTAAGTTATTGCTGTAAGATGATTGTCAGTACAAAATTCATATTTGACCTCTTAAATTGGTTATACCTTTAATATACACTCATGGAGTGATTTGGACCGACGTGACCAAACAGGTGTTACTCTCTGGTTATTCCTGTGAAACACAAGTTGGATAAACTCTTTCCGGTTTTCTGTAGAAAATCACTTTCTTTGCAAGACCATATCTATTCGCACTAAGAGTTAATCAAACCCATATTACGTTTGAATATCCCATCTTATTGACAAAATAAGTATTGTCGATATGCTTGTTAGATATTCCTTCCAAAAACGAACAAACAAAAAGGATGTGTCATGTCCAGATTGTGTATGCATTTGAAGGTGTTTTGTACATGCACAGGTATCTTTACCAATGGCTCTTTTGTGGGAGTAACTATGGCAACTTTAACAAATAAGGCTTTTTGAATATCTTTTCCAATATACATAACATCCCAGAGGAAGTCTTGCAATTTCTAAAAGTCCTTTGAATATTTTAGTATTATTTCAGTTCATTGACTATAGAGCTAAAATTTCTGAAATAAATATTGTTAAGATCTGAAAATGTAAGTGGGCATATAGGCTTTTTCATGCATCATTTTATGAAAACCCAGTTTTTATGAAAGTAAATGGAATAGAATAAAAGAATGTAAGTGAATTGGGTAAGCTAATATTAGTATAACTTTGTTTTCTATTAACAGTCCATTGAATGTACATGATGCAGTTAAATTATTTCCTTTGTGTCTCTGTACTTCAGTTAGTTTTAGAATCTTTATAGTTATGAGTGAATGTTTAGTATAAATAAAGGTCTTTTTAAATGATTAGAATTAACCTTGTGTTATGTGTCCTACTCCCAAGAAAATGAGTTATTTTTAAGTGTTAAGAGTTTATCATTTTCATTATCATTATCATAGGGAATCATTATCATTATCATAGGGAATTAAAAATGCAGTAGTATTGATGTCTTTTTAAACCAATTGTATTCACAAGTTGGAGAGTCTTTAATTCATACTTAGGTCTTGGTGCCTATGATTTTTAACCTCTCATCCCTAACATTAATATGTCAGACTGCATTTTTGTGTATACGAAAGGTAATATTTATCTGGGGTGAAATATTTATCTGGGGTGAAAAGTGATTTTTATATCAGTCTTTCTTTAATAACATTATAAAGTAGTACATTTCTCTCAAAATGTTGGGTATAAAAAGCAATCAAAATACTTCTAATGGTAAACAATTTAGGTGAGCTACAATATGGAAACAATTGCTCCAAAAGACCTGCAGTCTGTTTCCATCAGGAATTGGGCAGGTCATTCTTTCAGTAAGACTGTGTTAACCAGAGATGGGGTCCCCAGGCAGTGCAGTGTTGAGTGAAGGGATAAAATATGATTTATAGTATTTTGAGCTAGAAATCAAGAATGTTATAGTTTAGCAGTTCCTTTCACCAGGGAGGTATAAATTGATTATGAACTTGGAGTTTTCATATTACAGTTACTTATTTTCTTTTTTTGTTGTTGTTGGTCATGGGGCTTGACCTCTGGGCTTGGGTGTTGTCCCTGGTCTCTACCACTTGGACCACAGTGCCACTTCCAGTTTACTAGTGGTTTATGAGAGATAAGAGTCTCACAGTCTGTCCTGCCCGAGCTGGCTCTGAACCACAATCCGCAGATCTCAGCCTCCTGAGTAGCTAGTATTACAGGGGTGATCCACCGCTGTCCGGCTTAGTTACCTATTTTCTAACAAAGATAAAGTGAAATATTATTAGAGTGTGCACAATAATTTTGGGAAATTTTCCTAGAATTAGTAGACTGAGTGCTGGTATTTAGTTATAAAATAGAATGAGGTTATTTGATATGGTGGGAATGGACCGCAGCCTAACACTTACCGTGTGTAAAATGTTGTACTAGTAATTCCAACTCAGAAGGCTTACATATCACCATCTTAGAATTAAAAATAGAAGTAGTTCTACTTTATGGGATTATTGTGAGGATTAAATTAGATACCAAAGGTAAAGTACTTGGAAAAACAATCATAGTTTGATATATTCTGCTTGTTATTTTATCATGTGATATATTCAAATATTTGTACTGTGATCTTTATATTGTGTCTATTTAGGATAGGCAAAGTGATGTATTGATATTCATTGCGTTGTTCACTTTTCTGTTATTATGAGGATAATACCTGCAAAGAAAATTTCTGGGAAGGAAATTATCATATTGACTCATGGGTTAAGATCAGATGTCTCCATTGTTTTTCATTATATTTTTAGTAAATAGTTGTACGAAGGGTTTTCCATTCAATGAATAAGTTTTTAAGTATGATGGATCTTTACATAAATTTCTCACATCCTTCCAAACCTCACCCCACTTTCATTTTTTCCTAGTTTCATACTATCTGCATTGAATATTATGGCTTCACTCTCTACTTCCGTAAGTCTCTTTAATCCTTCCTTTTGACTTCCCCTCACATTTTCCAAGTGATAGTTTCCTGGTATTCATTTTGTTGGATTAAAAGTTCAATTTTATAAGAAATTACACCTTTTAAATACTCCTCTGCAAATAGCATGCTTTGATTAATACTGTTGTTTAACTTGCATAAAATTCTGGCTTCCAAATACGCGTCCTTTGTGTGTCTGGCTCTGACGTCGTTTACTTAACATAATTTTAGATCTATCCATTTGTTTGCAAATGCTGTAACGGTCTTTATAATGGATGGGTGCAATCCAATTGTGTATATGTGCAACACTTTCTCCAACCATCCCTCCGCTAAAGGGCATCTGGGCTGATTCCATAAGTTCTCTATGGTGAATAGTGCAGTAGAGAACATAATTGTGAGATTGATTTTACTGTAACCTTTGGGAAGAATTCACCACTGTTTTTCTGGGAGCAACCCTCTAGCCAATTTTCCAGAATAAGCACATCCTTCATCTCCATCACAAGGTTTTTCAAGTTCTCAAAAACACACTACCCCCTACAGGTCTGAATCAGCTAAAACCACACTGTGCCCATATTCTTGTTGTTGTTGTTGTTGTTTTATGTCCAGACGAGGGGCCTGAACTCCGGGCCTGGGCGCTGGCCCTCAGCTTTTCTGCTCAAGGCTTGCAATCTACCAATGGAGCCACAGCACCACTTCCAGCTTTCTTCTTTTTGCTTATGTGGTGCTGAGGAATCAAACCGAGGGCCTCATGCATGCAAGGCAAGAGCTCTACCACTGAGCCACTTTCCTAGCCCCGATGTGCCCATATTCTTTTAATACATTTTTCATAATTTTACACAAAATTTAGAGAGAATCTTACATGTACTTTCCTAATGTGGTAATGAGGGATATGACAATAGAGTAAAAGTAAGAGATATGGAATTTAATTAGCTACTATCATATTTAAAATAATTTTCAGCTCTCATAGCATCACTTGCTATTATTTTAATCTTTTATTTGATTACTTCACCTATCCCCTAAATTATAGCATGATTTAACTACAAAGGCAAAAATGTGTGGTTTGACTTTGACACTCATGTGTGAGGATGCAAAATATGGGCAAATAAAGGGATTGGAATTAATAGCCATTATCCATTTTGTTAAATGGTTTTCTCAAACTGATTCTCACAATTCATATTTCATTCAACAAGAAACGTGACTATTCCCTATGCTTTGCTCCTCATTAAACTTGTTTCCATGTTATTTTGTAATGAAGGATGATTTCATAAATCTACTGTAGATACAAAAACACATTAAAATATTTCTATATGTATGCATTGATATAAATATACACACATATATTATAAAAGTTATAATGATAAATTTTAACTTCTGTAACTGTACAATTTACTAAATTATTAAAAACATGGATGGCTCAGGCCTGGAATCCTGGTTACTCAGGAGGCTGAGATCTGACGATCTTGGTTTGAAGCCATCCTGGGCAGGAAAGTCCATGAGCCTCTTACCTCCAAACAACCAACAGAAAATCAGAATTGGAACTGTGGCTCAAAGTAGTAGAGTGATAGCCTTGAGAGAAAAGACTCAGAGATATCACCCAGGCTCTTAGTTCAAGAACTAAAATCTACCCCCAAAAAGTATTTAATTTACACCTGTGTAAGTAGAGTATTTCTTTCACCCAAATGCACATCCATGCTCATTGCAAGGTAACTCTGTTGTACCTGGAGTACCACATAATATTATCATATAAGTAGAAAGCATTGCAACATGGGTAAACTCTATCTCTCTCATGGATTTTTCTCCACTCAATATTCAAATTTTGCAATTATTCCAATTATTTAAAGTCATAGCTTTTGTTCTTTAATACCCATAATATTAGAATTTCAATTGAGTGTCTTGTGTCTTCTAAATGGATGTTCTTACCACTTTGGCATGCCCCCAGCCCTAAATTATCCTGATTAACTTTCAGATTGAATCTCGATTCCTACTTGTGTTTGATCGTGGGCTCAGTCTACTTCGTGTTATTCTTCCTGGAATTTAGAATAACAGGTTCCTGGCATTGTGTACAGATCTTTCGGTCCAGTCTGAGCTTTAACCACTATCCTCACCACAGTAGGCTCCCATGTAGTCAGGATTTTCATAAGCTTATCATAGCTATTTTTTTTGAGTCCGGTCGTGGGGCCTGAACTCTGGGCCTGGGCGCTGTCCCTCATCTCTTCAGCTCAAGGCTACCACTCTACCACTTGAGCCATAGCGCCACTTCCGGCTTTTTTCTTTTTGCTTATGTAGTGCTGAGGAATCGAACCCAGGACCTCATGCATGCAAGGCAAGCGCTCTACCACTGAGCCATCTTCCCAGCCCCTATCATAGCTATTTTTTAAAAACCTTTGAATTTCCTGCAGGTTCTTGAGTACTGACTTAATTTGGGTTTGCTTGGGTTGTTTTGTTTCTTTTGAATGTATGTGTTGAGTTGTTCCTCATTTTTCCTTTTGTTTCTTTCACTCAAGTTCTTACCAATAGTGCTGAGAAACCAAATCTTCTTTCTCAAGATAGACAAGGTAAAAAATATTTATTCCAAAACAATTCCAGTAACATTTAAACACCTTCAGGAATTTCGAGAAGATGGCAGAGGAGAACCTGGTGGCTAAACAAGTTCTCGCAGAGAAAGCAGTTCTAATGTTCCAGTGAACAGTCCTAGGCACACCAAGTGTGCATCACAGTACAGAGAGTTTGGCCAGAGAGGGAAAATCCAGGTAAGGAGACAGATGTGAGCATTTTCCGGCAGCCATGGCTGCAGCGGCTGTGGCGTCTGTGGTGGCGTCCATAGCCACCATACCTACAACCCAGAGAGTTTGGGACAAATGTGCCAGATGCAGCAGGTGAGCAGATTTTACTCAACACCAACAAGAACTGACAAATAGCAGATATCTTCATCCTGCAGATAGCAGAACATAGGCTACCCAGGAACCAACACTCCAGCATGAGTACAAAACTGACATTCTCACTGCTTCTCAAAGGAAGCAGAGGAGGGAAGGCCACTCCTCCCCCCAACAGCGGAGATATCCATCTTTGATACAGACAAAGGCCTGGCTAAGCAGCTAGCTCCAACTCAGTCCTTTGATGAAAACAAAAGAGTCATTTAGCGAGTCACAAGTACCTACCCTGACCTGCCATTCTGAACTCCACAACCAGGCAGAGAAAGCTACACCCATGAAGGAGTGGCTTTCTTCACTGGGTAAAAAGAGCCAGAGGCTGCTCCTCTCTACAGCAGCCCTGACAATCAATTGAAACTCAGTAAACATAAACCCTGAGAATGGCTCCAGGCTGGGCTCTGTGAATGTCTCAGAAGCTAGCCCCTCAGGGAAAAGCTACTGTTTTCTGAAAGGCCTCAACTTTTCCCAGAACCCAGCCTTTTCACAGCAACTCCAAACTAGAGGAAACAGCCATCTCCCTCTTTTGTGATACTCAAAGCAGATCTCCCTCCCACTGAACTAGCCTCGGAGGAAGATCACAAACTTCTGGGTAAACCAACAGAATTTTTTCTGCCTGCCCAAACAAACTGACTTAAAAAAACCAATCAAGCCACAGAAAACGAAACACCATAAGCAAAGCAGAGACTCCACCAAGAGACTGGTTACTGACACAAGGGAGATACAGGATCTTCCCATCAACACCCCAAAAACAAAATCAAAGAAGTCTTTTTTTATATCTTTTAAAATATTTACTTTTTAATTATAAAAATTGTTTTTATTAATCTTTTTTTCTTCCTCTTATAACTCCTATTTTAGGTGTATATGTGCTTTTTAAAAAAAAATCTCTACTGACCTTTAGGTATTTTTTGTTCTTTCTTTCTCATTGATTTTACTTTTTCATCTTTTGTTCTTTTTGCATGAATTATTTGTTGTTCTGCTTATCCTCATATATACCTGTCATTGATTATAAGACCTTATCCCCCATTGTGTACATACTTAATTCATAAATGTATTCCTCAATTCAAAACTTCTTAGGATTAAATTCCTTAATAGCAGTATTATCTATTTATACCTATACAATATTTGAAGTATTTTTTAATTTATTTTTTTATTGTGAAAGTACTGTACATATGGGTTAAAATTACATGGGCAAGATAATGAGAACATTTCTTATCAAGCATTGTAGCCTCCTCCTTTGTTTCCCCTTCCCATTCCTTCCCAGCCTCCCACTACCCCCCATTTAATCCTCCCCCCCCACCAAAGTTGTAAAGTTCGTTTTCAACATGACAACTTGTACTTCTCATTGTTGCAACGGGTCCACCTGTATCTTATTTAAACGACTTGTTTTTCCTCTTCCCCTCCACAAATAATTATTTTTTTAGTTTTTCAGGTCTCCTTTCTATCCCTCCCCTCCTCTCATCCTATCCCCGTTCATCTCTCAATGTCACTTCTTTAAATTTTCATTACTTTTAAGAGTTTCACTTTTTAAATTTAAATATTTGTCTTTCCATTTTTTTCTTGTCTCTTCTTTTAATTTTTTTCTCTCTCTCGTTTCATTCTTTCCAATCCATTTCCCTCTTGAGAGTAGGACTTGGTTAATTTCACTCTCCTTTTACCTATCCACATCCCTCTATCCCTATTTTTCCACAACTTTCTCCCTAAACATAGTAATTTCTGGTTTGTCAAATTCTTCTTTGCTATTCTTACCCCATTAATACATAGTTGTTTAATGTTGAATAGACTGTATCTCTTGAAATAGATTGTATCTGCAGACTTTTGACTATGCAATTACAGGACTTTGGTTGATGCTTGCCTTAAAATGGTGTTCTAGCACAAAACTAGCATTACTTTCATCCCAAATGGGCAGAACAAACAAGAAAAACACAAGGAAAAATGGCAAGTCCGGGTATCTCAATTCACACTCAAGATAATCAGGTGATAGAACAGATAATGAATAATCCAGAGGAGTTCCCAAAAAGCTCTACAAACATTACTGGTAAACATGGTGAATGAAATGATTGAAACCCTGCAAAGGACTCAGTGTGAGCGTGATAGGGAGAGAGAGGAGACAAACCAAAGATCAAAACAGGAAGCTCATGGGCTTGAGGAAGATACTAAAAGGTTGATACTGGAATTGTCTGAGCAGGTTGAGAACACTCAAAGAGAAATAAAGGAATTGCATGATCAGGCTGAGATCAGACAAAGAGAACTACAGGAATTGCATGAACGTGAGAAATCTAATCAAAAAATGATACAAGAATTGCAAGAGTGGGATGAGCATAGACAAAGATCAATAAAGGCATTCATGGAATCCATAAACAGGCACCTGAAAGGAGTCAGGGAGACCACAAAGAGAATGCTGAATGGAGCCCAACAGAAGCAGTGGGAGTCCAAGGAAACCATAACCATTCAACTAAGTGGTTTGAGAATAAACACTGAACAAAAATTAAGGAAGTAAAGAATTTCATACAAGATCTAAAACAAAGCTCCAACAAAGATTTTGAAGCCATAAAAACCGACCAATCAGAAGCAAAAGAAATGAAAAAATGTAGTAGAAAGTCTTGACAGTAGGTTAGACCATGCAGAAGATTGAATCTCCGGCATTGAAGACAGCCTAGGTATTATAGAGAAAGAACATACAACTATCCAAGACAAATTCAAGAAATATGATAAATCTATTCAACACTTGGAAGACACCATCAGAAGGTCTTATCTGAGGGAAATGGGTGTAGAGGAGCACATAGAGACAGAAGTTAATGGTCTAGAAAATTTGTTTAACAGGATCCTAGCAGAAAACTTCCCAACACGCAAAAAGATAGGCATATTCATATTCAAGAAGCTTTTAGAACTCCAAATAGACCAGACAAGGACAGGACATCCCATCATCACATTATAATCCACACGGGATCAATTCAGATCAAGGAAAAGATCCTTAAAGCTGCCAAGGAGAAAAGATCAGTCACCTATAAAGGAAAACCAATTAGAATCACCTCAGATTTCTCAACAGAGACAATTAAAGCAAGAAGAGCCTGGAATGATGTATGCCATGCCCTAAAGACAAACAACTATCAACCAAGAATAGTGTACCCAGCTAAACTCTCCTTCATAACTGAAGGTAAAATAAAAATCTTCCATAGCAAAGAAAAACAAACAATATATGTCCATCAAATCAGCTCTACAAAAGATACTTAATGTCCTACACATAGAAAACCACAAGACCACAATAAAGGCCAAGAAACCACACCCAAACAGAATCCAAGAACCATAGGAAGAATGCAGTAGGCGTAGCTCCCAAGAAGGAGGATAAAATGGCAGGAACATCCAAATACCTCTCAGTCTTATCTCTCAATATTAACGGATGTAACTCCCCAATAAAGCGAACGCTTTCTATGAAGCCATCATTACCCTCATACCAAAACCTTCATCAAAGAAAGAGCACTATAGACCCATTTCTTTCATGAGCATAGATGCAAAGCCTCTCAACAAAATTTTGGCTAATCGATTTCAACAATTCATCCAAAAAATCATACACCACGAGCAAACAGGATTCATTTCAGCGATACAAAGCTGCTTCAATATACGCAAATCAATTAACATAAATCATCACATCAAAAAGAGCAAGGATAAGAACCACAGGGTTATCTCAATAGATGCAGAAAAAGCTTTTGACAAGATCCAACACCCCTTTATGGTGAAGGTCCTGGAAAAATTAGGAAACCATGGAACATTCCTCAATACAATAAAGGCTGTGTATGACAAGACTACAGAAAGCATTGTACTCAATGGTGAAAAACAAAGCTATTTCCTCTAAACTCAGGAATGAGACAAGGATGCCCACTCTCTCTTCTGCTCTTCAATCTAGTATTAGAATGCCTATCTACACCAATAAGACAAGATGCGAACATAAAGGGGATCCCAATAGGGTAAGAAGAAGTAAAACTCCCCCTCTTTGCAGATGACATGATCTTGTATTTAAAGAATCCACTCCCAAGTTACTCAAGGTGATACAAATCTTTGGCAAAGTAGCAGTGTATGAAATTAATCCTCAAAAATTAATGGCTTTTCTGTATGCCAACAATGAGAAAATTGTGGATGAAATTAGGAAAGCAACTCTATTCCTAATAGCCCCACAAAAAATGAAATACCTAGGAATTAACTTAACCAAATGAGTGAAGGACCTCTATGATGAAAACTTTAATACCTAAAAAAGGAAATCAAAACAGACTTAGAAAGTGGCAAAAAACCCCATGTTCTTAGATTGGAAAGATCAACACCATAAAAATGGCAATACTTCCCAATGATATCTATAAATTGAATGTGATACCTATCAATATTCCAACCTCATTCTTCAAGGAAATAGAAAAGGCAATCCAAAAATATATATGGAACAATAAAAGACCACGTATAGCAAAAACGATCCTTAACAGAAAGAACAGTGCTGGAAGAAAATCAATAACAAATTTCAAACTCTTCTAGAAAGCCATAGTAATCAAAACAGCTTGGTACTTGTGCCAGTGCACAAGAACAGACCTCAGGACCAATGGAATAGAATTGAAAACCCAGAAATGAACCTAAAGAACTACAGCCATCTTATCTTGATAAGGCAGCTAAAGAAAAATAGAATGGAAGGAAGACAGCCTCTTCAGTAAATGGTGCTGGAAAAATTGGTTAACTACTTGTAGAAAACTAAAGCTAGATCCTTATATATCACCCTGCACCAGAATCAACTCCACATGGATCAAAGTCCTCGGAGTCAAAACAGACACTCTGAAAACTTTACAGGATGGAATAGGAGAAACCCTAGCTCTCCTTGGCAAAGGACGAAATTTTCTTAATAGAGACCCAGAAACAACAAATCATAGAAAGGTTGGACAAATGGGATTGCATGAAGTTGCAGAGCTTATGCATGGCAAAGACAAAGCTAGCAAGATCAATAGAAAGCCTACGGATTGGGAGAAGATCTTCACTATCCATACAACGGACAAGGGTCTCATATCTAAAATATACTTGGAACTCCAAAAAATTAAATCCCCCAACAACAAATCCTAAAAGAAACAACTGCCCAATAAATAAGTGGGCTAAAGAGAAACTTCTCTGAAGAAGAAAGAAGGATGGCCAATAGACACATGAAGAAATGCTCAACCTCCCTAGCCATAGAAAAATGCAAATCAAAACAACATTGAGATACCACCTCACCCCAGTTAGAATCGCTAAAATCAAGAACTGTAATAACAACAGATTCAGGAGGAGATGTGGATAGGGGAACCCTACTGCATTGTTGGTGGTAGTGTAAACTTGGTCAACAACTTTGGCAAGTGGTATGGAGGTTCCTCAAAAGACTCTACATAGAGCTCCCCTATGACCGAGCAATCCTACTTTTGGGCATTTGCCCAAATGATCACAAAGAAGACCACACTAAAGCTCCCAGCACAACTATGTTTATGGCAACATTATTTACCATAGTTGAGCTTAGAACCAACCCAAATGCCCCTCAGTAGATGAATGGATCAAGTAATTGTGGTATATATACACAATGGAACTCTGCCTCCATCAGAAAGAATGACATTTCCCCATTGTCAGGAAAATGAAAGTCTAGGAAAAAATTATATTAAGTGAATTAAGCCAGGCCCAAATGCACATAGGCGCCATAGTTTCCCTTATTGGTAGTAAATAGTATATGTCTGAGACAAGCAGAAAAGGTAAGATTCGTTGATGTTATGTGAAATGTACCCCAACAAAATTATTCAAATTTTTTTTCTTTCATGCGATTGTTTGTAATATATTTATAAGATGAATTTTTGTTGCTTTGTATGTCCCCCTCCCCACGATATAACTCCTGTTTTCACTGTATTTTATGTTGGTATAATTTGTGGAGGGGAAGGGGAAAAAAATCGTTTAAGAAGGAATGGAGTTGGACCCATTGTAACAATGAGATTTACAAGATGTTATGTCGAACTTTAAAACTTTTACAAGGCGGGGAATAACGGGGAGGGGCAGAAGGGGTGAGATGGAAAGGGATAGAAAGGGGAAACAAAGGAGGAGGCAACAATGCTAGATAAGAAATATACTCATTATCTTGCCCATGTAATTGTAACTCCTCTGTATGGTATTTTCAGAATAATAAAAAAAACCCTTCATACCTATTAATGGTATATGAATTCTATGTGTTTAGAAGGGTCTTTTTACATTCACAGCCGTCTTTGGCATACACAGACAGATCATGGTTTATATGAAGATAATAAATTTCCAGATGCTTGCCAGGAGGAGTAAAACCTATAGTTATTTTTTTTCCCAGAGGCTTCCCTGTTCATGAAAGAAATATGCTACTTGATGCAGGAATTCACAAAACTACATTACTAGGAAGAACTTAAACAATCATCCAACATTACAGAGTTGAGGGAGATGAATTGATCTCCTGAATAATTTACTTTTGGGTCAAATAAAAGCAGGCTGCCATGAAGAGAGTAGACTTTAGAGAAACATGATGAGTTGTATGTAAATAGTTGCTTTGCTAATTTTCTTAATTTGTGAACTAATACAGGGAAATAAAGTACAGCAAGGTAAAAAAAAAAATAAAGAACTCTGCATTGAAATACTCATTTGTGTGTGTACACACACGTGCATGTTCATGTGCTCATGCATGCATTCATCATTCCTGCTCTAAGCATCTGTGCCCCAGGATAGTGGTCTACCACTTGAGCCACTGCTGCACTTCTGGTTTTTTGGAGATAATCACATGTTTTTTCATGATTGGACTGGCTTTGAACAGTGGTCTTCAGATCTCGGCCTCCCGAGTAGTTAGCTAAGCTAATTCACCCTCTGAGTAGCTAGTTAAAATTCTGTCTGTCCTCTATGCTTCACTGCTTTTTTATCCTTTTCCTGAGGTAATCACAAGCCTGTCGTCTATGTGTCTAATTGCTTTAAATATACTGTTACTGCTTGGCACCAGGGGCTCCAATCTATACTCTTAACTACTTAGGAGACTTGAGAACAAAAAGCAGGACAAATTTATGGGAGTTCCTTCCCAATCTATACCTGGGTGCATTGGATCATTTCCACCATCCTGCACTATCTAGAGACTAAAATTGGAAGGACTGCAGGATCCAGGAAACTAGACAAGTTGGTGTGCAACTCGGATGCCATTGATGCATCAGGTGCATGTCCTTGTGGAAAGGGAACCCCTATCCTAAAATTAACCACTGATATAATGCCAGCCTAGCATTATTGTTCTTGTTAGGCTGGAATTATATCAGTGGTTAATGTTAGGATAGGGGTTCCCTTTCCACAAGAGCAAGTTGAAATCCTCACAATTTTCCAAAACCAAAATAAGTACATACATTAACATCCCCAAACTTAGTACAATCTGTTCTTTGCTCCAATATCATCTTTATCTAATTATCATATGATGTGACAGAATAGCTTCTTCATTAAACATATGATATATTTTAAAAGACCTAAAAAATTCTTTCTCACTTATTAAGTGCAAACGAATGGCATATTGCTTCATTCTTAAATATTTGACTGCCACTAAAAATCCATTCAATGATTATTATAGTAATATATTCTGATTTATTACTTTATTTGTAAAAGATTTTAAACATTTTGCTTTTCTGCTGACGTTTAACTATTTAAATAGTATCATCAAAATATATTCCTTGGTTACTTGGGGCAGTTTTTTATAAAGTTTTTAACTAATGGCTTCTAAGAATTCTTAATTGCTATATTATCTGTTTTATTTTTAATTTCAATATAATTTTATTTAAAGGTAATGTACAGAGGGGTTACAGGTACATAATTAAGGTAATGAGTACATTTCTTTTGGAAGGAATATTGTTATCTCCTCCATCGATTTTTTTGGGCACTCAATTACTGATGCTTTTGCTGTTGGTATTGTTCAAATGTACTTTTGCTTTCTTTGTTCATACTTATTTATTATAAAGTTGATATAAAAAGGGCTTACAGTTACTTAAGTCAACTAAAAGGTACACTTCATTTTATTTTCTATATTTCAAATTTTGGTCTTAATTAATTATTTTCTTGTTTTTTAAGATAATTCTTTTTTCAGAGTTGTAGGATTAGTTCATTTAATTTTGCATGATTTTTACACATGTAAATTATTCACATATATGTTACTTTTAAAACATTTAACATGTGAATATTTAATATTATTTTCTTAATTATTATATGGTTGGTGAATTTACATAAATTGGTTTTCTTAAAGTTCTAAACATATTTTTCCAGGTAACAAATAATTACTGTATTTTCAAGAATCACATACTATATTAAGAAAGGCTTCATTTCCTGGTCACTTTTTTGTAAATATTTGTACTTGAATTAAAAAAAAAAGTTTGAGCTGGGCATGGTGATTTGGGTCTTCCATTTTCTACCTATGGTAGGAACTGTGAATAGGGTTTGTAATTCGGGAGAGCCTGAGAAACTATGAGACTTTATCATAAAAATATCCAGAGTGAAATGATTTGAGATATAGCCACCCATAGCGAGATATAGAGCACCTGGTTATCATATTCTAAATCTTGAGACTTAAACACCAGTAACATTAATCTTTTATCAAAATTAAAGGATACATGTTTCAAAATGTTTATTATTTAAAACTTATTTACAAAGGTTTTCATATCTTCTATTTCTTAATTTTCCATTTACTTAATCTATAAGAATCCAAGTATATTGTGATTATTTGATTTCTACTAAATGTTTAAATAGTATGAGCAATATTATGATTTCATATATTAATCAATTTTTAATATTTGTGATAATTTCCTCTATTTAATATTATAATATCAATATTCCAAATGTGTGTATGTGGTATGTGTGTATATGTGTGTGTGTGTGTGTGTGTGTTTATATGGTTTTTGTGTGTGTGTGCTTTGTGTGTACCTTTGTAATGCTTGGGAGATCACACCATTATTTCACATATGTTAGGTCAAGATTTTACCACTGAACTATACTGTGTAGTTATAATGTAAGTAATGTTTTAAATTATGACTTTAAAATTTTCATTCCTAGTATGTTTTTTCAAAATTATATATGATTAAATGTGATACATTTTCTGTCCACGTTAGCAATTTGTATTGTTATTTAGAGTATATCCACTGCTTTTTCACTTCCAAATTCTTGTGTTTGTTATTGATAAAGGTTTTACTTTGCTTCTTTTCTCTCTTCATTCTTTTTACCTTTAGAGTTTAGCTATTGTTTCCTTTATTTCTTTGGAAATTAATTATCATATTGCTATTACAATTTATTTACACTGTAAGAGGTCTATATAATGCTTTATTTTCTATTTTATTTTTCCTATCTTCTCTGACTCTCAGTCCACACTATTAGGTGGATTAAAAAGAACTTGATTAAGGACCCTTTGATTATTTTCCTCCTTCTCTTCTCTGAAGTCTTTCTGTTTTTGAAACACAATAACAATGACATACAGCTCCTAGGTGGTCCATCATTCTATCCCCTTTCACTCTTCTCTGTAGTCATTATCATTCAACTTTATTATTCTATAGTGTTATCTAAATCTTAACTCATTCCTAAATTAATTTTAGTTGTTTGAAGCATTCTCTAAAGACGTTTTTCACTATAAAATATCTGGGGTCTTGTGTTTTCACAAGGTGCAAATATGAGTGACTATCAAAAATCTAGATTTCTATAGAATATTGGTCCACCTGCTCAATAAACTTGTATGTAAATTCAAGGAATACAGGTCAATCAGAACAATCTTGTAAAATGGTGTAGCTTGAGCACTCTAACTAGATTTGAATCTTATTACCATGTTTATTAGTGAAAGAACCGACACATAGAAGAATGTAACAGATTTATCAAAAATAAATTCTTAGTTTTATTGTCAATAGATTTGAAAAGGATGCCATGACTTAATGAAATAAAAATAGAATATTAAATGGGTATATTGGCACTACTGCCTCTCTAGTTTTAAAGAATGATCTTAGACTACTACCTCAAACCTTATACAAAAATTTTTAAATGAAAAATGATTATCAAACTAAATGTGAGTTGTAAAATCCTACAAAACATACATGTAAAAATTCATGACAATGGATCAGTAACGGTTTCCAAAAATTTGACATGGAAAGCATTAGTGGCTAAAGAAAAGCAAGAATAAACTAATATCAACTGATGATCTTTCTTAATTCTATGAAAGTAGTGAAAACATATCCAACAGATAGAGGGCACATATTTGTTAATGCTACAATGTTAATGCTACAGTGATCCTGAATCTTAAGTACTATTATATCTTCTAATTCTGTATAAATTTTTCCCGATCAGGGTATTTCTATAAAGAACATATGTAAATTAATAGTCAATAGGAGGAGCATATGAATTAAGCTCCTCTTTAGTATCTAAGAAATAAGAAAAAGAAAATTCAGTAGTATGACCATAATATAAAAAGATGACACAAAATATAGTAATGCATTTGTGGAGAAATTGATATACTTCGCATAGTAGAATGATTTGTGTAATACTGCAGTCATTTTATTAAGCAATTTTTCAAGTCTTCAAAAGGTCAAAGAGAATTGTATATGTTATAGCTATTACACTTCTATGTATGTATTAAAGAGAAGTAAAAAACTTGTATGGATCGGGAATGTAGTTCATTGACTGTGCACTTGGACAGTATGAGTGAGAACCTGAAATAATTCCTCAAAACAAATTTTGAAAAGACACCCTATAGCAGATGTATGCAGGACAAATTCTTGTAACTCAATTTTATATCTATTTTAATATCTGTTCTAAAATTTATAGCATTTCTATTTGAAGAAATCCAAGTTTGTGAAAATTAGGCTTGGAAAACCTATGAGTGTACAATTCACTTCCAAAGCACTAAAATGTATACAATGAAAGGAGATAATATATTGTATGTGAATTTCATGTCAGCAAAAAAATAAAACTATAGTTAAAATTTCTTCCTACAAAATGCAAAATACCTAATGTTTTTGGTGTTGGCTAAAAATTCTTTGTAAACTGCAGTTTCTAAAACAAAGATGTGATTTCTGTTTATTTTGAGTTTTTTGTCTGTTTTTATACTTTATGCAGAGATAACCCAATCAAAAAATGTATGTGATAACTGGAATATCTAGGAATTATACATCACTTATACGTAATTGATAACCTTTTCTGGAAGAAACTTTTAGCAAATGATAGAAAACACAAATCTATGCATCTGCATTTTTTGATAGCCATAAGTTACTTGCTCAATCCAATTGCTTTTCTCTACTTTGCTAGAAAAAAAGTATTCTCAGGATAAGAGCCAATAACGTGAAAAGAAATAAAACATGCAATCATCTTGATTTATTTGTGACAAAAACAAATGAGATAAAACAATTCCACTTAAGCGACTCCATTATTAGTATCCATGAAGATGATCCTGAATGCCAACATCCATTGAATTTTTGAAATTTTAATTTCTACGAACATATGAAAATTAGAATAAGAAAACAAATATAGTTTTAGAGAAAACCAGCCTTGGAATAATTTTCTTAATTGTTTTGAAATTACAAAAGAATTAATACCATTAAAATTATCCTTTCCTATGGAAATCATTTAAAAATGTTTATCACTTATTATAATTCAAATACCAAGCAAGAGTAATTTTACAGAATAATTACAAATATTTTATTACTATTGTAAAATAGAATAAAAGACAGTCCCAATATATTATGATTATTCTTAATTTTAAATCATTTCCTAAATATCTTAAACAATCTAAATAGTCATGTCTTTAACATAGACGTAAATATTCTATACTTTTTACCTAACATTTTCCATGGGCATGTATTCATGTTTCTAAGAAATGTTTACAGCAGGTAAAAGATGCTTCTGTGAAATTAATGTGATATATTTTGTTGTTTTTCTAGATGTTGTTTGCAAGGTTATGCATTGTCCCTAAGCCATTTTGTGTTCAAAGCCAGCACTCTACAACTTGAGATATAGAGCTAATTCCTGGTTTTAGTGGTTAATTGGAGAATCTAACAAGTACTTTTCTGTCTGGGCTAGTTTCAAAAACAATTCTAAGACCTCATTACCCAGAATAGCTCGAATTATAGGTGTGAGTCACTGGCACTTGGTTTAATGTATTTTTTAATTTTAATTATGTTTCAAGATTTTTGTTTCATTATAATGTATATCGTTCTACACATAAATTTAGATATATGTATATATTTCTGATGACAATCTCTAAAAATGTATGTCTTTCTACACATAATATATATATATATATACAAATACATTTCTGAAGACAGACTCTTTCTAAAACTTCTTATGTTACTATTTTTTTACCTTTTTATTTCAAAGATATACAGTATGTTTTTCCAAAAGTTTCCTAGAATAAAATATCTAATATTTCAATAGAATGTAGCGTTTATTACTTTTAAGGGAATTTTAGATATACACATGATATTGTAGTATATTACTTGAAATAATTCTGTTCAAACTCTTAAATATTTGTGTGTAGTGGTGAGGAGAGAGGAAGTTAATTCATACTTGTTAGGAAATTGCAATAACTCAAAAATCTATTCTATAATATGTTATAAGCACATAGCCAAGCTACCTCTTATAGTTTAGTTTTTTTGTTTCTTTGTTCAAAATTTTAATATGGATGCATGCACAGTGGTAACATTAAAATTATTAATCAAAAGACAAAATGAATAATCGCAAAATCATAGATGCATATCAGAGTTTCAATAGTTACCACTTATGATTCTAATAATAATTTTGATGAGGATAATGATGATTACAGAGTACCCTGATAATGACAATATTGTGATTGAAAAGGAAAAAACTTTACACATTTTTGAAGCTATATTTCCCATATTAAATATATAGTAAAAAATAGCGTTGGATTACATGCAATAAGAATAACAAGAAGAGAGTTTCAATATCAAGAAATACTATCACATAAATGGGTAGAGACAGTAAAAACCCTAATGTTATTCCTGAAGTCTCTCTAATGTATACACGCTTTTCTTGGTGGTATTATTTTCTTATAAATAAAATTATTTATTTCCACATTTTGATGGACTAAGGTATAGTTTTCTGCTTAGTGTGATTAGTTCAAAAACATTCTCCTATAGATACTATTCAATAACCAATGTTTCCAATGATATATTAAGGGTATGTTCTTCAATACATCTGAAAAAACATGACACTATTTATTTTTACATAGTACCACTTACATATCTGTAGTTACCTTAAAATGACATAGACCTTAGAGCCAGGAGGTAAAATTTATTTTTATTTCTGCAGGAAACAATTTGTGACTTTATACCAACAAACTGAATTTGAGTCTTTCCTTATTTGTAAGGTAAGGTGGAAAATGTAAGGACTCTTCACTTTTCTTTTTTCCTGCTCTAGAAGTCAACCCATATATTCTTCATTATTTCTGGTAGATTACATCCATTTATAGATGAGAAATGTAAGGCCAACAGTCAATGTAGTGAGTAAATAATGATACTAGAATTTGTGTCTGAGTTCTTCACTCTGTGTGCTTACAGAGAGAGTAATTTGGTGATGGAGGGGACCAATATGAAAAGACTATGGGGAAAAAGCATACTTTGGATATGGTTGTTTTAGGACTAGGTGACAGTGTTGAGTAAATGAAACAGGCTGGTGTCAGGGGCATAAAAAGTAGTATATAGAAATCATTTGAGTGGGGGCTGGGAAGGTGGCTCAGTAGTAAAGCGCTTGCCTTGCATGCATGATGCCCTGGATTCGATTTCTCAGCATCACATAAGCAGAGAAAAAAGCCGGAAGTGGTGCTGTGGCTCAAGTGGTAAGAGTGCTAGTCTTGAGCTGAAGAACTTAGGGACAGCGCCCAGGCCCAGAGGTCAGG